>NC_139830.1:3098962-3283962 GCF_963691815.1 Echiichthys vipera | reverse complement strand
CAAGACTGGAGGGGTTAAGTTTAGACACTTAAGGTGACGGTAAAGTTTAGTCACTAAAAGAGACGGTTAAGTTTAGTCTAAAGGAGACGGTTAAGTTTAGACGACTAAAGGAGACGGTTAAGTTTAGTCTCTAAAGGAGACGGTTAAGTTTAGTCTCTAAAGGAGACGGTTAAGTTTAGACACTAAAGGTGACGGTTGAGTTTAGTCTCTAAAGGAGACGGTTAAGTTTAGACGACTAAAGGTGACGGTTAAGTTTAGTCACTAAAGGAGACGATTAAGTTTAGTCTCTAAAGGAGACGGTTAAGTTTTGACACATAGCTGAGAGCAGCCGAGGCGTGATGAGACACGCCGCTCCTGAACACAGCTCGGCTTTATCTGGGTCACAGCGGCACCGGGCATCAGACCGACGTACAATGACTAAAAATAGATAAAAAAGGAACACAAAAAGATGCAAAATGACTAAAAATAGATGCATAACGACCACAAAAAGATGCAAAATGACTAAAAATAGATGCAAAACCAGCACAAAAAGATGCAAAATGACTAAAAATAGATGCAAAACCATCAGAAAAAGATGCAAAACATTCACAAAAAGATGCAAAATGACTAAAAATAGATGCAAAACCATCAGAAAAAGATGCAAAACATCCACAAAAAGATGCTAAATGACTAAAAATAGATGCAAAACCATCAGAAAAAGATGCAAAACATCCACAAAAAGATGCTAAATGACTAAAAATAGATGCAAAACCATCAGAAAAAGATGCAAAACATCCACAAAAAGATGCAAAATGACTAAAAATAGATGCAAAACACCACAAAAAGATGCAAAATGACTAAAAATAGATGCAAAACACCACAAAAAGATGCAAAATGACTAAAAATAGATGCAAAACCAGCACAAAAAGATGCAAAATGACTAAAAATAGATGCAAAACCATCAGAAAAAGATGCAAAACATTCACAAAAAGATGCAAAATGACTAAAAATAGATGCAAAACCATCAGAAAAAGATGCAAAACATCCACAAAAAGATGCTAAATCACTAAAAATAGATGCAAAACCAGCACAAAAAGATGCAAAATGAATAAAAATAGATGCAAAACCACCACAAAAAGATGCAAAATGACTAAAAATAGATGCAAAACACCACAAAAAGATGCAAAATGACTAAAAATAGATGCAAAACCAGCACAAAAAGATGCAAACTGACTAAAAATAGATGCAAAACCATCAGAAAAAGATGCAAAACCACCACAAAAAGATGCAAAATCACTAAAAATAGATGCAAAACACCACAAAAAGATGCAAAACATCCACAAAAAGATGCATAATCCCAAAAAATAGATGCAAAACACCACAAAAAGATGAAAACATTCACAAAAAGATGCTTTACTTGCATATTTGATGATGTGTGGCAGTTGAAAAGTGTACCAGACTGAGATTTTGTATGTTAGGACTGACTCTAAGTGAACAACTGGTACAACGTCTTTGCACACAGGGTTTCAAACCAGGAACCTTCTTGCTGTGAGGCGACAGCGCTAACCACTACATGACAGGATGAGGATACGTGGCATGTACAGCATATGTGACATTGTCAATTCACTGTAACGTAGGATAAGAACGAGTGTTTATTAAAATGTAAGTCAATGACAGCTTCTTTGATATTAAACATCTAGAGGGGGTGCACCGTTCCTGGAGGTACTGCAATACCAGGTCGATGCGTGGAGTGGACGGAGCAAGCCCCTATTCCATCTCCCTGTTCCAAAAATCAATTTAATATATGGTCCCCGGGTAGGGGACGTATCAGATATTAAACTGATAAGAACAGATACTACACTTGATCTTAGCCAAAAGGCCGAGAAGCGATACCGGGGATGGCTCTGAGGAAAACTCCCTATTCTCCGCACCGTCATCTTCACTCACGGTTACTTTTTTTTTTTTTTTTTAAACACATTTGTTCTTTTTAACCCAAAACAACAACATGACTTCACAGAGTGTGTGAGTGAAATATGTAGGGCGGGAAACGGCAGGAAAGTGTTTAATTTTAATAAAGTAAAGCCGTCGCGAGGGCTGCTACAGAGCGCTTCCGGTATCACGTGACTAGTCTGGTCCAATAGGAAGTTAGAACTCTTATTTACAGTCAGAGAGAAAGCGGTGACTTCCGGTTTAAACAAGTATAGTAGTAAAGTAGTAACCTGGAGGCGATTTGGTTGTTATTCAGGCTACAGTTTAGTATGTAGTAAAAAGTTATTAGAAAGTCATACTATAGGAAGTCTAAAAAATAAGAAAGTAGTAGTATAGTATGATGAAATAAGTTAAATGTCGTAGTACTGTGTCGAAAAAAGTAAATAAAAGTCAAAGTATAGCAGGTCGAAAAAATTAAACATTCAAGGCTGAAGAAGTGCTAGTGTGTTATGTCGACAATAAAGGTTAAAAAACGTCATAATAGTGTAGTGAAATACGTTTTTAAAAAGTATCTTAGTATGCAGATAAAAGAATAATGGTATAATATGTAGTCTTTTTTTTAAAACAGTCATAATATGTCGAAAAAACTAAAAAAAGACAGTATAGTATAGAGTATAGTATTATGACATTAGTTTAAAAAAGCCAGAGTATGGTATATCGACAAAAAAAGGTATAAAAAAACAACGTCATAGTTAAGGAAGTTTAAAAAAAAAGTTTAAAAAAAGTCAGAGTAGAGTTTGCTGAAATAAGTAAAAAGAAAAAGGTAAAATAACGTCATAGCATGTAAGTTTTAACGTTAATGCGATCAGATATTAAACTGTGTGGTTTGATCTTAGCCATAAGTATAGTATAATATAGTATATATTAGTGTGGAAAACAGTTTTTAAAAAGCTGTAATATTATGATGTGAAATAAAGTCAGAATAGTATGTAGATTTAAAAACAACAACAACAAAAAGTCATAATAGAGTTTGTCTTAAAAGGCAAATGTAGTTTAGTGTGCCGACAACAAAAGTACAAAAACAAACTAAAATAAATGTGGAATAGTATGTTGAGACAAAAGTCAGTGTAGTAAGTAGATTTATTTTATATTATTAAAGTCGTAGTGTGTCGAAAACACTAAAAAAGTCATAGTATAGTGTGATGAAATTAGTAAAATTAAACTGTCAAGGCTAAAACAAATCAAAGTATAGAATGTCGGTATAAAAAAAAGTAGTATAGCTTAGTGAAATAAGTTAAAAAAAGACAAATAATCATGGTATAGCATACTGAGACAAAAAGTCAGTGTAGTATGTAGATTTATTTTATTTTATTAAAGTCATGGTGTGTCGAAATAACTACAAAAGTCATAGTTTAGTGTGATGAAATTAGTAAAATAAAACAGTCAAGGCTTAAAAAATCATATTATATCGTCAAAGAAAGTAAACAAAGACGTCATAGCATGTAAGTTTAAAAACGTTAAAGCAGTAAAATGTAATATATGTGTATTAGATATTAAATTGATGAGCATGACCTGGACAAATGCGCTCATTCACAGGCTGATAATAATAGATATTTAATCTCAGCCAAAGGGACAAGAGTTGATATCAATAAGACCGTGTGTTTTACTCTTTAACAGATATTTTATCCATGCCCGGGGAACTTTCAGTCAAAAGCAGCTGCACATGGTTGTTTGTTCAGGAAAATGCTTCATAGTCTCAGTGTTTGAGCAGAAACGTTTTACTGGAACTGAAACCAAAGGTGTTCTTGACTTAAAGTTCTGCAGGGCACTAAAGGTATAATGTGAGTAAACCCTCCTATTGTCTGCACGGTCACCTTCACTCACGGGTAGATTTTTACACACATTTATTGTTGTTTTTTTAACGCAAAACAACAAAAGTACAACAAACAGTAGGTGATTAAAAATACTATTACTACTTTACTTTATTCTCTCGGTGATGCTGAAGTGATACCACTTTAAAAAACACTATTTACATCGACAATATTGACATTTTAACTGACATTTTAAACCTTTAAACTGGAATGACGGTAAATAAGAGCCTTACATTCCTATTGGACCAGACTCGTCACGTGATACCGGAAGCGCTCTGTAGCTGCCCTCGCGACAGCATTAAAAACTAACCACTAATGACGTTAGTTTATATATTTAACTTTTCCATATTTCGTCCCTGTTTTGTACACTTTAAATAAAGTAAATAAACAAAGAGCATAAATGTGAAATATCCTGTTACAGTTTATTTGGCTTTCGCGTTTGTCCCTCACCAGACACCGTATCCGGCTGTGCTAGCATCACTGTAGCTACATGCTAACGCTATTCAACAGCACTGCGCTGCAGGTAAACAGGTAAATCAGCTGGAGGGAGTCATTAATCAGTTTTTGCTGCAGTTTTTTCAGTTCAAAGTCCAAAGGGCGATGTTGTCCGTGATCGTCAGGTCATCCCTCACCAAGTGTAAGTGACTTTTTATTTGTTTTTGATTCTTTTTGTCTCGTTATTGTTGTTTTTATTGATGTTATTAATGAAACCTGCTGTGGTGTAATGACACTTCACAGTGCACCTGATGTTACACTGGATGATACATCGATTATTATTAACTGTCTTTAAGAGGTCAGTAGGTGAAAGGTCACCAGCACTAGGGTACCTGCACCATGCACCATGCACCATGCAACATGCAAGGCTGTAGAGTGTGTGTGTGTGTGTGTGTCAGTGAATTAACAAATAAATGCAGAAATAAATGCAAAGATAAATAAATAAATATAGAGATAAATACATGAATAAATAAATAGATGCAAAGATAAATAAATAAATATAGAGATAAATACATGAATAAATAAATAGATGCAAAGATAAATAAATAAATATAGAGATAAATACATGAATAAATAAATAGATGCAAAGATAAATAAATAAATATAGAGATAAATACATGAATAAATAAATAGATGCAAAGATAAATAAATAAATAGATGCAGGGATGAATAAATAAATGCAAAGATAAATAATGAATAAGATGCAGAGATAAATTATGAATAAATAAATGAATGCAAAGATAAATAAATGAATAAATAAATAAATATAGAGATAAATAAATGCAGAAATAAATAAATAGAGAGATAAATAAATGCAGAAATAAATAAATGCAAAGATAAATGAATAAATACAGAGATAAATAAATGCTGCAGAGATAGATACATTTATAAACAAATACAGAGATTAATAAATGAATAAATATGAGATAAATTAATAAATAAACGAATGCAAAGATGAATAAATACAACTAAAAAAAATAGAAACATTAATCAACTTTTTCTCAATTTTTACCATTTTCTGACATTTTCTGGATCTGATCAGTTAAATTAAAATAAGTTAGTAGCAGCTACTTCACGTATGTATTAAAATATGTGTTTTTAGACTCTGTTAAAGTATATTTGATTATTTTCACTGCAACAAAAACAATCTAGGGGTTATTTTACTATGAATTTGTTTTTAAATGTATGAAAACACCACAAAATATTGAAAAACGTCCTTCAAACGTCTTGTTTTGTCCAACTGAAAATAGAAAACAACAAAGAAGATCAATCTTCATGATGAAAAAACTTACTAAACTGATGTAATAGATTATTAAAATAGTAGACGATCAGTCATTTAGCTTCTGTATCGATCTCTAAAGTCAGGGTTCGTACGGGTGCTTGAATTGTTGAAAATGCTTAAATTTTAATGTGTTTGCAAGGTTTAAAAGGTGCTTGAATCTTGAATAAAGTGTTCAAAAATGCTTGAAATGTATCTGTGTTGCATTTCTTTTACAACAAACAGCTTTAGAATATAAATGTAGTTTAACTTCTCATCTTACTGTTGTTACAAAACACAATTTTAGTTGTTTAGAGCACAATAACAGCTATTTTGAATGGGATAAGAAGGTGAAATAATCATTTCCAATACATATTCATAGAAATGTGACTCATCACAGCCCCTAGGTGCTGGAAAAGCTTGAAACTGGACCTTAAAAGTGCTTAAATTTGACCCTGGAAAAGGTGTTTGTACCCTGTAGAGTCACCGTTGCTCACGATTGGACTCATGGTGTTGTTCTGTCTCTTTCCTCTCAGACACAAGGTGCTGTCCGCCCCGTCACACCCTGGTCAGGGCCATGTCGTCCTCAAGTGGCGCCGGCTCTCCCTACACCACCCTCGCCATCAGTCACCCAGCAGAGTCCGTCACACACGTGGAGCTGCACCGCCCCGAGAAACGCAACGCCATGAACAAAGCTTTCTGGAGGCAGGAACCCGTTTAAATTCACATGCAATAATTAATCTGAGACGCCAAAAACATGCAAATTAGCGTGGTTTGAAGATATGATTTGTGTGTGTGTGTGTGTGTGTGTGTGTGTGTGTGTGTGTGTGTGTGTGTGTGTGTGTGTGTGTGTGTGTGTGTGTGTGTGTGTGTGTGTGTGTGTGTGTGTGTGTGTGTGTGTGTGTGTGTGTGTGTGTGTGTGTGTGTGTGTGTGTGTGTGTGTGTGTGTGTGTGTGTGTGTGGAGACGTTCCCTCTCTAAATGATAACACGCCTCCATGTGAGTGACGCTGCTGGAGCTCGTCACTGACGGTTATGCTGCGTTCGCTTGTAATCTGAAATCTGGAACTTCCAACTTCTGAGTCAAGCTTGTAGTAAGGGCATAAGTGTAAAAGGAACATGTGTGTGTGTGTGTGTGTGTGTGGATTTAAGAGGGAGACATATAGGGGACGGACAGGAAGTAGAGAGGTGAATGTGTTTCAATAAAGTCATTAGAACATTAGCTGTGTTCGAAACTGTTCCCTATCCCAGAAGTAGCTCACCTACCTAAACCCATATAACGGTTTATTGTTGTGTTTTCCTTCCAGCGAGATGGTCGACTGCTTCAGTGAGATATCTGGAGACCCAGACTGCAGAGTGGTGGTGGTTTCTGGAGCCGGGAAGATCTTCACAGCGGGTGGGTCTCAGGTCTTAGGGCGCACTCCCACTGTGCCTGCGTCCCGTGCCCCGTGCTTTAGGGTCCTTGTCCCCCCCTCCAGGCCCGTTTGTACTCACACTACCTGGGCCTCGGCGAATGCTTCTTGCTGCCTATACGTCATCACGCCGTAACACGTCACACGCATTGATGACGTAATGGCGATGCGTGGCTTTGTTTCCAGATCTTTCCGTAGACCTCGGAGTTTTTGTGCGTCTTGTTGACTGTTTTTGAATCTTTTCATCGACCAAATCTGCAGTAAACACTCCACCTCCGCATCACACCAACGTGAACCTTTCACCGACATTGTTTGAAATGTCCGCGCATCCGTAGGCCTCGTGCTCGTACACGCACGCCATTCGTGCTCGTACATGTGCAAACGTGCTTTACAAAAGCCCACCTCTCCCAAACGGGCCGTGGGCGGCAACCGTACCGCTCCTGGACGCACATTGGTCAAGCGAACTAGACTTTAGGCGTGAAACCTGCTTGGGCACGGTACGGTTGGACAGTGTGAGTGCGGCCTTAATGACACTACCTTCATAGTAAAGTTATATTCATGTATTCACGATGCTGTGTAAACTGTCCAGGTATCGACCTGATGGACATGGCCAGTGACGTGCTGCAGCCGGAGGGAGACGACACGGCCAGAATATCCTGGAACCTCCGAAAAATAATCACAAAGTACCAAGAAACGTTCTCCGTCATAGAGAAGGTGTGACAGTCACGATTACATGTTTCAAATGTCGGTGTGTGTTTTCCTGTGACATCATTGACTGTTTTCCTCCCGTAGTGTCCAAAGCCTGTCGTGGTGGCCGTCCACGGAGCCTGTGTCGGGGGAGGTAGGACGTGTGCACTCATACATTCAGACTTTAGAGAGTATCACAAAGCAAGATCAGCAGGTTAGCACGGTAGCTGAGGGCATCAAACAGTTGACTCACTTTTAATGAGATTACCATGACAACAGATGCTGCACGGCTAACAGGCAGTAGTGTAGTGTGTAGTTTCAGCTGTTAGAGAAAAGAGAAGAGAGTTTACACACCGTCGTGTTCACTGTTGCGCTTCTCTCCGCGGCAGGCATCGATCTGATCACGGCCTGTGACATCCGTCTGTGCACCAAGGACGCGTGGTTCCAGGTAAAGGTACGTGCAGGTGCAGCTCCTCTTCACTGTGAACGGACAGATAAATGATAAAGGGGGAAAAAGAACTGAAAGAGAGAAGTTATCACATGTCTGAAGGTCAAAGAAATGGCTTTATATTCATTTTTACACTCTGTTTTAGTTGTTTGACACATTGATTATAGTTCATACCTGAGTGGATTGTCGTGGATGATGTCACCACAGTCTCTCTCTTTCTGGGCGTCGTTACAGGAAGTAGATATCGGACTCGCAGCAGACGTTGGAACTCTGCAGAGACTTCCTAAAGTCATCGGCAGCCGCAGGTAAACCGTCCATTTTAATAAGGAAGTGAAAGAGTCTGGGGGTGACGCTCTAATCCCCGTTGTTACGGTAACAGGGTACATGTAGAAAAACATGTAGGAAGCATTCAAAGTGACAGAAAACATCAAATAACATAAAAAAAGGGAAGGAACTGAAGCAGTTAGTCACACTCTCTTCAGTTCGTTTGTGTTGTTTTGTGTTTTTAAGACACAGGTTTGCAAAGTCTGAGACTGCGGGCCTCCCCTCAGGCTTCAAACTACAACAAGTACAAGTCTGTGCTTTAGGGCGCACTCCCACTGTTCATCCGTACTGTGCCCAAACACGTTTCACGGCTAAAGTCTGGTTCCTTTGACCAGTGTGAGTGCAACTGCACCGCGCCTAGCTGCTGCCAGCTTGCCGGCCACAGCCCGTTTGGGAGAGGTGGGCTTTAGTAAAGCATGTTTGCACATGTACGAGCACGAGCGTGCGCACGTGTACGAGCACGAGGCCTACGGCGGTTCTGAGGTCATTTCCTGTGCGCCTGTTGGGACATAGAAAAAAGAAGGAGGGACCATGCGCGGACATTTCAAACAATGGCGGTGAAAGGTTCACGTTGGTGTGATGCGGAGGTGGAGTGTTTACTGCAGATTTGGTCGATGAAAAGATTCAAAAACAGTCGACAAGACGCACAAAAACTCCGAGGTCTACGGAAAGATCTGGAAACAAAGCCACGCATCGCCATGACGTCATCAATGCGTGTGACGTGTTACGGCGTGATGACGTATAGGCAGCAAGAAGCATTCTCCGAGGCCCAGGTAGTGTGAGTACAAACGGGCCTGGAGGGGGGGACAAGGACCCTAAAGCACGGGGCACGGGACGGACGCACAGTGGGAGGGCACCCTAAAACTTCTTTTTTAACCACTAATCCTGCTGACACACAAAACAAAGCACCAATGGGCTCCTTCCTTTGGGATTGACTTTGGTAATCCACTGTAATGGACTTCACTATGAGAGGAGCTGGTACAGGGGCCAGTAGGTAAGTCTTTAAAACACTCTTTAAAACACTCTGGCTTCACTAACTACGCTGTTGGTGCTTTGTTGTGTGTGTAGGGACTCTTCTCATGCTGCTGCAGAGGTTTGCTGTTATTTTCAGCAGCATTAGTGGTTAAAAAAGACCTTTGAATGTCTTCACCGTGCTGCCCCGAGCTAATCACTGTTAGCCACGTCCGGCTGTTAGCATCTCTCCTCGTCTCGATGGTTTGTTTGATGTATGTAAGTGCAGAAAATTAGATGATTTTGAACCAGAATGACCCTTTAAATAGAGTAAATGATTGTCGATCAAACGTCGGGGTGGAGCAGCGTTCCTGATCTGGATTCGTTTCCTTTCCCGCACCAAAATTTTAAAGGGTTCTTCTGCACTTTTCCCCAGAGTTTCATGAAAATGGAGCCGGTAGTTTTTCTGTTATCCTGCTGACAATCACACCAAAAACATCACCTCCATGGATTACTGTTTGGTTTCAAACCCTTTACGAGTGCATGTACGAAGTCCACACTGCTGTTACGTGGTTAACTCTCCCACTTTCTCTCCAGCCTGGTGAACGAGTTGGCTCTGACCGCCAGGAAGATGTACGCGGATGAAGCCAAGAGCAGCGGACTGGTGAGGTAAAGACACACTCACACACGTCTACAGCAGCTGTTCTTCTCTCATCAAGTCGTGCTGTTTTCACTGGGCCTGAACAGTTTTAATGTGTCATCATTTAGTGGTAAATGAAGCGCAGTGAGGTGTTAGCATTAAGGCTACGTTTATGCCTCAATCGCCGCGCTTCTCCGGCGTTTTCGAGCCCCTAATACGGAGACGTGTGTAAACGCTGCTGAGCCCGTTTTAGTTTGAAATCTCAGGGGTTGTTTTATGAATAAAGGAACGTTTTGTCATCTCATCTTTCTTGTGTCGGCGCTCCTTTCTCTTTTTAACACGCCTTCTTCCCGTAATGGATAACGCGCGATACCGCTCTAATTTGGCGCCGTATTTGCTTTGCGACAGGGCGCCTCACAACAAGAGGGGCCCTTCTGTGTGGAGTTTGCATGTTCTCCCCGTGTCTGCGTGGGTTTTCTCCGGGTTCTCCGGTTTCCTCCCACAGTCCAAAGACGTGCAGGTGTTCGGTTCATTGATGACTCTAAATCACCCGTAGGTGTGAATGGTTGTCCGTCTCTGTTCGTCTCTATGTGTCCTATGATAGACTGGCGTCCTGTCCAGGGTGGACCCCGCCTTATGCCCGATATGAGCTGAGATCGGCTCCAGCCCCCTCGCGACCCCGACAGGGACAAGCGGTTGAAGATGAATGAATGAATTTGCTTTGCAACGACTCCCAATCTGTGTTTTCCACCTCTGTTTCTCACGTGTTGCTTTCAGTAACGGCTCCATCTCGCCGCCGTTCCAAGAAAAGAAATCTCTGCTCCGACTTTCCACAACTTTTTCCTCCAAAGTATTTTTTTTAAACTTAAACCTCCATGATTTTAAACCGCAATCTGCTTCCCTCTGACACCAGCACGTGCATGTCCATGGACGTAAAAGCGTTTTCAGTCCTGTTAATGTGAACGCAGATTAAAGCGCTTGTGTCTAAGCAGATCGTTTTGCTTTAGGATAAAAATGTAGTCGCGCAGCCTCAGTCTCACAGGTGTTTTTTCCTCTCCAGTCGAGTGTTCGCAGATAAGGACGCCATGATGGCCGGAGCTCTGGAGATAGCCGGGGAGATCGCCGGTCGCAGCCCCGTAGCTGTGCAGGGCACCAAAATCAACCTCATCTATTCCAGAGACCACAGTGTCGCAGAGGGACTGGACTACATGGTGAGAACACTCAACACTGAACACTGAACACAATCACCATGGAGCTGCTTTTATATTCAGCCCTATGTGGGGACGTGGGGGTAAAAAAGTCTTACCTCAGGACATCTGTAACATAAATGGATTCAGAAATCCCTGATTCTACCAGAGGTGGGAGGGGTTACTGGACCTACGCGCTGACGTCACCTCCCTTTCTTCATGTGCGCGCTACGTAGCGTCAAGATATCCCAAAACTCACTTAACAGGAAACTAAAGGACAGAATTAATGATCTTAAAATAAGTGATGAGTGCTTCTTTAAGCTCCTCAATGTTAAAAAAAATGTGGAAACTTCGTATTAACCAAGCCCCCACAACAGCTACCTCCCGGTTGATCCAATCAGGAAGTGGCAAAAGCGTCAGTTCTCTGAGTGTCCACTAGGGGCAGGTTTCATAACAGAGCAGTTTCTCATTGACCCCCATGTTAAACAGGCCGTTTACACAGCATCATTAAACCTGTTTAAGACATTATAGTCTGTATGTTTAGCTCATATCTCCATGACAACACTGAGGAGGGTGATTCTTTTGTACCAGGCTAGTTTTTATTTTATGAGGTTAAAGTTTATGAATAATTAGGGGCGTGGCCTCTTGAGTGACAG
The DNA here is from genome assembly GCF_963691815.1 of Echiichthys vipera. NCBI lineage: Eukaryota > Metazoa > Chordata > Actinopteri > Perciformes > Trachinidae > Echiichthys > Echiichthys vipera. Next base: position 3,272,127 of record NC_139830.1, on the reverse strand, counting down.
CTTTTAAAAAAAATAGGATTTCCGGGTCCAAACCTCGTATTTCTCCTACGCCGCAGTGCCGTGTTCCCCGTGGTTTGAACAGATCCGACAGATCTTTTACGTTGTTTTTTAACAAATTTAAAAAATAAAACAACGTAATTGTCATTTTTCCCTTTTTCTTATTGATGAAAAAGACGTCTAACTGACAAAAGAGGTGATCGGGATATTTCACGTGTTCTGCAAGTTGCCTGTTTTGTTTCAGCGGAGCGTTTGAACCCGGAAATCTTATTTTGAAAGGGTGATACGTCAGACTGAACAGCCAGATGGACTTATCTCCCTCCCCCCAACGTCACATACATGTCCTTTTTTGGTCAGAGGAAATGAGGCAGAGTCAAAGACAAGATGGAGACTCCAGTAGACGAGGACGATTGGATCAAGTTGAGAGAACGGACCTTAACGGAGACGCTACGTCCATTTTTTTTACACAGTCTGTGGTTTTAACAGGAAATGACGGTGTAGCAACATGTGTTTTACAGCGGGTCGTATTCAGAAGGGATTAGTTTTACCTGATGTGATGTTTAAAGAGGTGAAAATGGACGTAATGTTGACTGACATCCTCAGCAATAATGACTGACGTGGGGCATTCAGACGGGACTGAGACCTGTGGGGAAAATGACCTTCCCCCACGTCCCCACAGTGAGAACGGGGCTTTAGTCAACACTGAACACCGTGTTCATCCTTTTTTCCAGGCTAACTGGAACATGAGCATGCTTCAGACTCAGGACGTGATGAAATCCGCTCAGGCGTCCATGGAGAAGAAGAGTCCCAAGACGATAGAGTTTTCCAAACTGTGACGACGCTCAGACGCACAAACGCGGAGCTGCAACTGACAACCACCGTCATTATCCATTAACCCTCTGAAAGTCTGTGAATGCCTTGTTTTGTCCAAAGATATTCAGTTTAATGTGATTTTTTTAATTTAAAAAAGCAGGAAATCTCCGCGTGAGTCTGAAAACAGCATTTTCTGCCAGTTTTGCGTGAAAAAATAGTTTTTAAAAGGATTAATCTATTATCTAAACACTGTCAGATTGTTTTTCTATTGATGGAATAATCGTTCTGGACGTTTGATTCCTCCGTTGTGGCCTTTCTGTGGGACGGGAACCACATCTTTATAGTGTAGATCAGGGGTCTGCAACCTTTACTGTCTTCACCGAGTCAAATTTGTCTTGAACCGCAAAACATATTTGATCTCACAGCTTATAAAGTTGTATATGTAGTGATATGATACATACAAGAAAAACTAGTTTGTTGCATTTATGAAATTAAGGAACAAAAATGAAGAAAACTAACATTTCACTCCTATTACTATTATGATTATTAATACCTGTCTCACCACATGCGAGAAATACTAAGTGTGTATCAGCAAATTGATGTGTCCACGCAACACTGCGATAAGTTGTTTTTTTTGGGGGGGGGGTTTATCTACGGTTAGCATGGTTAGCATCCTGACATCGCAGGTCAGAAACTCCAGATTAGCAGGAAAGGTGCTGAGCGAGAGCCGTAGCATGTGACGCATATTTTAGTTTCACACAATATTTTTAAATCACCTTGAACTCCAAGAGAACAGGTGTTCCCTTTGAAAGACTGTGCAGAACACACATGATTTATTTCCATGTTATTTGTCTAGCAAAGCTACAGGAGCCACTGAAAAGGGAGTGAAGAGCCGCATGAGGCCCAGGAGCCGCGGGTTGCAGACCCCTGGTATAGATCTATAGATCTGTGGGTATTTGAGGACGAAGTAAAGCGACTTTGACAGGCGGAGACTTGAACCTGTTGTAAATATTCTTGGGATCGGTTTCCAAAGATCTGTCTTGTTGTTTGGATGGAAAAGCCTTTAAAAGTGCATTAACAGGTTATTAAACTTTCCATCTAAACTGAGAATTAAAGTCACGTCAGCTGTGAAATCACAAGTTAATCCAGGTTGACGTCTTCCCCCGGGTAACGCCTGAAACTCTAACAAAGTTTTGTAATTCTGTAATCATCTTTATGAATGTTTTCTTATTAAAGAAGCTCACCTGAAAGTGATTTGTTTGATTATTTTCTCAAAGAATTCAGCAAAAAGTCAAATAACTTAAATTCTTTATTGATAAAAACTTTACAAATTAACTTAAATCCTTTTAAAACGCCTTCAGGAAGTCACTGCGGCTTCTGTTTGGCACGAAGTCTCTGTAACGTTTTCTGTGAAGAGACGGCAGAAAAAGAGATTCAGGAAACTAAAACACGTTCGGTGCTCACAGCCCTGGAATAATAACAATAATAATAATAATGATAATAATAATAATAATAACAGTTACCTTGTGGAACTCCTTGGCCTTCAGTCTGTTCTCTGCAGACGCTTCCTGTCTGTTCCTCAGGGCTTTCTGACGCTTCACCTCCTCCAGCTGCTCGTAGAGTCTGAACCAACACACAGGAGACACGGCATCGCTTTGGTTTGGGAACGTGGAGACGAGCCAGGACGCACAATGCATGCTGGGTAGATTTGTGTCCCACTTGCGTTGACCTCGCACACACGTGGGCGCTGATTACCTGACGAGATTGAGTGACTGCAGGAAACCAGGGCCATGATGGGAAACGCTCACCTGATCTAACAGCTGACGGGTTTTTGTGTCGACTTAAATACGTTTAATAAAGATAAACGATAAAGATAAATATATATACAGATAAACTTTACCGTTGTACATCAACATTGCACTGTTCAGATAGTGTCGTCTGGTAACTTGTGAGGATTGCTTTAGATTTTATTGAACTTTCCACGGCGTGGAACAAAACTAGTTACGTTTCTCATCTACAAGAACAGGTAGTCGTTATTAAGAGTTTACTGTTACGGACACATTTATGTCTCTCAAAGGGCAGAAATTGCAAAAGATAGTGAGTACAAAATAACTAAACATATATCTGACCACACACGCACATCATACTGACATATTGGGGTGTACAGTATTACAAGATCCCCCGGGGGAAGTACAACAAAACAAGAGTTCTGTACCCTACTGGAGGAGGAGGAGGAGGAGGAGGAGGAGGAGGAGGAGAAGAAGAAGAAGAAGAAGAAGAAGAAGAAGAAGAAGAAGAAGAAGAAGAAGAAGAAACAACAGGACGAAGAAGAAGAAACAAGACGAAGAAGAAGAGACAGGAGGAAGAAGAAGAAACAACAGGACGAAGAAGAAAGAAGAAGAAGAAGAAACAACAGGATGAAGAAGAAGAAGAAAGAAGAAGAAGAAACAACAACAACAGGACGAAGAAGAAGAAGAAGAAGCCCGAAACAAACACACACACAAACAGGACCTATATGCATTAATGGAGAGATGTCAGAGCGGGGGAGCTGCCAATAGCTCAGCGCCCCGAGCAGTTGGGGGTTTGGTGCCTTGCTCAACAGGAGATGAACTGGCATAGTCCACACAGGGACCCGAACCGGTGACCCTCCGTTTCCAGCCGAGTAAACTATGGACTGAGCTACTTGCGTGTCATCCTTGTGCAGGAGCCATGCTAACCTTCTCTGTATCGTTCCAATTCTGGTAAATGTGCTTGCGAACTCACACATTTACCGTTACGTAATCCCAGATCCTGTCCCAAGAGCTCACCCCGTCCCCCGTCATCACTTAATCTACCAAGCACACATTCGTAGGATGCAGTTTCAGTCATTGCACTGACCCGTTCTTTCACTTTCTGATGCTTTCCGATGCCTTAAAATGACTCGACAAGCTGTGGTTGTGCAAACCGACATTACAGAAAGTTACATTTAGTAATGTTGGGAAACTGAGGAGACTTCTGCTCCGAGCCACTTGTGAGGATGCTTAAAATAAAAGCCCTGGTTTACATGTCTAATGGATCAGTATTAGTTTAGATAAGCATCATTTAGTGTCTTTATTAGACGCGTGGAGTTAACGTTTACCTCTGAGTCCTCTGGTGCATCTCAACAACATCTCGCTTCCTCTGGTCCGGTGTGCAGCTCTTCACCTCGTCCTCCTTTCTCACCCTGCAGACGCTCACTGAAGGAAACGGAAACATACGGACACACTCACATGAATGAAACCAAACAGGTCCAGTCTCCTTATTTAAGTGCATGCAATGAAGGCGGGGCCATAATTCAACATGATAGTTACTGTCTTTCAATGGACTCGTATTGTGATGAAATCATATATTGAGTATTTTTGGATTATTTTGATATTGTATTTATTTTATTTATTTAAGGAGCAGCGGCTCTACTCCGAGTTCCTCACGGATGCTGAACTTCTCCCCCTCTCTCTAAGGGAGACTCCAGCCCCCCTCCTGAGGAAACACATTTCACACGCTTGGACCCACGACCTCGTTCTTTGGTTCATATTTGAGGGAAAATCATTTGAAGATTGCGGTTTTGTACGTAAATGTGTGTTGGGAGAGGCTTTGAACACACTTTGCATTTCACAATTATTGTTCTCCGTCAGATTGCTTTGATGTCGGCATTTCCGACCGCGCGTGAAAGCCGCTTCATTTCACGGAGAAAGAGAAGAAACAGAGGAACGGAGCGACTGAGCTGGAGCTTGTTGCAGGAAACGTTCAGCTGTTACAAACTCACAGGCGGTGAAGAGCTTGTGTTTGACATTTTTTCACCCTGTTTGTTAAAACTCTCGTCGGTGATAGAGTCAGGGTGTTTACTGTTGACTGTACGGGACTCTCACCGCGCCTCAAACGGCGTCCACGGTTCGTTCTAAGGTTCTAACTTGTTGGTCTTTTTGCGCTCGTGGTGCTCAAAGTGTCCGACGGTGTGAGGTTGAGATACCTGGAGGAGAACTCTGGAGCGTTTTCTGCTTCATGAAGCCCGATTTCTCAGTAGTGTGACGCAGCGCCGCCTGTCCCCCCTTTGACTTGGTGTTCGTCTTACGCTGAGGTCCTGACTCGGTCTTTGCCTCACAGGTGACCGGCTGAGGCTCCTTCGCTTTAGGACGCTCCCTGGCCTCAGGTGGAGCCCGGATCCCGGGTTGAATCTTGGCGACAGCTCCTTTGGCCTTGATTTCCTCCACCCTGCGCGCCGATCTCTGCTGCAGCGCTCTGAGCTTCTGCTGCTGGACCTCCTGCAGGTCTCTGCTGGGACCCCGCTGAAACTCCAGGAGCGTCACTGAATCTATAAGAAAGCGGACGTTTTTCACACGTTCGCAAATGTTCTCACTGAAAACAGACACGTTTAGATCATTAGCGTCCGTCCGTGCTGTGATTTTACCTGAGTGTGTTTGGTTCTCGTCCAGCGATGACGTGGATTTTGACGCCTACAGAAGAAGAGGTTTGTGTTCAGAGATCAGGGACGCCTGCTGTTAGAGGTAAACACTCAGAGACGTGTGTAGATGTAAAGTCACCTGTGTCTCCTGATCTTCCTGTCCCTCCTCCTCAGCGATGGTCGACTCTCGCTCCTCCAGCGTGGTGTCCGTCAGGCTCACCAGTGTGATGTCCGTCTGCTCCAGGATGCCCTTCTCACCCGCAGGTTCCTGACAAACGGGGAGAGACGACGAGCACAACTCAGCCGACGACACGACACAAAGGAAACCCTGACCTTTGACTCCCGACCTGAAACGGGACGACGTCGCAGCGCTATCAAGCCGCGTTAGCTGCAAACACTCGTGTCTCCTAAACACCGGATCTGTGAACCTCATATGCAGCGTGTTTTAGTTTTTACATTTTCTTGCCGGACGTTGTGACGATCCACAACTTTAGAAAATGAAAAACGCTAAAATAACCATTTTAAATCAGAGTATTTGCAGGAATCCTGAAGTCAAATTTAATACCTTTTAAAACATCAATCACCACTTTGACTTTTAACCGGTTACATCAGCGACACACTTACTTATATTCACTACATTTATTGTAAGATAGAACAATAAACAGTGTTAGTTTGTGAAAACTCTACTTATCAAAGCAACATAATTCAGATAAACAAGGCGGAAACAAAGCACAAGAGAATGAATTGAATCCAATGCAGGGTTTATTATTTTACATTTTTGTATTATTTTTAAATTATTTTTTCAAATAGTTATTTTTGTAATATTTTTGTGGTATTTTTTATTTGTAACTTACATTTATATTATTTTTTATTCTTGATATTTTTGTATTGTTTTATTATTCTTGGTATTGTATTGTTTTTGTATTTTTATATTATTTTTATTTTTGTATTTTTTTTCGGTATTATTGGCAATTTTGTATTTTTATATTATTTTGTATTCTTGATTTTTAAAATTATTTTAGTTTTTGTATTACTGGGTATTGTTGTTATTTTTGTATTTTTATGTTATTTCTTTATTTGTATTCTTTTGATATTTTTGTATTATTTAATTATTTTAGTTTTTGTTATTTTTATTTTGTATTATTTGGATTTTTTTGCAATGTTTTATTTTTGTATTATTTGATATTCTTGATATTTTTGTATTTATTTTATTATTTTAGTTTTTGTTATTTTTATTTTGTATTATTTAGATTTTTTTTTCGTCATTTTTGTTTTTTTTCCTGTATTTTACTTTTACAGTGCTGTTCCTCCAAACCTTCATCCAAAAGTTTGCGTATTCCTGTTCGCTCCGTAGATTATCACCGGGGCGTAAAGGGACTTTTTCAGATGATGTCAAATCTCTGAGGTCTCCGTGAATAAACAACCAAGAATCAAACTAAACACCCACGCAATCATTAAATCAGATTAAATTCATACAAACTTTAGTGAACAACATTGAATCTCTTGCTAAATGAAGTTTAAACTCATACTTTTTAGGGCCTTAATTGTGTCTCAGATGGTTTATTTAATGGTTTTAAAGACCCTGCGGATGCTAACGTGTAGCAGACGCTAACGTGTAGCGGACGCTAACGTGTAGCGGACGCTAACGTGTGGCGGACGCTGACGTGTAGCGGACGCTGACGTGTGGCGGACACTGACGTGTGGCGGACGCGGACGTGTAGCGATCTGAGCTGCCTTTGGGCACTGCACCGCCTGAAAGACGATAAAGGTGAATAATAAACAGAATCGTACCAAAATCCTGTCTGAGAGCAAACGGAGGTCGCCGAGCGGGACTGAATCTCCACGCCTTTCAGAAACGCACTTCCTTTCTGCGTCTTCCTCCTCTGGCGGCATCGTGGCGGGAGACAGGACGAGCACAGACTCGTGGCTCTGGGAGGTGATGAGGCGGGAGAAAGAGTCGCTGGAAGCCGCCGAGCAGCCGGACGCCTCCTCTGTTCTGAGGCGCTCGGGTGACGGTTCAGACTCCTCAGAAGGCGTGGAAACACGGCGTTCGGCGCTGGCTGGCTGTGCGTCAGGGGAGGAAGGGGCGCTGTGTTGGGGCGAGTGAAAGGTCAAGGAGGGGTCCGTGGTCTCGTTGTGGGTGACTTCAGGCAGGAGCGGGTGGAACGAGTCCGAACCTGGAAACACTGAAGATGAACACGAACAGAAAGCTCAGTTATATTTTTAACAGCTGCAAATAAAAATGAACCAACTCTGTGTTTGGTGAAAGCGCGTTTAAATATTTTTTATTTTATGTAACTAACAAAGCTGTTTTTGTGACGTTCACTGAGACAACACACACAAACGGTACATGTTTAAATAGTCGTCCCCTCACCTTCAGTCCTCTCTGGGCCCAGGTCTGTGGGACTGGTTCGGTCCTGCAGTGTTTGGTCCTGTGGCGGTGGGTTCACCTCGGGGACAGAGGCGCTGTGTGACGAGGCTTCAGGAGGCAGCGCCGGGTAAGACGGCACGCTGGCCTCAGTTGAGACGCCGAGAGACACGTGCGTTTTTTCATCTGCACAGAGCGGGAGAGTTGATGAGACGTCCTTTTTTTTTATTTCCAACCCATCATGAAATCAGACACACACACTTTCTCTTACCCGAGCTTCCACTGAGCTGTCCGGCAGACTCATCCAGCTCCCAGACCAGCGGCTTCATCCGGCTCTCATCCAACCACGTGGTCGACTGCTCCGACGGCGCCTGGCCCATCAGCTGACCGGCATAAGAGTCCTGCCCGTCGCCCGTCCAATGAGAGCCCGACTGGTGGGAGAGGCGACCGATCATTCGACTCAGAGTCGAGTCAAAGCCCCCTTGATCGAGGCTCGGGGAGAACGGCGGCCCCGGTAGCTGACCGATCACGGACGATTGAGCCGAGGGTTGACCGACCAGCTGCTCCATGGCCGAGTCTCTGTGGTCAGCAGCGAGAAAGGATGACTGGTCCGTCAGCTGGCCGATCAGTGGTCTGAAGGAGTCCTGCTCCTGGACTGGGTGGACTGTATCGTCCCAGTCCTGCAGCAAAAACAAAACATCCGTTGAATGTAGCGAGGTCTCGATATGAGAGTTTGAAATCACGATTATTGTCTGAGGAAATATCAAAGATTCATGATTATTAGTCAGGGACATTGGAGATGTCGCTTTTGTGGTGGGTTCAAAGGCGGGAATGTCATTTCCTAGAGGCACGACGACGCTCTCATACAAACAAAACAAACCAGTGCACAAACAAAGTGACTTAATGTCTGTTTTCACAGAGCAACGACCACGGACGGATTACTGAACGGGCCTCCTGAGCACAGGCCCAGGGATCCATAAGGACCGGGGCCCTGACTCAACACATGTTGCTGAAAAGACAAAATGATCATGAAGAGATGTGTAATGACTAAAAATAGACACAAAACGTCCACATAGAGACATAAAATTATGACAAAGACATGCAATGATTAACACAGATTAAAAATAGATGCAAAACCACCCCAAAAAGATTCAAAATGACTGAAAATAGATGCAAAACCGCCACAAAAAGATGCAAATTATATAAAAATAAATGCAAAACAATCACAGAGATGCAAAAACTAAATAAAGACATACTAAACAACTGAAAAAATTAGGTAAAATTACAACAAAGAGACCAAAAATGACGACAAAACAACTAAAAGTCGACTCATTGAATTTGGGTGTCTTGTTCCTGTGTGGACAGGAGGTGAGGTGAGGGGGGTGGGGGCTCTTACAGGTCTGTGCCCAGGGGCCCGTTGGCTCAGAATACGTCCATGGAAACAACGCAGGACAGCGTAGATATCATAGATTCAACAATTCACACGGTTATGAAACTGTGACGTCATGTAACTGTGATTATGGCGGTTAACCTCGACACTTGAATGCTGGGTATCTGACAGCAAAGACATTTAGAACTGACTTCCTTTCATAAACATGCACAGTCAAACAATTTAGAGCTGCAGTAACATCAATCAGCGCACCATAAAATACAGTTTACAGCCCCTTTAAAAGGATGAGATTTTAACTTATCATCAAAAACTAACGATGGTGGATTGTGAGTCACTGACCAGGCCGCTCCTCTGTGCTCCTGCTGCGTCTGAGGGAAGAGACGGACGAGCCGGGGAGTCTTCGTCCTCCTCTCTCCTCTCCGGGACTGGAACCAAAGACTGTCGGGAACCTGAAGAGTCGGGTTCCTCCACACACGAGCCTTCACTGTCTGCAAGACGAAACACCGCGATCTCACATGATGCAGTCTTGAGTTTGACCTGATGACTTAAGGTTCTTGTTCAGATGTTCGCTACACTTTAAAAGAGGCGGAGTAACCTTTAATAAAAGGTTCCTGTTGGATCGTCACCAAGTCTGAACTGAACCTGAAACAGGCCAGCGTCGTCTCAACACTGGAACTTCTAACTTGTGGACTATTTCGGACTCTTCTGCTGTTTCTTAGTCGATCAAAACAAGCAGCAGAAGCTCCATCGTTAACGAGCACCATAACAAAACATGCAGGTTGTTAAATTCCACCTGAGCGAACAAGCCGAGTGACGAGAGCACAGTACTGCGGCGGCCGACTCTCTGCTTGTGTCCGGTGCAGCTTGTGTGGCGTACCTGTGGTTTTGCCGGCCGTGCTGAGGGAGATGTTCAGCTCTCTGGTGTATCTGTCTATGATGTTCTGGATGCTGCTGTCATTAAACAGAGACTGGACAGCCATAACAGGGCGCCCGTCAGCCGAGACGTCCTCCACACAGGAGCTCTGAGCGGATGGCGAGGAGACGTCCAGTAGATCTGCTCCTCCTTCTACACAATGACGAGGCAGCGGGGATTTATCTAATGAAGACAGAGGAGAGGAGAACAGACTTAGGCTGTAATAAAGTTAAAAAGATAACCGGCATGTTCTGTCCTGTGTAGTGACCCAACGCTCCCGTTGTCCCTCACCAGCGTTTATGTTTAGCTCAGGATCGGTGGTGATGTAGCTGCCGGTGGAGATGGTGGTGGAGGAGAGGCAGTCAGAGTCATGGGGCCTACGTGCAGACTGACACACACACACACAGACACACACAATAAATGTTAAGAAGATAAAAATAACAGATTCAGGAGAAAGTATTTGTATGTATAACTGAGCTCAGTTCAAGTGTAGAAACCATCATGAAGTGTACTTTAAATAAAATACACTTCAGGTAAAGTCATTTCACATCATCGCTCAGAAGCACACACACACACACACACACACGCACACGCACACGCACACGCACAGAGAGAGAGAGAGAGTAAAAGCTTCTCAAGCATAATCAAAGGCTGAGGCAGATTTGCCCAAGCTCTCAGATTTGGCTATTTTTCATCATCGATCCACAACATGTGAACCTCAGAGGGTTTTCAAACTCTGTGCCGACATCATTGGTTCATAAAGAGTAGCATACAACTAATGTGAATAACGCAGTGGGAGTTTAAGAGATATGTCTGTATGTGTAGACTGTTGTTAAAGAGGAAAACGCATCACTCCTATTGCAACTGCACATGACTAAAAATAGATGCAAAGAAATGTCTTAAAATAGATGCCAAACCACCACAAAAAGATGTAAAATGACTAAAAATAGATGCAAAACCACCACAAAAAGATGAAAAGACACTAAAAATAGATGCAAAATAACCACAAAAAGATGCAAAATGTCTAAAAAAAGATGCTAAACCACCACAAAAAGATGCAAAATGACTAAAATCACTTAATTGCAACGGCACAGGGGAAACTAGGACCGCACAATCTCTCATAAAACTCTTCATACACAATCGAGCACTTCCTAAACTAACAGCCATCAGGGGGCAGTCCAGATGTTTTGGCTTCACCCTGCAGCAGCAACCTTTGAAAAACTCTCCTGAACGTTGTGGCTGCCGTCCAGAGTGGAAGATTCATATAAACCAAACATCTGGAGCAGAAGATGAATATCTAGTTCACTTTTGGTTTCCATTGTATTCATGTTTTATTTCTAGAGGTTGCACTGTTGCAAGTACCGCTCTCATTTGGAGGCAAAGATTTGTGTATTTTAGCAGAAACGTCACCCGACATGGAAGTGAAAGCAGAGCTCCGTTTATATAAAATGTGCAATAAAATATCAGTAAATAAAAGAAGATTTAAAATTCCTAAAAATAACCGTGATAATCATTTTAGCCGTAATCGTGCAGCCTGAGGAAAACCACTAATTTGAAAACACAGGGTCTCTCACTGCATGTTGACCTTATCAGCGTCTACTACAGGGTTGAAGAACTGGAAAGAGAAGAAAGAGCGTTCAGCCGGCCTGGTTACCTCTGTGGGGGATCTGTAGCTTGTGACTGCAGCACCAGAGTAGTCGGCGCCTCTCCCAGAGTCGGAGGAAAGTGGCGAGATTCTCCTCAGGACTGAATCTGGACAACAATGTTTCAGTCTTCATCTCATTATTTCTAGACGACACAAACATCTGTATGCTACTCTTCACCTGCCGTCTACGCACCAGACTCGGAGGATTCTGGAGATGTTCCCGCCCCCAGCAGCAGCCTCTCTCTCCAGGCGAGGTGGCTGGATCTCCCGGAGCCTGTTCCAGAGCTGGTGGATCTCTCAGCGGTCTGCTGCCCGCTGCTGGACGAGGAGGGCGTCCGCAGAGTCGCGTCAGACACCAAAGACGACTCTGAACCCTCCTCCTGCAGATCCCAGTCCAGGGCGTGAGAGGGAACCTTCACACCATCCTCCGGGCCTGGAAATAAAACAGAGTTCGTACTCGTTTAGCTTTTTAAGAGTAAAAGTCAAGCGCTTTCAAAGATCTCCAGACTCTCGATGCCCTGAACATCACCTCTAAAACTGTTTGCCACTGTCTTCAATTAAATAAAATGATTTATTAACTGCTTGCACTGTACTGTACCTGCCATTACCTGTAATTGACAACTGAAAATGCAGTTTAAGATTTCTTTTTATGTGTTTCTTTCCAATGTTTTTAATGTTTTATGTAAAGCACTTTGAATTACCTCATTGTTGCTGTTTAAATAAACTTGCCTTGCCTAAAAAAACATTTACAGACTTCCTTTAAACCGACAGAAAGCAGCGGATATTGTTACTTATTATTTAATGATGCTGGCCTCGGGGAAGACCCAGGACCAGGTGGAGAGATTAGATCTCCACACTGAACTGTACCTGTCATTACCTGTAATTGAGAACTGAAAATGCAGTTTAAAATTTCTTTTTATGTGTTTCTCTCCAATGTTTTTAATGTTTTATAGTTGAGGTGGTTTGGGCATCTAGTAAGGGAGGTGTTCCAGGCACGTCCAGCTGGGAGGAGGCCTCGAGGAAGACCCGGGACCAGATGGAGAGATTAGATCTCCACACTGGCCTGGGAACGCCTCAGGATCCCCCAGTTAGAGCTGGTTAATGTGGCCCGGGAAAGGGAAGTTTGGGGTCCCCTGCTGGAGCTGCTGCCCCCACGACCCAAGCACGGATAAGAGGATGAAGATGAGATGAGATGAGATGTCCAGAGTAACTACATCCACCTATTCTCTAGAAGTTGATGAGCAGGTAGAATAGTTAGCTCGCTGTCTTCAATGTGCACGATGCTTAATGTAAAAAGTCGGAGGATGCAAGCGCATTCAGAGGGTAGATGGTCGCCCTCATGACGCCGCAGAACAGAAGGAAAGATCGGAACAAAGCAGCTGATATTCCTCTCTATAGCTTGTCTCGTGTGTATGCGTGTGTGTGTGTATGTGTGTGTGTGTGTCCGTCTGCACGTAGGCCTCACGACTCTGACTGCCTCTCCTCCACCACCATCTCAACCCGGCAGCAACATCACCACCGATCCTGAGCTTATCAACTGGTATTCCTCTCTATAGCTTGTCTTGTGTGTGTGTGTGTGTGTGTGTGTGTGTGTGTGTGTGTGTGTGTGTGTGTGTGTGTGTATGCATGTATGTATGTGTGTGTGTGTGTGTGTGTATAGCATGATAAAAACAGTGTTATCCATGTGTTTGTGGGCGGAGCTGACCTGTAACTTGGCTGGTGTCGACCGGCGTCTCCACCTCTTGAATGACACTGAGCTCGTGTTGTTCCGTCATCATCTCCATGGCGCCCAGCCTGACGCGGGTCACCGGGGGTTTCGCCGCTCGATGAGGCGGGAGGAGTCCTGCAAATAATGTTGATAACCAGTACTGAATACAACAGCGAGGGACAACGTTCATCACAAATAGAATAAAGTAAAGTGTAAATGGAATAAATGAAAGTGTAACTTAAATAAGTTAAATTAAAATCGTGTGAAAAAACATGACCCATCATTTACCCGTCTCCCCACCGTTAGTTGGCGGTGGTGAAGGGGCGCCATCTTGCTCCTGAAGGTCTTCCAAGTGTGATAGAGTTCCTCCGTTGGACTCCTCGATAGCTCTCAGCAGGGACGCGAGTAGTTTGAGGCGCGTCTGATCGATGTTCTCTGAAACCAACACTTCACTGACAGCCTCTGGAAACGGCTGTGGGTGAGAAAACAAACAGGGTAAAGTTGTTTCCCCCAAAATATTGTACATGCAAAGACTCACTGAGCTCAGTTCAAGTGTAGAAACCCTCATGTTGTGTATTTATTTAATTAAATACACTTCAGGTCAGGTCATTTCACATCATCGCTCAGAAACCAACATGTATCAAACAAACAAACTATGATTTGTCTCCTGTACTTTGAATAAAAGCACCAGGGCAGCAACAGTGCCCTCACTCACTTGTGCATCAGCGTGAATCAGAGCCTGCAACGTCTCCTTTTGCCGCCTCATGTGCTCCATGTGCTCCTCCTGTCTCTGTCTCTCCTCTTCTTGCTGCCTCTGCTGCAGCTCCATCGCCTCTCTCTGCTCCAGCACGCGTCTCTGGACCTCCTGCAGCTCTCGTCTCTGCCTCTCCTCTTCTTGATGCAGCGCCACCACCTCCTTCTGCTCGAGTATGCGTCTCTGGACCTCCTGCAGCTCTCGTCTCTGCCTCTCCTCTTCTTGATGCAGCGCCACCACCTCCTTCTGCTCGAGCACGCGTCTCTGGACCTCCAGCAGCTCTCGTCTCTGCCTCTCCTCTTCTTGCTTCCTCTGGACCTCCTGCATCTCTCGTCTCTGTCTCTCCTCTTCTTGCTTCCTCTGGACCTCTTGCAGCTCTCGTCTCTGTCTCTCTTCTTCTTGCTTCCTCTGCTGCAGCTCCACCGTCTCTCTCTGCTCCAACACGCGTCTCTGGACCTCCTGCATCTCTCGTCTCTGTCTCTCCTCTCCTTGCTTCCTCTGGAACTCCTGCAGCTCTCGTCTCTGCCGCTCCATGTCTTTGTCGTCCTCCCTGGAACTCAGGGAACCAGTTCGCAGGGAGCCGCGAGGGAAGGCCGCAGGCTGAACCGCTGCATGGCCTGGAACCAGAGCTGCACCATCTGTGATGCTCGGGCTAACCGCTTGGACGGGATCAGAGGTCGTCTGGAGCCGGATGCCGGCTGAGTGATGCGCTGTGAACAGTTTGTAAGGCCGTGGCTCTGAAGAGGGTCTCGCTCTCTCCGTAAGGTGCTCTGTACTTCTCTCCATTATCTTGTCAGTCAGCCAGGCGTTGACATCTGGTCTCTGGATCCTGGAACTGCTCGAAATAGATTCAGCCGGCAGCAACTTGGAGCCAACGTTTACACCTGAGCAAGGAAGTTGTGAAGGTGCAGTCAACACGTCAGACTCTCTTGTGGGAACTTCGACGGGTGTTTGTGACTTAGAGCGGATGCATGCGTGTGCTGTAGAAGTTGTGGGGAGTTGCAGAGGAGCCGATAGATGCACAGACGGAGCACCGTGCAGAGGTGGGTGACTGAGGACCGGAGGAGGGACAACAGGCGGGAGCGACGTGGCGGTCATGTTGTAACGGATTCGTAGAGCTCGCTGGTATTCCTCAAGGCGCTGACGAGCCACCTCCACTGACCTCTGGTGAATTCTAAAATTAGAAAAAGTTTTATTTATACAGCCTTACATCACAAATCTGCATTAAGGGTGTGAATAGCATCCAACACACCCTACACTTAGATCCTCTAAAGCTGTACTCTTTGAGGAAGAACAACTGTGTGGAGAAAAAAGAGGTGAAAATCAGTTTATCTTCAGGATTTAAACGCACAAACCTGTTCTGTTCCAGCAGCCGCTGTTGATATTCTTTAACCCTTCTGTTGTGGTCCTCTGCCTCTGCGGGAGGCACCAGCTGCAGAGAGCACAAGTGGAAATCATTCATCACTGAAGTCAGAAATTTAAAAAAAGGTATAAATGTCCCTAAAACAGTTTGATTGAGGGGCAAAAAGAGCAACATTTATATTTACCAGTGTACAGGGTTCCCACACATTTACATGGATTACATAATTAACATTTCCGTGAACATTCACAACGTAAACGACACAAAATTGTGTTTATTATATTAAAAATAAACCCTTTAAGATCGCAAGTAGTTGGTTATGTCCATATTAATTTCAGTTATTTCAAACAAAAAGGCACAAATACGTCAAATACGTTTTCTTTATTCGATAGAAAAAGCTTTAAAAGCACTTGCATCAGTCTGGAACCTCGAGTATGTTTCTATATACTCATCTTGTGTTTAATTTCACATATAAACAATATAAAAACAGTGATAAAACATCAAGAATGAGTTTGTAAATATTTGAAGGTAACTTTACTTTACTGAGCACATTTAACATAGAATATCTTATAGCATTAGCCAGTGATACCTGTAAAAAACAGAAATCAAAGGGCCTGACCTCAGTGAGTAGTCCAGGAGCGACAGAGGGGACCCCCTGGTCATGAACGGGTACTTCTGGTTGGTTAACAGGCGCTCTCTGAGTCACCGCAGCCTTCAGATCCTCTCTCTCCTGCTGGGCCTCGAGCAGCAGCTGCTCCAGTGTGGCTTTCTGCTCTTCCAGCTCCTGGAGCAAAACCACCTGCTGCCGCTTCTCCCGCTCCAGCTCCTCGTCCTGAACAGAAGCAAAACAATTGGCTGAGTTCGAGCAGGTCATCTACCTCTCCCTCCTGTGACATGCAGTTCCCCTGTTCCTCTGCTGGATGAAGATGCAACATCCACCCACTCCATCAAGCCAAGGTGTGTAGTTGTTTTATCTTATTGTTGTTTTATATCAACGCAGAAACTAATTGTAATGCAGAGGGATGAAGTGCTTTAGAGTAGAAGCTGCTGGATTAATTAAGTGATGACCAATGGATTCAGACCAATCAGAAACGAGCTCCTGGGATCACAACAGAACCAGACTTTTGCTGCGTTTCAGTACTGGTTCAACATGCCCCCTGAAAAACTGAAGTGAGAGGTGGATAACACCCACAATGCATTGCAGTTATGCATATGATGGAAGAGAATACACCCATGGGTGGGTGGCAGTAATGGACGTAAAACCCTGTGATTACTCACCACCAAAGAAGAAGAATATAAAGCAACTTTTTATGATCATCATTAAAAAACTTCACACACACGCACACACACACACACGCATAGCTTGTGTGAATTCTTCTCAACCTTTTCTGTAAACGCATGGA
The DNA here is from genome assembly GCF_963691815.1 of Echiichthys vipera. Lineage (NCBI taxonomy): Eukaryota > Metazoa > Chordata > Actinopteri > Perciformes > Trachinidae > Echiichthys > Echiichthys vipera. Next base: position 3,255,359 of record NC_139830.1, on the reverse strand, counting down.
ATAAATGTAATTTCCAATATATCAAAGATCACAACCAGAAGTTTCTGAATCAAAGACAAATGCAGCTGTTGACAAAGTGCAGACATTTCAATCATCTGTAGAAAACACCATCATCTCATTTAACTGAGTGTAAAGCACATTGATTTATTTTACGTTAGCTTTATTTTGATGTGATTTATGTTTTTATGCTTATTGTCACTCTGATCCTTTCCCATCTTTGTATTGAAAGTGTTGCACAATAATTTCCCTCAGGATAAATAAAGATTCTTGAATCTTGAATCTTTTTGGTGCAGCCCAGATGGACTCCCATCTTGAGATGTGGGAAAGAACTGTGTTGGCTTTCTGCGCTCTGCTAGTTAGGAGACTGATATTATTGAAATGGAAAGACCCAACACCTCCAAGATACAGTCACTGGATTAACGAAATCATGTACCACATCAAGTTAGTGAAGATCGGATACACAATCAGGGGGTCTATGGGGACATTTTATAACCTTTGGAAGCCTAAATCTGCTGCTGCCCTCTGTCATTTCTTCTTATTGTCTGGTTATGTGAACTCTGAATCTTATTCTGCTCATGCTGCATTATTCTTGTATGGGGGGGGGGGGGGGGGATCTAACCATTCACACCACATTTACACACCCATGCGCAGCACAGGGAGAAATTCGGGGTTCACTATCTTGCCTTCGACATGTGGACCGAGGGAGCTGGGGATCGAATGGCCGATCTCTCGAACGGGGCCGGTGCTCCTAAGTGCCCTCCATGTGACGTGCACTGTTACGTGATACCAAGGTCTGAGGGGAAGTGAAGGAGGGTGTGTGGAAAAACAAGCAGCACTGGTGAATCAACACGTACCCGTTTCTTCCGTTCCTCTTCAAACTCTTGGATTCTGTTGGCGAGGACATCAGGACGGAGAGCATCTGCTGCCGGGGCCCGCTCCGTCGTCTCCTCCGGCGCTGATCCGATAAAACAACACAATTATCTCATAAATAAACAGTCTAACGATGCAGGGGTGTGTATTAGGAAAACACAACGGGGAGGGGAATAAATTAAAACTAAATTAATAAAAGAAACAGCTGTTTAACTTTTGTTCGTAATTATATCTTTTAAAAAGTTGAAAATATGTAAAAACATATATTTGGAACATCTTTATGTAGCAATAATAATCACAATTCATTTAGAGCTTTTCTCAGCAGGTAAATTAGTGAAACTAGGGGACAATTAAAGACAAAGGTAGTGATTTTGAACGTGAGTGACTTACCGGGTGGTGAGCGGGCGGGCTCAGGGAGCTCGACAGGGGTCAGTTTCTCCTCGCTGGTCAGAGAGCCGGTGTCGATGGTCGTGTCCCGCTCTGGGATCTGATCTGTGACGGCGGTCGGTGACTCGGCTGCGGGGTCGTGACTGTTGTGGTCGGTCCACTGGTTCCTCTGGCTCCTGATGCGATCCAGGAGCTTCTTCAGCGCCCGTCTTGGAGCAGGTTTCGAGGGCTCCGCTGCGGGTAAAGAAGAATGTTTATAACAACTGGCGATTATTGTAATTATTGATTAATCTGTCGTCATTTTCTCGCTGAGTTAAGCAGTTGCTTGGTTCAGAAAATGGCAGAAAATTGAGGGAAAAAATGTGGATCAGTGTTTCCCAAAGAGAAGACGACGTCCTATAATGTCTCGTTTTGTCCACAACTCAAAGAGCTTCAGTTTAGTGTCACAGATGAGGAAAGAAACCAGAAAATATTCACATATAATACGCTGGAATCAGAGAATTTGGATATTTTATTTCTTAAAAATGACTCAAAATGTTAAAATTGATTTTTAAAATAGTAGCTGATTAATGTAATAACAAAGAATCGACTAATTGTTGCAGCTCTAAATGCAGTTCTGGCTCGGTAAAGATGAATTTCCAGGAAATTAGATCACGGTCATCACAGCCACCGCCGTTAGCTGTAAACATGGTTCCAACGACTTCTTCAACATCAAATTCAAGGACTCTCAAGGACGCCAACCATGTGTAAGCAAGAAGCTTGAGCTTACAAAACGTATATCATATAGTACAGTAAACAAATCTGTGTATTGATTTTTTGTAAATGCAAAAAGTAGTAGTTGCATGTATTTAGGTTTTAAGTGCTTCTCTTTACCTTGAGCGGATTTTTCCTGCTCAGTGTCACATCGTGCGTTTCCTGTTCCTTGTGCGTCGATGTCCTCCAGAGTGACGTCCAGCTCTTGGTCCTGGCTGCCTGTGGACGGAGCCGGCAGAGGCTCGGGTACCAGCTGGACCACCAGGTCTCCTTTAACCCCTGGGGACAGACACAGCCGAGGTTTAAGTGCTTTTGTTAAAACATCACATTCATAACTAAACACCGAACCCCTGAACGGTCCCCTCCTCACTCCTCTCTCCGGTGTACATGTCCTCAAAGGCAAACTCCATCTCCCTCTGGAAGTCCTCCCTCGTCTCCTGTCTCTTGTAGAGCGGCTGGAAGATCTGAGGAGGCATCTGGGACACCTGCTGTCTCCTCCTCAGCAGGTCCGTCTGCTGCATGTGCTCCAGTTCAACGAGCAGGCGCTCACGGTCCTAAAAGGAGACCGTCAAAAACAGGTCATATACAGTATATACTGTATATGTGTGTGTGTATATATATCCTAAACATCTATTGTCTCTTTTTACAACTTGACACTCTGATAGAAGACTAGTGAACATGTACTAACTCATACGAAGGGCTGCACTAGGATTTTGTCTTTAAGTGTAATTCCGGCGCCAAATCCTCCCATGGTCTTTTTCGGCACAACTATTATCGTAGATATCCAGAAAAGACGCTAACAACCGGACGTGGCTAACACTGATTAGCTCGGGGCAGTACAGTGAAGGCATTCAAAGGTCTTTTTTAACCACTAATGCTGCTGAAAATAACAGCAAACCTCTGCAGCAGCATGAGAAGAGTCCCTACACACACAACAAAGCACCAACAGCGTAGTTAGTGAAGCCAGAGTTTATTAAAAGAGTGTTTTAAAGACTTACCTACTGGCCCCTGTACCAGCTCCTCTCATAGTAAAGTCCATTACAGTGGATTACCAAAGTCAATCCCAAAGGAAGGAGCCCACTGCTGCTTTGTTTTATACAGGAAAAAACTGTCTCGATGGCTAATTTAGTGAATGTAAGTGCAGAAAAAGACCATGGGATGATGTTGCTGTGTTGGCTGTGCAAGGGCAAGGTATGATAACAGGGGTTTCCAGGGGCTGTACTCACAAAACATTTCAGCGCTCAGAGTTCCCCTAAGGAGCAATGAAAGGTCTTAGTTCAGAGTCAGTTCTTCAAACCTAGTCCCAAAGCCTCTGAGACCAACTTTTCCTCAGGAGTGGGAGGGGCTCCTGAGATAAGACCAGAGGGTGGGGCTGACCTCGGTGCTGTGGGTGACATCATGTTCATAAGGTCTATGCCCACAGTGATTGGCTGAGAGGGAATGAGTCCCTAAGAGTGAATTTATGACAGAAACACTTCAGTGGGGGAGTGAATGAGCTGCAGCACTTTGTTGGGTCTGAGTCGGCCGTTTATCGTCTGGAGCAAAATCCTCCTGACGACCGGCGAGAGACGCCAAGATCGTCTGAGCAAACAGCTTCATTTTGCCCACGTAGAGTTGTACCAACTTCAATCTGCGGTGATATTGGGTGTTTTTTATTGGTTGGTGATGCGATGGCATCCCTGACCAACTCTACGACGTTCATAATCTCCATTTTAAGGCGATACCTTTTTAAAAGTTTAGCATCACTGAATCTCTCTAAATGTTGACTGCAGCAGCAGCCGTGTTAGCTCCATCCTCATTTACTCTGAGTGACCTTTGCATAGATTTAGGAGCTACTTTAGCACTTAAATGCTTTGTGAATTACACTTACCTTAAAAAGTTAGGACATTAGGAGTGAAACGCCCCTTATTTTTAAGAGTTACTCCTGAATCAGCAAGTTAGGAGCTGATCTGAGCCTTAACGTATTTTGTGAATACGGCCCCTGGTCTTATAAAATTGTGGAAGCCCATTACCCAGGGTTTTGGATGACAGGGGTCTGTTTCTAGTAATACAATACAAACCACAACAGTCTTTTATTCTTACTTTGATGAATGCTGTTGTCCTGCTGTCGGTCAACAGTGTTTGCAAAAGTGAAAGCAAATTGTCAGATACATGTGCACAATTTTGGAATTGGTGTATATGCAATCTCTTTAAAGCTGCAGTCGGCAAGTCTGGCAGATCGAGTTGACTCTGACTCTCACGCCCCTCCCCCTCTACCATCGAGCTCTTCCGCTCCCTCCCATCGAGTGCTCGTCAGTGCACGTGCACCAGATTCCTGTGAACGCACCCATCTCTTCTCTCATCAATAAACATCATGGAGTACACCCTACATGGAGGTAGGCTGGCTAATTTACTCACAGATAGCAACTGGTAACATAATTTAGCGTATGCCTAGCTTGAGGCGTGTGCCTGTGCTATTGTAACATTTGCGAGGGGGGCGGGGGTGGGGGGGATCTGTGGCCTGTGCACGAACTGTGACAGTCAGCAGTGACACGTCCCTGTGCTGAGTGGACAGGTGATACGGGTGCGGTGGATTTTTGCAAATCAAACAACAGGCTCTAGGTGGACAGAGAGGCGCGTTTTGTTTCTAAAACCAGATGATTTATGTTGTTCTATCAGAGCGGAGTGTCAGTTTCAGTGAATATAACCAAAAAAATGTTGTCGAGTGCGACTTTTAATGCAGGAAAACCCACTAAATCTAGCCAACGACTTCTTTCCTATTGCAGGTGGATGAGTATCCCTTTATGTTTAAGCAACGGTAAACAGTGGAAAGCAGCACGGAGACCAGTGAAAATGTCACAGTGGTTACTTTTTCCTTCATCAGTTACTCAGTCAGTCTTTTTAAACTCAGTGAAGACTAATTTGGAGCGACATCTGAAAATAATTTGTGGCTGAGGTGACAGTTCGACAGAGAAATTGTACATTTAGTGTGTCCACCTGGGTGTCATGTACAGGAACAAGGAGCTCACTGGAGGAGTTTCCATCTCTCAACAGTCCCCCGGCATCTCTACAGTGTCTTCAAAGTGGTTGAAGAACATTTTAGTCTATATTTTTAATACCGTTCCCAAGTTTAGTGTATGGTTTCATTCAATGCTGATAAAAAACTGGATTGTGGGTCTCTAATAAATACCTGCAGAGTCATTTGTCCAATTGTAACCTTCCCCACTTTAACACAAACTCCAGATGTTTTTAACCAGGTACCTGCACAAGATGTTCCCTCCTCAGAGCCTCCTTTCCTCTGAGACGAGCCTTCTCAAGCTGCTCCTCTCTCCTCCTCTCTCCCTCCTTCTGTAAGTCCTGCAGTCTCCTCACCTCCAGCTCAGCTCCCTCGTGGGCATCAGGCTGTAGACACACGTACACATCAGACAACTCTGATAGCAGGGAGACCAACGAAAGCATGCGATAAACAAAAGAGGAGGGATTACCTGCTCTGTGTCTGCCTCCCTGTCCACTGTGCTCTCAGGCATGTGGTAATGCGTGGCAGCGAAGGCGCTCACGTCAGATTTCTTTACGACGTGCGGCTTCTTGGAATCGATGCTCTGCTTAGACGAGAAAAGGACCGTTACCTTGACTTCACCCAGAACCTAAACTGTGCAACTTTTTTAATTTAGTAAACAGGACAGGACACAACAGACTGGTACTCATGTTACGTTGGGAGGATATAAAAACAGCAGCATGTTTGGCATCACTGAACAACTTAGCTCAAACCTTATTGTGAAAACTTTACGACTAATTGCCAGACTGCTTTTTTTTTTTAAGAAGAAGAAGAAGAAAGTAAGGTTGCTCTGTCGGGCTAAAAGAAAAACGGTGTAAATAATATTACTGCTGAGGAAAATCACCTGAATGGGGTTCGGGAGAGGCGGGGGGAGGCTGGCCACTTTTGCTGATCTTTCCTTTTCTGTCTGCAGTGCCTTCTTCCTGGCGTTGATGGATCTACAGACAAGCAAAGGATTAGACTGACTTCATTCATTCATCTTCAATCGCTCGTCCCTGTCGGGGTCGCGGGGGGCTGGATCCCACTGACATTGGGCGTGAGGCGGAGTCCACCCTGGACAGGACGCCTGTGTATCACAGGACACATAGAGACGAACAGAGACAGACAACCATTCACACCTACGGGTGATTTAGAGTCATCAATGAACCGAACACCTGCACGTCTTTGGACTGTGGGAGGAAACCGGAGAACCCGGAGAAAACCCACGCAGACACGGGGAGAACATGCAAACTCCACACAGAAGGGCCCCAGCCGGGATTTTGAACCAGGAACCCTCTCGCTGTGAGGCGACAGTGCTAACCACCACACCGACACAGATAAATACAGAATAAAACCTTAAAAGAACATTGAAAGATGTTGTTGATGATGCTGATGGCGGATGACATGAATGAGTTTTCCCTAAGTTTGTCCTAAAGGGACCCTGTAGTGACGGCCTGAGGGAAGGAGTTGGAAAGAGTTGTGGAGCGTGTGTGAGGGGCCGTGTAAGATGGTGTGTTGGTGGTTTACTTGCATATTTGATGATGCGTGACTGTTGAAAAGTGTACCAGGATGAGATGTTGTAAGTTAGGACTGACTCAATAAGTGAATAACTGTTAAAACGTCTCTTGTCACATTAAAACTCCTTAGTTTCTGTTGCTGTGTCTTTTTGTGAGCTCGTTCAGCCCGAGAGCTCCACCTCCTGGTATTTTGATTCTGATCAAATCTTAACATGTAAACGTCTTTCAGGCAAATGTTTGTGACGCTGCCTACCGGCTTTGCTTCTCATGGTCCTGAAGCCTCTGTGATTTGAGCTCTTTCAGGGCTTCTCTGTAACGCTCCTCTGCTTTGACGTGATTCTCCTCCTCCTTCTGAGCTTTGGCGGCCAAGTCGGGCTCCTAATGCAAATAAATCAAAATGACAAAACAAAAATTCAATAAGTAACATGATGACAACCTCACTAGAAGATGAATATAGTGTTGTTCATGTGTTTTGTTTACATATTGGGTTCAGATGTTCTCCTTGGTCTTCGATAATCTCAGTTTCTGCAAATTCATCTGACATATTGTTTGCACTAAGCAACTAACTCAACAATGACTACATTTTTCTAAAGGAACGGCTTCAACAGGTGATCCACCCGCAACGGAAACTCCAGCTAAGGAAGACAAGGTATAACCCTTTCCTTTAGGCGACGGGTGCCCAACTCCCGTCCTGGAGGGCCGCTGTCCTGCACGTTTTAGGTTTCTCCCTGCTTTAACACACCTGATTCTAACGATTTCCAAACCTGTCACAAGCTTCAGCTGTTTGATAATGAGCACATGATTAAGATCAGGTGTGTTGGTGCAGAGAGAAACCTTAAACATGCAGGGCAGCGGCCCTCCAGGACCGGAATTGGGCACCCCCACTTTAGGCCAATGTTATCTTACGTTTTCTTTTGCATTCCTGTGTCCCTGACCGAGCAGCACGAGGCTCTCCTGGTATAAGCTCTGCAGCGTGTGGAGCCTCTCCCTGTGCTGTCGCTCCCAGTCCTCCCTCAGCTCCTTCTCCAGCCGCTCCAGCTCACGCTGTCGTCTCTGCTCAACCTCACGGCGGATGTGCTGTGAGATGTGCCGCTGTTGCTCCCGCACCTGGAAGTCAGTGCAAAAGAAACATGCATTAAAGTCTTAAAATAACAGCTGATTTAGAAAAAATATCCAGAGGGGTGTTTTCAGAAAAGTGGCTCAAACAAAGGGAAACTTATTTTGAAATATGTCTTGAATGAGCCTTGAAGTATTTCTGATTCTGATAATAAGAATAATATGTATAATTATTATTCATATTATCATAATAATAATAATAATTGTGTAATGAATAAAAGTCATTATTATTATTATTATAAATATCTGTGAAAAATAATTATTCAATAATTATATAATCATTATAATGTTTATTTATATGAATTGTACAATAAATTAATTGCTATATTTATGTTTATATTGTGCTACTTTTACTGTGCTATGGACCTCCCATTGTGTCCTGAATAAACGTCGTTATTGTTATTATTAATAATAATAATTCTGCAATAATTATGTTATTATATGTATTTATATGATTTGTACAATATATTAACTGCTATATTTTTCTCTATATATAGTGTGCTACTTTTTAGTGTACTATGAACCTCCCATTGTGTCATGAATAAAAGTCATTATTAATATTTAAGTCATTATTATTATTATTATTATCTGTGAACAATAATAATTCTGCAATAATTATATTATTACTATTATAGTCATTGTCCTGAATATATATTGTGCTAGTTTTTATTGTACTATGGACCTTCCATTGTGTCCTAAATAAGCCATTAATATTGTTTTGAATAATAATAATAATTTTGTAATAATTGTATTATTATATGTATTTATATGGATTGTACTATAAATTAACTGTTATATTTTGTATATATATTGTGCTACTTTTTACTGTACTATGCACCTCCAATTGTGTCCTGAGTAAAAGTAGTTATTATTATCATTATTATTAATAACAACAATTCTGCGATAGTTGTATGATATGTATTTATATGAATTGTACTTTATATTAACTGCTATATTTTGTATATATAGTGTGGTACTTTTTACTATACCATGGACCTCCCATTGTGTCATAAATAAAAGTAGTTATTATTATCATTAATAATAATAATAATTCTACAATAATTATATGTATTTATATGAATTGTACTATATATTAACTGCTATATATTTGTATATATAGTGTGCTACTTTTTAGAATACTATGGACCTCCCATTGTGTCCTAAATAAAAGTCATTATTATTATTATTATTATTATAATCTGTCAGTCTTTGTGAACCAAACCTCAGTGAGTAGCTGACAGTTGATCACAGCCATGAAGCAGAAACTGTAATAACGTGTGTTGAACAGCGTCTCACCTGCTGTATCCGCAGCTTCCTCCTCCTTTCGTGCTCCTCCCGCAGGACCCGCGCCTCTTCGTTGGGGCTCAGTCTTAATTTCGCCACTTTTCTTTTCATTTTCCTTAAATTTGCTGTTGAACATTTCTGCTCAAACAAAGGTAAACAACTCCGTGCTAGCTCATAGCGGCTAACGAGTTAGCTTCGTTGTGTCGCGGTTTTAAAGACTTCGCCGGAAGTCGTAAACATTTAAAACGTAAAACAAAAGCGTGTTAATTATGGAAATAGAGTCAAAAGAAGACTAAATAAACGCTGTAAGGTTTGTTTATGGTTATAAATCCATGCCAACCAGGAAAAACGTTTTTTGTGTGTGCCACACGTCACATCCGGTGGTTTAAACCGCCCGCCGTACGCGGTCCGTGCTGATCAAAGTTCCGACCACACACCGTTTATGGTTCCGGACACACGTTTAACACAGTTCCTACTCACAGCATGAATGAATTAATGAATGAGTGGTTTTATTTAGGTTAAAACTAATAATTATTTCACATAATAAAAAAACATTTACCGACCGAATAAAAGGAACAAGCTGAAGCCCAAGTCTTTTGCCTAGCCTATAAAATCCATTTTTATTATTATTAATTAATTATTATTATTTTATTATTATTATTATTAATTTATTAGGATTATATCAGCAATGCAAACAAGAAATGAAAATAAAAATAATAATACATTTAAAAAAACTTCCCTCTACATTATACTCCTTATTTGTTTTACTTTACATATAAATCCTTAATTACAGGCTTTTAATTCAAGGCTTCTTTGACAGCTACACATTTCTAACTCATCCCAGTCCATTCCACAGTTTAACATTCATTCTTTTTCGTGTATTTAACATTTATTCTGTTCATGTTTCAAAGATGTACAACCCTCTTAAATTATAATTTCCTTCTTTTAATTAAAAAAAATGTTGAATAGAAGCAGGAGCGCCTTTTCCATTGTTTTTAATAGACAATATCTAAAAATGTTCAGGTACAGGACTCGATAAACAACTGGTTTGTATGTAATTTATCACACATCAGTTGTATTAAATAAAAAAAATGTTTTATTTACAAATTAAAACTAAATGAAAGAGTAAGTACGAACCATCTAAAACTACTAAACTCCTAAAACCGTTAGCACCACTAATTAGTTTTGAATTATATATAGATTATTACAAAAGAAGAAGAAGAAGAAGAAGAAGAAGCAGACCAAGAAGAAACAGACGAAGAAGAAGCAGACGAAACAGACGAAGAAGAAGCAGACGAAGAAGAAGCAGCGTTGCCATGACGCCAGGGGGCAGCAGAGCGCGTCGTCACTTCAGTGTAGAAAGCTAACGATGAAACATTCACTCCGATACAGGAAAAACCTCCCGAAACTCCAGTGAATGACCCTTTATACCTGAGACCAGTGCACACTAAAGGTAACATTTACTCGATTTAAAGATCATTTTGTCATTTATTTAATTTAGTTCATTTAGTTCCTCCGTTTATCCTGTGGAATTAGCAAAGGGCTAACGGGAGCTAGTTGTGCTAACGTTAGCTAAACGCAGACATAAACAATCAAACAATCACACGCAGCTATTGTGCTTAGAAATAGTTGTTTTTCTACTTATTTATTACAAAGTGTTTAATACAAACCAGCAGTAGAATAAGTACTCACATCCTTAAGTTAACTACTGTGTGGAGGCAACACGTATAACACCAATTACAATGTAATGTAAATGTATATTTCATATATATATATATTCCTGTTTTTCTAATATATATTGTCTGTATAATATCTGTTGTTTGTATATCTGGACTTTTGTGACAAAAATAATTCCCCCTGTGATTATTAAAGTATTCCTGATTCTGAATCCATTGTTTATCCTACAGAAAAGAGCAGTCCGCATGGTTTGCAATGTACAGTACAATGAAAACACTAATGACTTGTTCTCGAGGACAACTGCATTGAAATTTCTAGATTTGATTAAAGTAAAAACTGTACACATTTGTGTCGCTTCCTCCCATCAGCTTCGTCATCATGTCTGGTGGTGGTCCGGCAGTGAGGGTCAGCATCGAGTCTTCCTGTGAGAAGCAGGTGCAGGAAGTGGCCCTGGATGGAACAGAGACGTACGTCCCCCCTCTGTCCATGTCCCAGAACTTGGCAAAGTTAGCGCAAAGAATTGACTTCAGCCAGGGATCGGACTCAGAGGAGGATGGGACCGGGACTGGGACCGGGACCGGGACTGGGACTGGGACTGGGACTGGGACTGGAGAGGGCGAACCCAGGGACCGTGATTGGAGCAAGCAGGAGCCAGAGGAAGAGGAAGGTAACATATGCGAAGATAAAGCAGAGAGACAGGACAAGTTTTGCTTTGTTCAGGGCCCTAGTTTTGTACAAAAGACAAAATGTTAACTGTAAAGGTCCTGTTCTTTACGAATGCAAGTTTATTTATAAAAGCAAAAACAAAAAAAGGTGGTACATTAGTGGTAAAAGTGATACATTAAACTAATCATTTAATTAATAAAATAAAAAAGTAACAACCAGAAAGTTAAAGACTGATACTTCATATCAACATCAAGTAAGAACATGTTATAAATAATAATATACATAACATAAAGAATTTAAAGTGAAGAGGCTTTGCTTAACGTTCCCATGTGATTGGCGTTCCTCTCACACAGGCACGGTGAAGTTCCAGCCGTCTCTCTGGCCCTGGGACTCGGTGCGAAACAATCTGCGCAGTGCTCTGACAGAGATGTGTGTCCTCCATGACGTGCTCAGCGTGGTGAAGGAGAAGAAGTACATGGCCTTAGACCCGGTGTCTCAGGATCCAACAGCTGGGAAGGTAAACTGATAAAGAATATCACCATCACCCGCTGGGGATCAGTAAAGGTTTATCTTATCTTATCACCAGTGTCTAAATGCTACAGGTAAAACTGTGACTGCGACGCTGACGAAATGTGAAACAGTGATGACGTTCTGTGGTTTATATTTATCCACTTCCACTCAGAGCATCATTTCTTGCGCCTGTTGTGCAGACCCCACAGGTGTTCCAGCTGATCAGTAAGAAGAAATCACTGGGAACGGCAGCACAGCTCCTCCTGAAGGGGGCGGAGAAGCTCAGCAAGTCTGTGGCAGAGAACCTGGAGAACAGGAGGCAGAGGGACTTCAACTCCGAGCTGCTGCGACTGCGTTCTCAGTGGAAACTACGCAAAGTGGGAGACAAGATCCTGGGAGACCTCAGCTACCGCAGCGCAGGTGATGAGGCCTCTAATGTTTATTCAATCAAATCTAATGAAAGTCTAATCCCTGAGAGAAGAGACATCAAGGTAGTGGAACAAATTGTTGGAGGGTGTATGGTTCAGGTGTGGCCGGCCATTATCATTTATTTTGGGAAACTTTCATCTTTCTGGCATGACATTCTTGATTGTCTGGATTAGGTGTCTCAAACTAATCCAGTAAAGGACCGCTGTGGCTGCAGGTTTCATTCCAACCAAACAAGAACACACCTGACTCAACTTATTCAACCAACTGAATCACCTTAGCACAGTTGGATTTGTTGGATCTGGTGTGTTCTTGCTTGGTTGGAATGAAAACCTGCAGCCACAGCGACTCTTTACTGGATCAGTCTGAGACACCTGGTCTGGAATATATGTTTCAAATGACTGTTTCAATGTATTTTTGTACCAAGGCATTACTAATTCAATCAAAAGCAGAGAAATATCTAATGAAGAAATTATTGGATGGAGCAAAGAAAAGCTATAACAAGGAAATGGCTCCAACCCTGAAACACTGGAAGACAAAGGAGTGTTCACGAAATCTAGACTTTCAAGACATTCGCTCTAAAATTGCATTTGGAGAAATTTAAGGTGGTCAAAGTGGATCAGATATAAAGATCAAAGAGAGCTGCACTGCTCTAAGTGCCTCTGTTACACAGGTTAAAGGACCAGTCTGTTCATCTTGATGGAGAAATGAGTAAATGTGACTTCCTTTGTTCAAATGTTCTGACTTTATACTTTGTAAAATGAAAGGGACAGTAAGAGCTTGGAGAATATGTTCGCACAATTATCCAAATACATGTTTTTGCTTTGCTCTGCATGTGTGTAATGGTGCTGAAATGACTTTCTATGTTTCTCTCTGATTAAAAAAAGAAGAAAGTCTAACCCCAAGATAACACGATGTGACCGTTTCCTCACGCAGGCTCCCTCTTTCCCCACCACGGCACGTTTGAGGTGATCAAGAACACAGACATTGATCTGGACAAGAAGCTCCCAGAGGACTACTGCCCCCTTGATGTCCAGATCCCCAGTGATTTAGAGGGTTCTGCTTATATCAAGGTGAGAAGGAAACAAAACATGGATCAACATAAAGCAATAACCGAAAAAATGCAACGTTCTCTCACATGCAGAGCAACGTGTGGATGGAACTTATTCTCAAATGATATTAAACAACAAAAAATTCAATATAGGTTTAAAAAAATCACTAAAAGAATAATACCTTCAACCAAACGTCAGTAGTTCTGGATCTACCGTCAGTCTTCGTTCCTACCCTCACCTGTGGTCATGAAAGCTGGGTCAGGACCCAAAGAACAAGGTCGCGGGTACAAAATGGGTTTCCTCAGGAGGGGGTCTGGAGTCTCCCTTAGAGAGAGGGGGAGAAGTTCAGCATCCGTGAGGAACTCTGAGTAGAGCCGCTGCTCCTTTGTGTTGAAAGGAGCCAGTTGAGGTGGTTCAGGATCATCTGGTAAGGATGAACCCTGGGCGCCTCCCTAGGGAGGTGTTCCAGGCACGTCCAGCTGGGAGGAAATGTCTGTTTTTTGGCTTTTTGTTTAATTGCATCGGTTATAATTCCGCGCATTTGGAGTTGTATCTTGTGTGATATAATGTTTAATGTGATTGTTTAAATGTATTGTCACAACATAAAACTCCTCGACCCCTCGAAGAATAGTTTCTCACTACACTGAAGCTAAAGGAGATCCAAGCAAACAAACATGATTCTCCACACAACAGCACATTTGATTAAAGCATAGATGTATCTATGAGCTGTAACAGGCTCTGAAATTAGCACCAAATCTGGGTAAATTGTTGGTAATAAGCATTTAAAACCATCACTTGAGAGAAATGAAGTGCAGCTATAGCTCTTTTCATTGACTTTTTTGTTATAATTTCTATACAACCGTCACCTTTTAATATGATTTTGAATATTTTTAAAACGTGTATCTTTATTAGAGTAGAGTAGAAACGTCTTTTCTTCTGTACCGATGTAATAGTCCAGTACTGTTTATTGTGTCTTCAGGTGTCCATCCAGAAACAAGCTCCAGACATCGGTGATCTGGGAACCGTCACCCTGTTCAGGAAACCGCCAAAGACCAAAGCCGGTATGGTTCAGACACATGACGTCTTCTGACAGGCGTTCACGGCTGTTTCAGTAACTCATTGTAGTTGTTTCCTCTCTTTTCCTCCACATCCCCAACACCTGAATCATCTCTCATCTCTTCTCCCTCGCCGGACCTCTCCTCATCCTGCCCTCAGGGACCCAGCTGTGGCACCTGAAGCTGGAGGCGGCGCAGAACGTTTTGCTGTGTAAGGAGATCTTCGCCCAGCTGTCCAGGGAGGCGGTCCAGATTAAATCCCAGATTCCTCACATCGTTGTGAAGAATCAGATCATCTCACAGCCGTTCCCAGGTCAGAATCACGTTTATTTCCCCTTTTACGACCAAGACATGAGGGCCGATTCCAGGAAAACTGGTTCCAGAGTAGCACCAACCCTTTTATTTGGTCTTGAACCGGCACCGCACAGTCTTGCATGCTTTAAAAAATGTTGTGATTTTAGAGTTTGTGTAATTTTTTGTTGTTTTTTTTGTCAAAATTAACGACTTTTCTAAAGAGAAATGTCTTCTTTAGTTTGTTTAATCAACAGAGAAACACGGTTTAAGTTAAGTTTTTTTTTAAATGTTCACAGTTATGCACAATAATTAAACACAGTTCCTTTCATTTAATCCAAGAACTATTAACAACTCTGTGAGCAAACATAAACATGTACATGTCATGTGTGTAATGGCAGTTTCCATTGGACACAGCTCCAGCTCGAAGTCATTTGATTATGACGTTAACTGTAAAGATGTAAACCTGTGGATCATTCATTTTACCTGCAAAGTGATCAATAACAGGTAGTCTGTGCTAGCTAACGTTAGCTTCCGACAAAGGCTAACATTAACATCTTACATTCAGTGTTAATAAGAATCCATACAATCCATGTTAGATAATTACCTTTCTTCTCGAAAGAAATCTCCATCTTACGTGAAAATACATTAGACGAGCAGAAGTGTGCTGTAGTCTGCCGTTGTGGTTGTTGTGCTTGAAGTTGGCGTTAGCATTTCTGGGGAAACCTCAGACCTATACAGTGATGTAATGACGTGGCTCTCTATCCTGAAAGGTTCCCAAGTGAAACCAACAGTGAACCAGCACCAGAACTAGGTCTGGGTTTGTTTAAAAGGGTATACTGTATGTTTGTCACATATTAAACATGCATCACTTTTGGCCTGTGCTACCTTCAATAGTTCTATTTTAGTGCCATATTTAAAAAGTGGACAAATAACGTGTACGTGTTCTGTCTCTGGAGTCTTTCACGCCTTGTTTGTTCCTTTTTTTTATAGGTCTGCAGCTGTCCATCTCACTCTGTCACTCTACGGGAGAGAAGAAGAACCACCGTGCGTCTCCAGAGAAACCCAAACCGGACGACCACCTTTACGTCCTGGAACACAATCTGCACCAGATGATGAGAGAGGTGAAAACGCTGCGTGGAGTCACATCGAGCAGAGATATGTGCTCATTTCTGATATGTGGTGTGGTTGTTAGCACTGTCGCATCACAGCGATAGGGTTCCTGGTCTGAATCCCGGCTGGGCTCCTTCTGTGTGGAGTTTGCATGTTGTCCCCGTGTCTGCGTGGGTTTTCTCCGGGTTCTCCGGTTTCCTCCCACAGTCCAAAGACGTGCAGGTGTTCGGTTCATTGATGACTCTAAATCACCCGTAGGTGTGAATGGTTGTCTGTCTCTGTTCGTCTCTATGTGTCCTGTGATAGACTGGCGTCCTGTCCAGGGTGGACCCCGCCTCACGCCCGATGTCAGCTGGGATCGGCTCCAGCCCCCCGCGACCCCGACAGGGACAAGCGGTTGAAGATGAATGATATATTGTGTCAGCATATGTGTTTGTTTCTAAGTATAGAAATGCCAGAGATATGTTTTATAACCAGTCACCGTTCTGTAGTTTGCCCACCAGTGACAACAAAACAAAAAGCCCCAATATTAACCTCGTATATCAGTTGGGAATCTGCCTCAAATATCGTTCAGTCTCAACCGTCTAGAATTGTTGTTTGTTTTTATTGAACTCACCGGACTTAGATCGGCTCTTCTTCTAGTGTAAATATCATTATTTTCTGGTTTCTTTCCTCCTCTGGGTCTGTCTGAATCTTATGTTGTGGACAAAACAACAGATTTGAGGTTATCTATATCTATCTTTTTTCCATTTTCTGACATTTACCGACCAAACAAAGACAAATAAAAGACATTAATGCATGTGAATGAAGTCCTTAGTTTCACCCCTATTATACATTTTTAGTGCTATCTTCCTGTTGCTATCATTAGGTAAAAATTATAACTTGTAATCTATTAGATTGAAGTTTTTCTTGGTCTTTATTTTCCGGCATTGGAAATTTAGCAAAAATTGACAATAGACACAAATCCGACTGTGACTGAAGACTTCCTGCAACACATTCAAACCAAAATACTGCCACAAATGTACATCATTTCATTCCTAACGATTACATTTGATCAATTCTCATTTCGCTGAATCACCTCGTCTCTGTTTCAGTTCCACAAGCAGCAGCTGAGCTCGGTGGTGATGCCGCATCCTGCCAGCGCCCCCTTCGGCCACAAACGCATGCGCCTGGCGGGGCCGATGGCCTACGACAAGGCCGAAATCTCCAACCTGCAGCAGAGCGAGGGGCTTCTGGAGAAGATCATCAAGCAGGCCAAACACATCTTCCTACGTAGCAGGTAGCTTGAGTTAAACCATGTGGGATTTTAGTTTGATGACTGAAGAACATTTTCAGCCACAGGAGCATTCAACCTAATTAGATAAACGTCACTGTTACAGTAACATTTCCTCAGTTACAGTAAGCCTTCAAGTCAACATGAAAGGAAACAAACATTCCCCTCACTGTTTGCAACGCCACATTTGACCTAAAGGTGGCAGACTGTCTTTGCTCATCACAGTTTGATCTCAGGGAAAATACATTTATAAGCAAAGGGGCGGCAGAAGCTCAGTCCATAGGTGACTTGTCTGGGAACAGTAGGGTCGCTGGCTCAAGTCCCTGTGTGTACTGGTGGCTGGAGAGGTCCATGCATGCAGGTGCATGTATAGGTCCTGTTTGTGCATGTGTGTATTTCGGGCCTGTGTGTGTAACATGATTAATAATAAGAGTGAAAAAATTCAATTTCCCCGTTAATCAATAAAGTAATTCTTCTTCTTCTTCTATAATTATCAATTGCAATATGTCAAGTATTTCTTTTAAGTCTTTAGCATTCTGCCCCCTTTTTCAAGAGGGGTGAGGGTGGGGGACAGGGGTGTTCAGGGGGGGGGGGGGCAGCAGGTCAACAGTAGAAGTCTTGTTCATCATCTGAAAGCAGGAAACCTGAAGATCAATTTGAGATGTAGCTCAGCACTGTGTTAAGATCTTCTTGTCATAAATCTGTAACAAACGTGTTGAGTTTATCGTGTATAATTGTGTAAGAGGTTAGTTCAGCCATACAATGCTGAGTAAAGCTGTGTGTTAGGTTTCATTTTTAGCCTCTTGCTTCATAATTCAGCCGTATTAAAGTTTGTACTGTAATCTCCAGGACGGCGCGGACCATCGACAGCCTGGCCAGCCGCATAGAAGACCCCCAGATCCAGGCTCACTGGTCCAACATCAACGATGTGTACGAGTCCAGCGTCAAGGTGCTCATCACCTCTCAGGGCTACGAGCAGATCTGCAAGTAAGTGGAGCAACCTGCTAACGTTTTGGTGAACCACCGTGGGTATCCATCTGCAGGCCTTTAGGTAACTTTTCAAATGATGCAAATGGAAAGCTGTCCTTTGTTTTTTCAGCATGTTATTCAGGTTTTGCTTTCAGTTTCACTCCCATTATGGAATTAGGGCGCACTCCCACTGGGCCTCCGTCCCGTGCCCCGTGCTTTAGGGTCCTTGTCCCCCCTCCAGGCCCGTTTGTACTCACACTACCTGGGCCTCGGAGAATGCTTCTTGCTGCCTATACGTCATCACGCCGTAACACGTCACACGCATTGATGACGTCATGGCGATGCGTGGCTTTGTTTCCAGATCTTTCCGTAGACCTCTGAGTTTTTGTGCGTCTTGTCGACTGTTTTTGAATCTTTTCATTGACCAAATCTGCAGTAAACACTCCACCTCCGCATCACACCAACGTGAACATTTAGCCGCAACAGGAGAGTTATGCATTCTCTCTTACTGGAAATAATCCTTTTGGTTTAGGCGAGGGGTGGCGCAGGGGAAGAGTGTGCAGGAGGCAGATTACATCGCGGTCACGTAGCCAGTTTGTAATTCGAGTCTTGTGTCGTCCTTGATTTCTGCATCAGCCCTTTTCCGACAGAAGTTCCTGAATCCCGTCGTCTCTCCAGTTAGAAATCTTTGTGTAACTCACCCTTCTTCTACACCGTCCGATGTTTGTTTTTCTCCACTTTTTGGGAGCGACGTGACAGAAACGTCCTCAACACGCCCACTCGCTCGCTGTGAATTCTCTTCACAATGAGCTGCTCTGTTCACACACAGGCTCAACCGGACGTTACAGACTTTGTACTGTGTGTGACTTTGTGTGTTTAGGTCTATCCAGCTGCAGCTGAACATCGGCGTGGAGCAGATCAGGGTGGTGCACAGAGACGGGCGTGTCGTCACGCTCTCGCACCAGGAACAGGAACTGCAGGACTTCCTCCTCTCACAGGTATGACAGTTCCCTGGAAGTGAACTTCCCGCACCGCAGGTGGAGGGGGTGGTACTTACTGGAAGTGCCTATTAGAGGAAAACATGTCCCTGCACTGTGCATCCTTTCACTTCTGATACTTGTACTGGAGGGGTTTTACAGTGTGGTATTGCTGCTTCTACAGATGTCGCAGCATCAGGTGCACGCCGTTCAGCAGCTGGCCAAAGTGATGGGCTGGCATGTCCTGAGCTTCAGTAACCACGTGGGCCTGGGCCCCGTGGAGAGCATCGGGAACGCATCCGCCGTCACTGTCGCCTCTCCCAATGGAGAGTACGCCATCTCAGGTGAGAGGAGTGCCATAAACATCCTGATACCTGCAGAGTTATCGTCGCTTTTATGGTGTTTGTCTGAGATATCCAGTGCAATAAATAGCTAAATAATGTTGACCTTATCACCGTCTGTGTGCAGGAGAATTGGAAATACTATCTCTTTCGTTACCAACTCTAACGGCCCTTGTTGACCAGAATGCAATGCAGCAAAGAATGAGTCCAACTTCCCCTTTTTCCCCCCCAAGTAGGAGAAAGAGTAGCGACTCTCTCACTGAATGCAGCGAGGCCACACCCAGTCTCCACTATGAAATCCCCTCAGATTGAACAGACAGGTTGATACAAGTCGACGGATCACTGAGAAAGTGATTTACAACCTGGAAGGCATCACATCAACCTCACTTACTCCAATGTTATCTAACATTACCTGCTCTTCCACCCAACGTTCCCGGGACTTTTAGTCAAAACGTACGCTGAACGTTTCAATGCACTAAAAGGTTCCTTCACTCTATTATGATCTGCGTTTTCACCGCAGTCTAAAGAGCTGAGAGGAATGAGTCTGGTGACGTATGAAAAAGCAACATGAAGGGTCGAGGTCACAGGGACACACACTTGTTTATCATGTGTGTTTCAGGTGTAAACCATCATCAGGGCGAGGGTGTTTTGTTTTCTATGATATTCTCCAGCACCGTGCACTAGTTTTGGAACTGTACTTTCCATTATAGCTTAAACGAATTACCCTCCGCAGCCTACAGTTCAGTGTGTCTGCCTGTTTCATCTAAAAAAAAAAACATTAACTTTAAGTTTTTTCTCACTGCGACAACATTTACGGCTCGGTGGATGTAGTGAATGAAATGCAGAGGAGGGAAACTGAACAACAGTAAATCATCTGTTGAGTGTTTGATGGTCATTTATTTATGCTTTAGAACGTAACATTCACGCTCTGCTGTCCCTCTCTCTCTCGCCAGCTGCAGTTCAGTGCGATCTATCGCTCAGGAAGTCAACACCAACACCGCCTAACTTTACTTTAAATGTTGCCAAATAAAGGGAAATGTCCTCCCCTTGACCTAAAAACGGCAATAGAGTACTTCCTTGTTTTATGAATGAACAGGGTTCGTACAGGTGCTTGAAATCTTTGAAAATGCTTGATTTTAATGGTTTGTTTTCAAGGTTTGAAAGGTGCTTGAATTTTGGATAAAGTGCTTGAAAATGCATCTGCGTTTCTTTCACAACAAACAACTATAGAAGAGAAATTTCATTTCTTTCCTTCTGGTATTACAAAACACAATTTTAGTTGTTTATAGTGTCTGTGTATATGTGTTCGTAGAAACATGTAATTTATTACAGCTATATGGTGCTGCAAAAGCATGAAAATTGACCTTAAAAGTGCTTGAAAAGTAACTGAATTTGACCCTGGAAAAGATGTACGAACCCTGAATGAAGTGGGACACGAGTTGAAGCAGTGTGTGTGTTCATCCTTGCAAACACCACCCTGAATCTTCCTGTAGTTTAAGAAAGTACTGCCCTCCGATCAGAGACTTTTTTTCGGGGTTAAACGTCCCCAGAACTTAGTTTCGATCGTGATCCCTGCGGTCGAAACACAATAAGTTCCTCAAAAGAGTCGCTGGGGAAAGTTCCTGCGGTCGAAAAAGGGGATATTGATAAAGTAATACTGACTATCCTCACAACCTCAGATGAACAAGAATTAAGTAGGTTTTTAGTGACTCACATATTTCGTCTGTGTGTGTATCTGCTTGTCTGCTCAGTGCGTAACGGGCCGGAGAGCGGGTGCAAAGTTCTGGTCCAGTTCCCCCGCAGCCAGACCAAAGAGCTGCCGAAGAGCGACGTCATCCAGGACGGCAAGTGGAGCCACCTGAGAGGGCCGAGCAAAGAGGTCCACTGGAGCAAGATGGAGGGACGCAACTTCGTGTACAAGATGGAGCTCCTCATGGCTGCGCTGACCCCCTGTCCTTAGGTACGGTCCGTCTGCAGACTCTGGACCCCCAAACACACGCTGTCCACTTTCTGTAGAGATTTGAAACTGAAAGGAGGAGCAGCACACACCGTAGGTCCGCAGACACCTTTTGTAAACGTGACGTTCTCATCCCTCACGCTTTTATTGGACTTTTCGAACAGCGCCATGATCTCAGTTCCACCTCCTGTAGTTTCTGCTGCCTGCTCTGTTTCTCATCTCACAGAGAGTAAAACTGGACTTCTGTGTATTTCTGCAGGTTTCTTAATCATAATAATAAAGTTGTCAATTAGGTGTTTTCTACAGACTTCTGCCTCACGCATTTTCTTGCTTTGTCATTATCACTTCCTTCTTTGTGTTGGGTTTGATTGAATATTCGGTTACGTGTCAACTGTTAAATTAATCGCCAACTATTTTGATGATTAATTAATCAGATTGAGTCTTAGAGCTTTAGAAAAAGATCCAAATTCTCTGATTTCAGCTTCTTAAATGTGGAGATTTTCAGGTTTCTGTCCTCAAAAACAAGATATTTTATAGACAAAGCAACAAATCGATCCACCGATTAATCAAAATTGAGTTTCAGTCCCAGGTCTGCTTCATCAGGGGGAAGTGATGAGACACTCAGGAAGGAAACGATTCTTTTGAGCGGCTCTTTGGTCCAAACCAACCGAGTTGTACTTGAGAGCTGTTCCTCGTATCGTTTTACATTTTTAGCGTTCGCTCAAGCGTTTGCGATACTGGCAGAAGCAGCAGCGGGCTGCAGGATGCTCAGACAGCTGCTGCACTGAAAACTCACCAAGAACTTGACCGTGACGTTCTTTAAACACTCAGGCCCTGTTTACACGACAAAGCCTTTTGTTTAGATGACGACGACAGAGTTTTTGAGGCTTAAAAACGTGAAACCAGCCTCCAGAGTGGATATCTTCAAAAGGCTCCAGTGTTGTGTTTGCGTGTAAAGGTAAAAACACTAAAATGAGCTCTGATCTGCTCACGTTGGCTCAAGTGGCGTACGTGTTTCCGTAATGAATGTCAAAGTGAACTTCCCACTATCGTATTCAGGGAGATCGACCTACCCTGAATTCACTAGTAGGAGGTTCGACTTTGACATTCATTCCAGTGCACTTTGCCTGGTTGGAGGTCCGAAACTTCGGACTTCCCATGGCACTTAAACGCAGCATGAGCAGCGCAAGTGAAACAGAGCGACGGATGACAGGCAGGAAGCTCCGCAAATCATTTTTGGGCCGGATAAAATGATTTGTCAGACTTTAATCAGAAATATATGAGAATTGAATATTGATGAGTTTCAACACGTGGTGGATTTCTGTTAAATTTCAGTGCCACACGCTTATTAGGAGCATTTTAAGATCACAAATGCATAAGAATTGCTTCAAGACACCAGTTTTTCTTCTCCTTTACGTATTTCTAGGCCCTGTCACTGAGTAAGTCTCTCTCTTTACATGTGTGTTCAGTAGGAGAGAGAGCTCGTGTGTGCATGCGTAGATCTGGTGACGTCTCGTTCGCTGAACCCTCTCTAAGTAAAAGAGAACCACACAATCCATTTGCTTAGACAATAAATACAGTATATTGTTTTCCAGGGTCATATATTTACAATTAGCAGTGGTGTGTGTTCCATACAAATGTAAACATCTTGGTACACAGTTTTCCATAATTGAGTAACTTGTTGAACTAAAACATCTCATATAAAAAAGTAGTCCTTGTGTTTGAGGAACAGTGTGTGGCGCGGTGTTTCCCTGCCGCAGCGAGGCGTCCGTCACAGAGGGTGCAGCTCCGTCGCGTCATTTTCTGCACACAAGGAGAATTGACACTGATGTGACGAAGCTAAAACAGACCTTTGTACTCAAACACACCCTCGCTCAGCCCACACTCACGCCCTTAAAGCCACAGTCGCACAGTTCACACAAAGACAGTCAAAAGTCAACACTGTGTGCAAACGAGCCTCTCACAGACGCACGCTTATATCAAATGTTCAGCTCAGGTGTTCAGAGCACATTTTACACTCGCTCATCTCTCCATAACTTACAAAGGTAAAAGCTGCAGTTCACATTAGTCATTGTATGAAAAAGGCTGTGTCAGCGTCCTTTTTGAAAAGAATAATGAAAAGTTTATCTATATAGGCTGAACTAGCATTGTGGTCAGCATTGTCGCCTGATAGCGAGAGGGTTCCTGGTTCGAATCCCAGCTGGGGCCCTTCTGTGTGGAGTTTGCATGTTCTCCCCGTGTCTGCGTGGGTTTTCTCCGGGTTCTCCGGTTTCCTCCCACAGTCCAAAGACGTGCAGGTGTTCGGTTCATTGATGACTCTAAATCACCCGTAGGTGTGAATGGTTGTCTGTCTCTGTTCGTCTCTATGTGTCCTGTGATAGACTGGCGTCCTGTCCAGGGTGGACCCCGCCTCACGCCCCCCAATGTCAGCTGGGATCGGCTCCAGCCCCCCCACGACCCCGACAGGGACGAGCGGTTGAAGATGAATGAATGAATGAACATTCCTTTAGATTTGTAACGATCTAAAAACATGCTCGACCAAACGGCTTTCATAGTAAAGAAGCTAAGATAATGTAATTAAAATTAAAAGACGTGTTAAAAAGATAGTTTGTTGTTTATGTGACTGAAATAATTTCATAATTATACATTAATTGAGATTGTTTACGGTCTAAAAACCTGCTCTAAGAAGGTTTAATTGAAGATTTAAGAAGCTTTATTATATATATATATATATATTATATTATTCCCAAGGGAAAGAATAAACGTATTGAATAAAAGCAACGCACCAATATGCAAAGTAATCACAGTTGTTCTGCTTCACTTTGACTTGTGTGTCTCCCCTTCAAACACAATGATGTCTGATGTCTCTTCTTCATTGAGGAGCACGTAGAAACATTTTATTTCATTTCTTTTCTTACCTGGCATCTGTTTCCTGCGCCTCCACGCCCGTATCCTCCTGTAGGCCTTCTCCAGGAGCCAGATGGCGAGCATGAGGAGGCCGGCCAGACAGGCCAGTGCTACGGCAGAGACGGACAGGTACTGCAGGTCCTCGTACAGCACCTCTGGAGGACAGGGACACATGGAGACACATCAGGTTTACTCCATAAAGACTGAATATTTATTTACATTTATGACCTCTGTCCGACAGAGAACCACGAGAACGCTCATCTGTCCAGAAGTAAAGAAAATAAATGAATAAAAACAGGAGTTCTGCATCGTTTGGGGCCTGAAAGTTTGGAGGTTGGGATTAAAATTACACCACAGAAAGCCAGTGAACTGTAATCTATCATAGAGGTATTCGTTTTTTTGTGACAGAAGCTTTAAAGACATCTTTGGACAGGGTTCCTACGCAGCACTGGATTTAATCTGAGTCATTTGCAGGTCTGAATAATTTTTGGAAAAAGGAAAAAGAGTTTGGAAAAATGTTTGTGTTGTTTCCAGAGTTTTATCTCACTTTCTAAAATAAAATATATTAATATACACAAATAAAAACAAGTTTACTAACGCAACACAGTCGACCTGTAGATGGCATGAAACTAATCTAGCTGGCTGTAGAATGATGTCCAGTTACCATGGTTACCGTGCACCGTGTGACTGCGATTCTCATTTATTTATTTTTTTTCCATAAGTGTCGTCCACGTTTTATTTATAATTTATTTGTATTCATCATTATTTTATTCATGATTTTTTTTTTATTTATTATTTTATTTATGATATATGTTTATTATTTTATTGATGATTAATTTTATTATTTAGCATTCTTTTATTTATGATTTATTTTTATTTATTATTTTATTTATGATATATTTTTATGATAATTAATTATTCATTTTTATTCATTATTATTTTATTTATGATTTATTTGTATTTAGTCTTTTATTATTCATTTTTATTTATTATTATTTTATTGATGATTTATTATTTAATTTTTATTTATCATTATGTTTGGTGTTTTGTCTCGGCTATATTCCGAATGAGGTTGCTCCTCAATATCGTCCCCAGTTTAAACAAAGGTTATGAATATATATATATATATATAAATAAATCAATAAATAAAGAGGTCAGACCCACTCACCGTTGACTTTCAGCACAAACCCGGCGTCTTTGCTGCTTCCTGCCGTCTCTGTGACGGTGACCACGTAGTATCCGGCGTCCTGCAGCCGCAGGTCCGACAGGCCCATGGAGCCGTTGTTGAAGGCCTGGACTCTGCTGCTGTAATCCACCGTTATGTTGGTGAACACACCGGGCCGCCAAGTCCCAATGAAGCGGCTCACCGCCCCTGACATAAAGGTCCATTGTATGGTGGGGATGCCTTTGCAAGTTACGTCCACCGAGAAGAAGACGTCCTCCTGCACCGACCTGGTCAGGCTCCTCTGGGGGGAGTGGATGGAGATGGCTCCGGCTTCAGGGGGGCAGAGGACGCAGAGACGTGCACATGTTAGATTATAGACAGACAGGAGGGAGCCACTCACTGTGCATTTAATAATCTATACTCTCACACATCTGGACTCTTATCTTCTTCTTCTTTGTGCAGTAACTTTATCTTACTGCTCATTTCTGTCAAATACAGTCAAACGTACTTTATCTTATACAAATTCTGTGAATTACATCTACCTCACATATATTTAACTTAGTTTATTGTTTGTGTTTTTATATTTTCTGCTTTTATTTAACTAAGAGTTGACCGGTTATCCTTTACTGTATTTTTTATACCTCCCTCGCGTCTTTGTAAACTGCTGGAAACTTCATCTCATCTCATCTTCAGCCTCTTATCCGGGGTCGGGTCGCGGGGGCAGCAGCTGTAGCAGGGGACCCCAAACTTCCCTTTCCCGGGCCACATTAACCAGCTCTAACTGGGGGATCCTGAGGCGTTCCCAGGCCAGTGTGGAGATCTAATCTCTCCACCTGGTCCTGGGTCTTCCCCGAGGCCTCCTCCCAGCTGGACTCAATTTCAACTCAGTTTAAAGAGAAGTCTACGTGTAAGAGGCTGCAGTGTACAACACAAAGTGGATTTTAGGCCAAACCGTGAGTTTTATTTGACCTGTATTTTTACATCTACTTCACATATATTTGACTAAGAGTTTATAGTTTACAGTTTATTGTTTTTTAATACTCTCTGAAGAGTTTATTGTTTATCCTTTACTGTTTTTTTTATACCTCCCTCGTGTTTTTTTGCTGCTGGAAACTTAATTTCCTTGCAGGAGTTCATCCCAAAGGATCAATAAAGAGAAGTCTAAGTCCAAATCTAAGTCAACTGTTGGCTCAGGTGACACAAAACTACTGCTCCTCTAAAGGTTGAACATGCAAAATCTTTATTAAAAACTATATTTTTTTAAATAATAATACACCCACGGGCGTTTTGAGGGGTACAGAATGAAAGTATTGCTTTTCCATAAAATATATATATATTAAGTCTGAATCCATGGGACAAAATAAATAAACTAAAAGGCAGGACATAAGTTATTCCCAAATACCAGCAAACTCCTCCTGTTGACACTAACTTTCATCTTTACTTTAACGCTAACTGCTAACGCTAACTGCTAACGCTAACTGTCCGTCAAACTCCTCTAATCCTTGTTTTGATGCTGTGATTTTCTGGAGGGGACGGGTTCAAACAGGCTCAAACAGACTCCGGTCTCCTGGAGCTACTGGGCCGGGTCTGACCAACCTGGCAACCCCACTGCTGGACTTATTTTTTGTTGTCTGTTCTGCTCATTCACCAGATTCAACCTCTAACATCTGTTGAGGTAGGACGGTATAATGACCGCAGAAACATTCCAGTGCATGACACAACACGGCTCTATAAAAAGAAACTGCTTCACCTCGGGTCCGTAATGTTCTGCAGCGTATGACACAGTCAGGCGCTGGCAAACACTGTGACTCATGTGCATTTAGAGGCAGGCTGGTGTGCACCTATCAACACCTTTGTTACACAACATATAAACGGCAGACAACAAAGCTTGGGGTGATTTAGAAACAATGTCCTATGGTCAGACTGTTAATGAAGACACTGATAACGCTAACGTCTGCAGTTCAGCAGTTATTTAAGAGAGTTCTGCAGCTTCACTGAAATCACGGTTACACCAACCAGCGTGCACAAACACACACACACACACACTGCATGTGTCTTAATGTTGTTGTTGTTTTTGTGTGAAGATGTAATGTGTTTATTACAGTGTTCATTTAAAAGATGTTCTTCTAAACACACACACACATGGATGGCACCGGTGAACCCTCCTTAAGCGGAGATTACACGGTTTGATTCTATGTCTCCTGCTTTCAATACGTGGAAAATGCACAAACTACTGCGCATTACTTTTTGTTGTAATACGCACGAAGAATGCATGAGACCAGCCTGATCTACTGTAATAAACACGTGGATTACAGAGGGATTACTGCAGCATCCTGAGTCCATCCTGATCTCTGAGCTCTGCTGTGTTTGACTCTCAGATCAGTGTGGTGACGAGCGACGGAGAAAATGTGGAGAAGTTTTCCAGTGACCGAACCAATCAGCGTTGGTTTCTTTGGTGGGTTTAAGTGAAACAGAAGAGACTGTTGAGTGTAAACAACATGGAGGCTTCCACGGATGAGATGAGCAGCTATGGAGCGAGCCGCTCACTAACTCTTTGTTCTCTGGATCCTTCTGTTGAATATGGACCGGGCTCCTGAAATTGGGCCTTTGGCTCCTAGAGGGCACTTTAGCACACGTTTTGACTCCTAGAGCACACTTTAGCACACGTTTTGACTCCTAGAGGGCACTTTAGCACACGCTTTGGCTCCTAGAGGGCACTTTAGCACACGTTTTGGCTCCTAGAGGACACTTTAACACACGTTTTGGCTTCTAGAGGACACTTTAGCACACCTTTTGGCTCCTAGAGGGCACTTTAGCACACGTTTTGGCTCCTAGAGGGCACTTTAGCACACGTTTTGGCTCCTAGAGGGCACTTTAGCACATGTTTATGCTCCTAGAGGACACTTTAACACACGTTTTGGCTCCTAGAGAACACTTTAGCACACGTTTCGGCTCCTAGAGGACACTTTAGCACACGTTTTGGCTCCTAGAGGGCACTTTAGCACACGTTTTGGCTCCTAGAGAACACTTTAGCACATGTTTTGACTCCTGGTTTCGAGGCAGATTTAAGTGAGGAAACGAGAAGAGACTGTTGAGTGTAACCAACATGGAGGCTTCCACGGATGAGATGAGCAGCTATGGAGCGAGCCGCTCACTAACTCTTTGTTCTCTGGATCCTTCTGTTGAATATGGACCGGGCTCCTGAAATTGGGCCTTTGGCTCCTAGAGGGCACTTTAGCACACGTTTTGACTCCTAGAGCACACTTTAGCACACGTTTTGACTCCTAGAGGGCACTTTAGCACACGCTTTGGCTCCTAGAGGACACTTTAGCACACGTTTTGGCTCCTAGAGGACACTTTAGCACACCTTTTGGCTCCTAGAGGGCACTTTAGCACACGTTTTGGCTCCTAGAGGGCACTTTAGCACACGTTTATGCTACTAGAGGACACTTTAACACACGTTTTGGCTCCTAGAGGGCACTTTAGCACACGTTTTGGCTCCTAGAGGGCACTTTAGCACACGTTTATGCTCCTAGAGGACACTTTAACACACGTTTTGGCTCCTAGAGAACACTTTAGCACACGTTTCGGCTCCTAGAGGACACTTTAGCACACGTTTTGGCTCCTAGAGGACACTTTAGCACACGTTTTGGCTCCTAGAGAACACTTTAGCACATGTTTTGGCTCCTGGTTTCGAGGCAGATTTAAGTGAGGAAATGAGAAGAGACTGTTGAGTGTAACCAACATGGAGGCTTCCACGGATGAGATGAGCAGCTATGGAGCGAGCCGCTCACTAACTCTTTGTTCTCTGGATCCTTCTGTTGAATATGGACCGGGCTCCTGAAATTGGGCCTTTGATCCGTAAATTCACGTTAAACACAAAGGGAAAATCTCCTTTACCCACATGTTGTTTCCTTTCTGAGCTTTGCCTCCACGCTGTTAGCACGACACACGCTTCACTCATCTGATTGGTTGATTTGGCCCGTATGTTGGTGATAGACAGATGGTTTATCCAATCAGAAACCAGGATTTTCACCCCTTCCCAAAGATCTCCAAACCAGAGTTCAGATGGGCCTGGGAATGTTCTCATTCGTCCAGGTCGTCGTTTTCCTCAAAGCAATTTCAGTCAAAAACAACTGGACTTGGTTATTTGTCTAGGAAGATGTTTCACCTCTCATCCAAGAGGCTTCATCAGTTCATGTACGCATCTGACCAGGCTGGGACTGGACCAGGACCAGGACCAGGCTGGGACTGGACCAGAGTTCAGATGGAAATGCGGAGAAAATGAGAATCAATCCATCTGGAGGAGTCAGGCTGGAATTAGTCCTATGTGCAAACAGCCTGAATTATGTTAAATATTCTTTTAAAAAGTGATTTGTTCAGGAAAGCAGCCTTCAGTCGCACCATATCAGTCTCCACGTCTGTTTTGGTCTTCAAAAATCCCACCTTGTCCCACGTTTACAGCCAGAAACGTGCTCCTCTGGTCGTTTCTTTGTCAAATTTCCAGCCATTTCTCTCGCTGGATGAACGAAAACTAGTCCAACAAGCTGAGAAGAAGCGCCAATCTGAAGGTATAGCCAGCAGGTGTCTGCCTCCGGTCTGCGTCGTTGGCAACCCCTCATCAAATATTTCCACAGGAGTTTCAGTGGGGGATCTGGTTCTGCTGGAGGTGTGTTTGTGCTTCATGAGGCACGGGTGAAGAATTTCCTCCCGAGAATACCAAAGGATGACTCAGACGCCAGGCGGTGTGGGAAAAACACGGCCCGTCCTTTTGTTTACACTTGAATTAATGATTAAGCAATAAACCTCCGTGACGCAGGTGTTAGATTCTTCTACGGTTTTGTGCGGGAGAATCTGTTAAATACACTTTTCATGGCAAAAAGTTGTGATTTTGCACCAGTTTCTGCTCTTTGGGATTCAGAGTTTCTCCAAGTGCAACAACGTCTCTTTAGATATTCAGTTTAATATGATATAAAACATATTTGAGGGGCTGGAAACAGTCATTTTGCCCTTTTTTTTGCATGAAAAACGACTTTAATTCATATTAAAATAGTTGGTGACTGCAGATAATCAGTATTTTTTATATAAATGGATTGATCTACTGTTTTTTCAAAGCCCGGGGTGATGTCTTTAAATGTCTTGTTTATAGATATTCAGTTTAATAGGATATAAAAACAGAGAAAAGCAGGAAATAACAAAACATTTTCCACCTTTTTTGCATTCAAACTTTGTATTAAAATAGTTGAGATTCAGTTTGTTCTTATTGTGTGCACATATGGCTGCAAATAATGCTCATATTCTTTATAAAGCTGATGATTATTTTCTAAATTAATTGATTAATTGTCTGGTTTAATAAATTCTGAGGTGGTGTCTTTAAATGTCTTGTCTTTCCTGTCCAAAGATATTCATTTTAATATGATTTAATATGATTTAATATTATATTTAATATGAACAGAAAAACAGTAAATCTCCATATTTGAGAAGCTAGAAACATAATTTTCTGCCATTTTAGTATGAAAGATTACATTATTACATGATTATTATCTTATTTATCGATGTCTGTGGTGGTGTCTTTAGATTTATTGGGAAATATATTCAGATTAATATGATATAAAACTGAAAACAGCAGGAAATCTCCATATTTCAGAGGCTAAAAACAGCATTTTCTACCATTTTTTTCATTAAAAATGAGTTGAGATTCAGATTTCCCCTTGTGTACAGTTTTGGACTGCAACTAATTATTATTATTATATTATTTTCATAATAAATCTGATGATTATTTTCTAGATTAATCGATTAATTGTCTTGTTTCTCAACGTGATGTCTTTAAATTCCTTGTTTTTTCCGTCCAAATGACTCAAAACAGAGAAAATCTGAATATTTGAAAGGCTAAAAACAGCATTTTCTGCCATTTTAGTATGAAGGATTACATTATTACATGATTATTATTTTATTTCTCAACGTCTAAGGTGGTGTCTTTAGATATATTGGGAAATATATTCAGTTTAATATGATATAAAACAGAATAAAGCAGGAAAACTCTATATTTGAGAAGCTGAAAACAGCATTTTCTGCCATTTTAGTATGAAAGATTACATTATTACATGATTATTATCTTATTTCTCAAAGTCTATGGTGGTGTCTTTATATATATTGGGAAATATATTCAATAGAATAGAAAAATAATCAGGAAATCTCCATATTTGAGCGATAAGTTATTATTTTTCTGATGAGCCTTGCAGCTTTAGTGAACTGGGACTCTGATGTTTACATGTACACAGCCATGTGTACACGACTGTGGTGTGCACGATTAGACACTGAAAGTCACTTTTTTGTCCACTCAGTATCCAAAGCAAATGCTGACACACTCAACAATGCTCTAAATGTACCAAACACTGGGGAGGAAAAGGATCAAAAAGAATTTAAAGTGAGGAAATATCACTTCTACCTCTAGTTTCCTGATATAAGTCCCTTTTAAAATGTCTCAACCCTCCTCCTCGCCCATAGTGAGCCATAAAGGTGCTTTAAAAACACAATAATCATAACCATAAACACTTACCGAGGTGACACATATACAATGCGATGCTGAGAAACACAGCAACATCTTGAATATCCCAGAGCCTGAAATGCCACATTAGAATCCCAGACCCATCGGTCGAACCGCGGAAGAAGAAGCTCCTCTGGGTTGTTTCACATTCTGAAGTATATCCTCCTTTTCCTGTCTTTGTCCTGTCAAAACGGCGTCTTCCTCGTGCCCCAAAGGTCCCCTCTGGTGCAGGTGTTTCTGGGTCCTCTGCGCTGGTTTCCCTCCGCTCTCTCACGACTGATTTCTCCTCATACCTGTGCAAGTCGGTGCCAGCCAGCCCCACACCTATCAGACAGGTTCAGCCAGAGATTACTGAGCAAACACGTCCTCAGCCTTCTGGGATCTCTCTCTCACTGACACACACACACACACACAGACACACACACACACACACACACACACACACACACACACACACACATTTATATATATACATCCTTCTTAATTTACTTAAAACCACATCTACAACCATCAAACACTCACCTGTTCACGCAGACACGCTGTTGCAATATGAAGCCAGGATGTGTGAAATCAACCTGCAGTCGTGCTGTGACACACCTGGTAAAACGTGTCAGACAGGAAGTGTGTGTTCACACGTATGCACCAAGAAACTCACACACACACACACACACACACACACACACACACACACACACACACAAACACACACACACACACACACACACACACACACACACACACAGTGAACAGTGAACAGTCTCACAATGTTTTCCTTCTTTAAAGACACACTAAGGATGTTGCTTATTACTATTTTTTTTACCTTTTTGTACTTTTTAAAACCTTATTTATTGATTTTATAGCATCGTTACCGAGGTTTAAATCTACTTGTGCAATGATAATAAAGATATTTTATCATAAATCCAACATTGTCTCTTTAGATATTCACTTTAATATGATATAAAACATATTTGAGGGGCTAAAAACTGTCATTTCTGCTTTTTTGGGGTGAAAAACAAAAGAGTATCATGACTTTCTATAAGCACTGTATGTGAATGACATCAGTTAACAGGAAGTTAACAAGGACCAAGGCTGTTGCCTAGCAATGGGATATCGTTGAAAGGGTCTATCGTTTTATAATTAAAATAATAATAATAATGGCCATTAACTATCAGAAATGGAGTGACCTTCCCATCTGATGTCCACGTACCTGAATGGTTGGGCTAAAAATGACATTTAGATTCAGATAAAATAATAACAAAATTAAAAACAAGCAAAAAATAATAATAAAATAGAATAAAACAAAAATACCAAAGGGATATAAGTTACAGTGCTTTATAATCAGTTAATAAACTGTATTGTTCACGGAAATGCAGCAGAAAAGTCTTCAGTTTTTATATTTTTAAATATTTATATATGTATATATATTTATACTTTTGCACACGGCCCAAGTTTAGGGCCCAACGGTCAGAGCCTAAAATCTTATTTAGTTTTGCACACGGACCCAAGCTCAAGACCAGCAGCCTCTATAAATTTGCGCACGGTCAAGTCACGGGTCAAGCTCCCGGTGCCGCTGCTGTTTGTTTCAGGGATACTTCGCCTTCTTCAAAGACACTTTAAGTGAGTTAATTTCCACTAATAACCGACATTTATTATAGAAAGCGTTGCATGAATGTTGCGTTAACTGTTCAGATAGTTATTAATGATTAATTACTCATTAATAACTGTTGTTAGCTCTTTCACGGTAGGTTAGAGTTAGCTAAATTAGCGCTTACGTAGCGACTCTGGTTTGTGTTTATTTCGAAATAATTCAGCTTATATAACAGAAAAGACCGGTACTTTTAAATTAACGCGTTTTGTAACGACTGTGGTGCAAGAATATCAAGTTTATCGCTTCATATCTGAGTTGGTTTAACGTTAGTGGGGTGCGGTGGTGCGAGTGCACAGCGAACGTTGGTCGCCATTTTGTAACCGTTTGTTAATTATGTCGCAGTTGCTAAACAGACAAATTACGCACTTAACTCGACGTTAACGCTTTTGTTAGCCAAAATGCTAACGTTTTTGAGTAACTTAAGAACTTCTGTCGTGACTGTGACATTTTATTTAGACTTTTATAAATATTTGACATGTTTTTTCATCCATTAACATCATGACAGCAGCTCCAAATGGTGTTTATTTCTACCGTTTTGGATGAGTAGCGGAACACGGCGTCTAAAAAGGTAAATTATAACGTTTTTTCATCACATTTTGCCGTTAATTTCAATTTAAAATACACGTAAATTTGCAATAACTCATTTGAGGAGACGTGTGCTTGCATTTGAAACAACTTCAGACCCACTGAGCCCCGTGAATGGTTGTTTTTACCCCTTTTATGTGGTAAAGTGTGCAGTTGGCTCTCCTCTCCACTAGAGACTGCTGGAAGAGTTAATGTTGTGAAATGAGGTTTTTAAGCTTAAAAACATGATTTTCTACCACTGCACACATTCATTTCACGCCGTAACGTTGAATTAAAACAATATAAATAGACTCGTGTGACAATAATATATAATTTAACGTGTCTTGTTATATAAATATAGGTTTTTCTCGCCGTTTCTGCTTCTCTACTTCCTATTGGACTAAAAGCGCCACGTGACCAGGAAAACACACAGGCACGCGCATTTGCAAATACAAATTTACCGTGAATATCGCAACAAAACATCACAAATGGCACATTATCGCAACGGTACATTGTTCCCGTTAAATATGATGATCCGTAAATCTGTGGTTTGGATTTGAACCGTAAGTGAGACTGACTGTGAGGGGAATGTGGTCCTCTCCTCAGAGCCATCCCCGGTATCGCTTCTCGGCCTTTTGGCTAAGATCAAGTGTAGTATCTGTTCTTATCAGTTTAATATCTGATACGTCCCCTACCCGGGGACCATATATTAAATTGATTTTTGGAACAGGGAGATGGAATAGGGGCTTGCTCCGTCCACTCCACGCATCGACCTGGTATTGCAGTACCTCCAGGAACGGTGCACCCCCTATGGATGTTCAATGTTAACGAATATGTCATTGACTTATTCTCAAATGCCAAGGACCCACAAATTCTCTCACAGTCATCAACATGTTTCACGTTGACTTTTTCATTTACCATTGAATATGATACCATGACTTTCAATGAAGAAACTTTGACTTTATTTTTATTTTTAGCACAGTATTCTAAACCACATTTACCCCTCTTTTAAGACAAACTGTACATTGACTTTTATTTAATTTATTTCGACATACGACTTAAAAAAAAATCAACAACAATCTACTTTTTTTATTTTTTCGACATCCTGCCTTTTTTTTTAAACAAAAATAAAAAAATCTACAAACTCTAGTATGACTTTTGTATAAACATTTTTTAAAACCTCCTATACTATGATGTTTTTGGTTGACATAGCATACTATGACTTATTTTTATGAACTGTCCTTTTACGGCATACTAAACTATATTTTACATTGGCACTTGTTTATTTATACATTTTTATATTACTGCTTTGATGTGAAACAAAGAAACATTTAAACATGTTAAATAAACAGTGTTGTTCACACTCCAGCCCAATAGGTGGCAGTATGTCTGATGACCTCCATCAGTAAACAAAGACAGGAAGTGGTCTGTCATGTGGGAAGAAAGAGTATTTTTATTCTTTTCTGAATTTCCAAAGCGGATCAAACTCTTCTTGGATCCATTGTGATCCAGCTTTGTCTTATTTGAACTTTGTTTGGCTGTTAACTCATTTGTTGGAGTCAAATAGATAAACAGTGAGACTGTAGGTCGGCTTTTGACATGGAAATGCCGCATTGCATGATGGGAAGAGGAGCAGTTATCTGTCAAGTGAAATGTGAATAATCTTTGTCATCCTCAGTACAAGAGTGTCTCTTCTATATTTAATCCCTGTAGATAATCATCCCTGTGTATGTAGTGTTGTGTTTTGGTAATTTTAATATTGTGAGAGCCATCAGTCAGCATGGTGTGTGTGTGAATCAGTCCTCTGTCTCTGATCTGTACAACTCATACTTACCTGGCAAGGGAGATACCATGATCAAGAAGGTGGTTCACCCAGGGCGAGGCTTAACCATTGCACTCCGGTTGGGCTGACCTCTGCGAATTCCCCAAATGTGGGAATCTCGATTGCATAATTTATGGTAGTGGGGGACTGCGTTCGCGCTCTCCCCTGATAACATGTACAATGGAAATGCAACAATCAAGAGTTGGTCATCAGCTAGGGTATATTCCCAGAATGAAACGTAGCATTGTAACTACATTATTTACCTTCTTAGACAAACTCTACTCTGACTAATTTATCCCCAAACCAATATCAGTCAAGAGCAACGGGACAACAAACCAGTCAGATGCATCCATGAACTGACGCCGCAGTTTTGTTGTTTTGGGTTAAAAAGAACAAATGTGTTTAAAAAAAAAAAAGTAACCGTGAGCGAAGATGACGGTGCGGAGAATAGGGAGTTCTCCTCAGAGCCATCCCCGGTATCGCTTCTCGGCCTTTTGGCTAAGATCAAGTGTAGTATCTGTTCTTATCAGTTTAATATCTGATACGTCCCCTACCCGGGGACCATATATTAAATTGATTTTTGGAACAGGGAGATGGAATAGGGGCTTGCTCCGTCCACTCCACGCATCAACCTGGTATTGCAGTACCTCCAGGAACGGTGCACCCCCTCTGGATGTTAAATATCAAAGAAGCTGTCATTGACTTACACTCAAATGTCCACACACTGCTTTATTGCATTAGAGTCAACCAAATGTTTTCTAAAGTTAAGTCATCATACTATACTACTATTTTAAGTTTGCCCGACATACATTATGAAAATATGAAATGGTAACTGTCTCTTATATGCATGTCACTGTAAAATGTGCAGTGAGTAAAGTAGGACAATTGTTGCCTATGAATTTTTTCTCTGTAGATCCTAAAACGGACATTTTTTAGCGTTTTCAACAATGTCTGTTTAAGATATTCACTTTAATATGATATAAAACATATTTGAGGGGCTAAAAACAGTCATTTCTGCTTTTTTTTGCATGTGAAACAAAAGAGTATCATGACTCTCTATTAACACTGTATGTGAATGACATCACCTAACAGGAAGTTAACAAGGACCAAGGCTGTTGCCTAGCAATGGGATATCGTTGAAAGGGTCTATCGTTTTATAATTAAAATAATAATAATAATAGCCATTAACTATCAGAAATGGAGTGACCTTCCCATCTGATGTCCACGTAGCTGAATTTTTGGGCTAAAAATGACATTTAGATAAAATAAAAACAAAATTAAAAACAAGCAAAAATAATAATAAAATAAATTAAAAACAAAAATACCAAAGGGATATAAGTTACAGTGCTTTATAATCAGTTAATAAACTGTATTGTTCACGGAAATGCAGCAGAAAAGTCTTCAGTTTTTATATTTTTAAATATTTATATGTATATATATTTATACTTTTGCACACGGCCCAAGCTTAGGGCCCAACGGTCAGAGCCTAAAATCTTATTTAGTTTTGCACACGGACCCAAGCTCAAGACCAGCAGCCTCTATAAATTTGCGCACGGTCAAGTCACGGGTCAAGCTCCCGGTGCCGCTGCTGTTTGTTTCAGGGATACTTCGCCTTCTTCAAAGACACTTTAAGTGAGTTAATTTCCACTAATAACCGACATTTATTATAGAAAACGATGCATGAATGTTGCGTTAACTGTTCAGAAAGTTATTAATGATTAATTACTCATTAATAACTGTTGTTTGCTCTTTCACGGTAGGTTAGAGTTAGCTAAATTAGCGCTTACGTAGCGACTCTGGTTTGTGTTTATTTCGAAATAATTCAGCTTATATAACAGAAAAGACCGGTACTTTTAAATTAACGCGTTTTGTAACGACTGTGGTGCAAGAATATCAAGTTTATCGCTTCATATCTGAGTTGGTTTAACGTTAGTTGGCTGTGGTGGTGCGAGTGCACAGCGAACGTTGGTCGCCATTTTGTAACCGTTTGTTAATTATGTCGCAGTTGCTAAACGGACAAATTACGCAGTTTACTCGACGTTAACGCGTTTGTTAGCCAAAATGCTAACGTTTTTGAGTAACTTAAAAACTCCTGTCGTGACTGTGACATTTTATTTAGACT
Source organism: Echiichthys vipera (assembly GCF_963691815.1). NCBI lineage: Eukaryota > Metazoa > Chordata > Actinopteri > Perciformes > Trachinidae > Echiichthys > Echiichthys vipera. Next base: position 3,217,337 of record NC_139830.1, on the reverse strand, counting down.
TTTATAAATATTTGACATGTTTTTACATTCACTAACATCATGACAGCAGCTCCAAATAGTGTTTATTTCTACCGTTCTGGGTGAGTAGCGGAACATGGCGTCTAAAAAGGTAAATTATAACGTTTTTTCATCACATTTTCCGTACATTTCAATTTTAAATACTCGCCAATTTACAATAACTCATTTGAGGAAAGATGTGCTTGCATTTGAAACAACTTAAGACCCACTGAGCCCCGTGAATGGTTGTTTTTACCCCTTTTATGTGGTAAAGTGTGCAGTTGGCTCTCCTCTCCACTAGAGACTGCTGGAAGAGTTCATGTTGTAAAATGAGGTTTTTAAGCTTAAAAACATTATTTTCTACCACTGCACACATTCATTTCACGCCGTTACGTTGCATTAAAACAGTATAAATAGACTCGTGTGACAATAATATATAATTTAACGTGTCTTGTTATATAAATATAGGTTTTTCTCGCCGTTTCTGCTTCTCTGCTTCCTATTGGACTAAAAGCACCACGTGTCCAGGAAAACACACAGGCACGCGCATTTGCAAATACAAATTTACCGTGAATATCGCAACAAAACAGCACAAATGGCACATTATCACAACGGTGCATTGTTCCCGTTAAATATGGTGATCCGTAAATCTGTGGTTTGGATTTGAACCGTAAGTGAGACTGACTGTGAGGGGAATGTGGTCCTCACCTCAGAGCTATCCCCGGTATCGCTTCTCGGCCTTTTGGCTAAGATCAAGTGTAGTATCTGTTCTTATCAGTTTAATATCTGATACGTCCCCTACCCGGGGACCATATATTAAATTGATTTTTGGAACAGGGAGATGGAATAGGGGCTTGCTCCGTCCACTCCACGCATCGACCTGGTATTGCAGTACCTCCAGGAACGGTGCACCCCCTCTGGATGTTCAACATTAATAAATCTGTCATTGACTTACACCTTTTTACCTCCCTTTTACTATACATGGGCTTTTATTAATTTATTTCGATATACGACTTTATGTGGCATACCAAACTACTTTTTTATTTTTATGATGTTCAATAATAACAAATCTGTCATTGACTCACACCTAAACAGCCGCTCTCAGTTTTACTGCTTTAGTCATCCACATGCATCACGCTGACTTTACCATATATCATTATAAACTATATTATGACTTTAAACAAAGAAGCTCTGATTTGTTTTATTTTTAGCTCGGTATTCTAAACCACATTTCCCCCCTTTTTAAGACATACATTACATTGACTTTTATTTAATTTATTTCGACATACGATTTAAAAAAAAAAAAATCAACAATCAACTTTTATTTTTTCGACATCCTGACTCTTTTTTAAACAAAAATAAAAAAAATCTGCAAACTCTAGTATGACTTTTGTAAACATTTTTTTTTTTTTACTTTTTGGTCGACATAGAATACTGTGACTTTTTTTATAAACTGTCCTTTTACAGCATACTAAGCTTTATTTTTCATTTGCACTTACTTGTATATTTATACATTTTTATATTACTGCTTTGATGTGAGACAAAGAAACATTTAAACATGTTGAATGAACAGTTTTGTTCACACTCCAGCCCAATAGGTGGCAGTATGTCTGTTTCCCTCCATCAGTAAACAAAGACAGGAAGTGGTCTGTCACAAGGGAAGAAAGTGTATTTTTATTCTTATTTCTGAATTTCAAAGTGGATCAAACTCTTTTTGGATCCATTATGATCCAGCTTTGTCTTATTTGAACTTTGTTTGGCTGTTAACTCATTTGTTGGAGTCAAATAGATAAACAGTGAAACCGTAGGTCGGCTTTTGACTTGGAAATGCAGCATTGCATGATGGGAAAGGGAACAGTTAACTGTCAAGTGAAATGTAAATAATCTTTGTCATCCTCAGTACAAGAGTGTCTCTTCTATATTGAATCCCTGTAGATAATCATCCCTGTGTATGTAGTGTTGTGTTTTGGTAATTTTAATATAGTGAGAGCCATCAGTCAGCATGGTGTGTGTGTGAATGACTCCTCTGTCTCTGATCTGTACAACTCATACTTACCTGGCAAGGGAGATACCATGATCAAGAAGGTGGTTCACCCAGGGCGAGGCTTAACCATTGCACTCCGGTTGAGCTGACCTCTGCGAATTCCCCAAATGTGGGAATCTCGATTGCATAATTTATGGTAGTGGGGGACTGCGTTCGCGCTCTCCCCTGATAACATGTACAATGGAAAATACAAAAATCATCAGCCTGTCATCAGCTAGGGTATATTCCCGGAATGAAATGTAGCATTATGTCTACATTATTCCCCTCCTTAGTCAAACTCTACTCTGACTTTTATTTTCCCCCAAATCAATTTCAGTCAAGAGCAACTGGACAACTAACAGTCAGATGCGTCCATGAACTGAAGCCTCAGTTTTGTTGTTTTGTGTTAAAAATAACAAATGTGGTTAAAAAAGTAACCGTGAGTGAAGATGACGGTGCGGAGAATAGGGAGTTCTCCTCAGAGCCATCCCCGGTATCGCTTCTCGGCCTTTTGGCTAAGATCAAGTGTAGTATCTGTTCTTATCAGTTTAATATCTGATACGTCCCCTACCCGGGGACCATATATTAAATTGATTTTTGGAACAGGGAGATGGAATAGGGGCTTGCTCCGTCCACTCCACGCATCGACCTGGTATTGCAGTACCTCCAGGAACGGTGCACCCCCTCTGGATGTTCAACATCAACAAATCTGTCATTGACTTACACTTAATTAACCACTGACTGGCCACCTGTAATAGAATCAAACTGATTTTATTACCTTATTTATCCACTTCCTATGAGCGTCTTTTGTCGTCATACTATGCTCAATTTGTTTAGTCTTTTTTTAGACAAACTCCACTATGACATTTATATCACCATACTATACTACTACTTTATTGCTTTTTTTTGACTTACAATAACAAAAAAAATTTGACATACTAAACTGACTTTTTTTTTCTCAACATAATATTTTTTCATCAACTGTTTTTGGTCAGCATACAGAACTACATTTTTTTATCTTTTTTTGACAATTTACTGTACTATGACTTTTTTTGCCTTGACTCAGAAATGGAGTTAGTCAACAGATGTCCATGTAGCTGAATGGTTGGGCTAAAAATGACATTTAGATTTAAAATTACATTCAGATAAAATAATAAAATAAAATAAAAACAAAAATACCCAAGACTACTTTAAGTGAGTTACTTTCGACTAATAACCAACATTTCTTATAGAAAACGTTGCATGAATGTTGCGTTTTTCTGACTTTCAAAAGCGGCTCAAACTCTTTTTGGATCCATTGTGATCCAGCTTTGTCTTATTTGAACTTTGTTTGGCTGTTAACTCATTTGTTGGAGTCAAATAGATAAACAGTGAGACTGTAGGTCGGCTTTTGACTTGGAAATGCAGCATTGCATGATGGGAAAGGGAGCAGTTATCTGTCAAGTGAAATGTAAATAATCTTTGTCATCCTCAGTACAAGAGTGTCTCTTCTATATTGAATCCCTGTAGATAATCATCCCTGTGTAAATAGTGTTGTGTTTTGGTAATTTTAATATAGTGAGAGCCATCAGTCAGCATGGTGTGTGTGTGAACCAGTGCTCTGTCTCTGATCTGTACAACTCATACTTACCTGGCAAGGGAGATACCATGATCAAGAAGGTGGTTCACCCAGGGCGAGGCTTAACCATTGCACTCCGGTTGAGCTGACCTCTGCGAATTCCCCAAATGTGGGAATCTCGATTGCATAATTTATGGTAGTGGGGGACTGCGTTCGCGCTCTCCCCTAATAACATGTACAATGGAAAATACAAAAATCATCAGCCTGTCATCAGCTAGGGTTTATTCCCAGAATGAAATGTAAGAGCAACTGGACGCATCTAACCAGTCAGATGCATCCATGAACTGAAGTCTCAGTTTTGTTGTTTTGGGTTAAAAAGAACAAATGTGGTTAAAAAGTAACCGTGAGTGAAGATGACGGTGCGGAGAATAGGGAGTTCTCCTCAGAGCCATTCCCGGTATCGCTTCTCGGCCTTTTGGCTAAGATCAAGTGTAGTATCTGTTCTTATCAGTTTAATATCTGATACGTCCCCTACCCGGGGACCATATATTAAATTGATTTTTGGAACAGGGAGATGGAACAGGGGCTTGCTCCGTCCACTCCACGCATCGACCTGGTATTGCAGTACCTCCAGGAACGGTGCACCCCCTCTGGATGTTCAACATCAATAAATCTGTCATTGACTTACACTTAAACAACCACGTGCTGTCCCCCTGCAATAGAATCAAACTGATTTTATTCTCTCATTTATTCACTTACTACGAGGGTTTTTTTGTTGACAAACTATGCTCAATATTTTATTTTGTTCAACATTTTATACAGAATACTAATCTATACTTGTTTAGTCTTTTTTAGACAAACTCTTCTATGACTTTTATTTCAACATCCTGTACTACGTTACGTTGAATTAAACAGAATAAATAGACTCGTGTGACAATAATATATAATTTAACGTGTCTTGTTATATAAATATAGGTTTTTCTCGCCATTTCTGTTTCTCTGCTTCCTATTGGACTAAAAGCGCCACGTGACCAGGAAAACACACAGGCACGCGCATTTGCGAATACAAATTTACCGTGAATATCGCAACAAAACAGCACAAATGGCACATTATCGTAACGGTACATTGTTCCCGTTTAAAACGGTGATCCATAAATCTGTGGTTTGGATTTGAACCGTAAGTGAGACTGACTGTGAGGGGAATGTGGTCCTCACCTCAGAGCCATCCCCGGTATCGCTTCTCGGCCTTTTGGCTAAGATCAAGTGTAGTATCTGTTCTTATCAGTTTAATATCTGATACGTCCCCTACCCGGGGACCATATATTAAATTGATTTTTGGAACAGGGAGATGGAATAGGGGCTTGCTCCGTCCACTCCACGCATCGACCTGGTATTGCAGTACCTCCAGGAACGGTGCACCCCCTCTGTATGTTCAATATTAACGACTCTGTCATTGACTTACACTCATGTAGCCATTCACTGTCTTACTGCAATCGTGGTCTATCTGTTCACTGCACCTTAGATTATGTTTTACGTTTGCACTATTTGTCCACTTATTTACACATTTTTTTATTTCCTATTACTGTTTTTATGTGTCTGTGTGTAATGCAGCTGTTACACTGGGATTTCCCAGCTTGGGAGCAATGAAGTATTTATTTTCTATTCCTCACAGTATGGAATTTAATTTGAGTAATTTCCAGGTCTGGATAAGTATGTAAAAGGTTTTTTGAGTTAGTTCCAGACTATTATCTCACTTTCTAAAATTAAATATATTAATATACAAATCAATGATGATATAATGTTAGGGAAACACTGAAGTCCAATCCCAAGATAACATGATTTGGCTGTTTCCTCCCTCTTTCCTCACCACGGCACGTTTGAGCTGATCAAGAACACAGACATAAGGCATTAAGGTAAGGCCCTGCAGTTTCTGTAATAATAGAGTCACTGACAGTGTCATCATTTTAAAGCCCAGTTCAGACAAAAGATTCCCAACACAACTGTTTTCAAACGTCGCAGGTGAAAGTTGTAGCGGCGTGAACTGACTCGTCTTGTTGCGAATCTTGCCGGCTCATGTCGTCGCCAGCGATTCAACTTGTCAAATCCCCAGTGGCTGGTTTCAGAACGTAACACACGTCATGTTTCAGCAGAGCAGTGAATCATGGAAATAAAACGGTATTTTCTCTTTCATCTCTATAGAAATGCAGCTGTAGCAAGTATCTCACTGTCTCTGCCCTCCTTATTAATTTTATAATGCTACGAAAAAAAGCCTGAAAAGTCGGAGATTAGAAAGGAAGTACAGTGGATCAAACTCTTTTTGGATCCATTATGATCCAGCTTTGTCTTATTTGAACTTTGTTTGGCTGTTAACTCATTTGTTGGAGTCAAATAGATAAACAGTGAGACTGTAGGTCGGCTTTTGACATGGAAATGCCGCATTGCATGATGGGAAGAGGAGCGGTTATCTGTCAAGTGAAATGTGAATAATCTTTGTCATCCTCAGTACAAGAGTGTCTCTTCTATATTGAATCCCTGTAGATAATCGTCCCTGTGTAAATAGTGTTGTGTTTTGGTAATTTAAATATAGTGAGAACCATCAGTCAGCATGGTGTGTGTGTGAATGAGTCCTCTGTCTCTGATCTGTACAACTCATACTTACCTGGCAAGGGAGATACCATGATCAAGAAGGTGGTTCACCCAGGGCGAGGCTTAACCATTGCACTCCGGTTGAGCTGACCTCTGCGAATTCCCCAAATGTGGGAATCTCGATTGCATAATTTATGGTAGTGGGGGACTGCGTTCGCGCTCTCCCCTGATAACATGTACAATGGAAAATACAAAAATCATCAGCCTGTCATCAGCTAGGGTTTATTCCCAGAATGAAATGTAGCATTATGTCTACATTAGTCCCCTCCTTAGACAAACTTTAATCTGACTTTTATTTTCCCCCAAAGCAATTTCAGTTAAGAGCAACTGGACGCATCTAACCAGTCAGATGCGTCCATGAACTGATGAAGCCTCAGTTTTGTTGTTTTCGGGTTAAAAAGAACAAATGTGGTTAAAAAAGTAACCCTGAGTGAAGATGACGGTGTGGAGAATAGGGAGTTCTCCTCAGAGTCGTCCCCGGTATCGCTTCTCGGCCTTTTGGCTAAGATCAAGTGTAGTATCTGTTCTTATCAGTTTAATATCTGATACGTCCCCTACCCGGGGACCATATATTAAATTGATTTTTGGAACAGGGAGATGGAATAGGGGCTTGCTCCGTCCACTCCACGCATCGACCTGGTATTGCAGTACCTCCAGGAGCGGTGCACCCCCTCTGGATATTCAACATCAACAAATCTGTCATTGACTTACACTCAAACAATCACACACTGTCCTTCTGCAATAGAATCAAACAACTGTATCAAACTGATTTTATTGCCTTTTTCCTCCACTTACTACGAGCGTTTTGTCGACATACTATGCTCTATTAGTCTTTTTTTAGACAAACTCTACTATGACTTATTTCATTAACTATACTACAACTTTATTTATTTTCAACATTTTATACTTTGATTTTTTTCTCAACATACAATTTTTTCAACAACTGTTCTTTGTCGGCGTACTGAACTACATTTTTTTGTCTTTTTTTGGACAAACTCTACTATAACTTTTTTTTTAGTTTTTTTTTAACTTTTTTTGACAATATCCTGTACTATGACTTTTTTTTCCTTGACTCAGAAATGGATTTAGTCAACAGATGTCCACGTAGCTGAATGGTTGGGCTAAAAATGACAATTAGATTTAAAACGACATTCAGATAAAATAACAAAATTAAAAATAATAAAAAAATATCAAAGACGACTTTAAGTGAGTTAATTTCGACTATTAACCAACATTTCTTATAGAAAACGTTGCATGAATGTTGCGTTTTTCTGACTTTCAAAAGTGGATCAAACTCTTTTTAGATCCATTATGATCCAGCTTTGTCTTATTTGAACTTTGTTTGGCTGTTAACTCATTTGTTGGAGTCAAATAGATAAAAAGTGAGACTGTAGGTCGGCTTTTGACATGGAAATGCAGCATTGCATGATGGGAAGAGGAGCAGTTATCTGTCAAGTGAAATGTAAATAATCTTTGTCACCCTCAGTACAAGAGTGTCTCTTGTATATTTAATCCCTGTAGATCATCATCCCTGTGTATATAGTGTTGTGTTTTGGTAATTTTAATATAGTGAGAGCCATCAGTCAGCATGGTGTGTGTGTGAACCAGTCCTCTGTCTCTGATCTGTACAACTCATACTTACCTGGCAAGGGAGATACCATGATCAAGAAGGTGGTTCACCCAGGGCGAGGCTTAACCATTGCACTCCGGTTGAGCTGACCTCTGCGAATTCCCCAAATGTGGGAATCTCGATTGCATAATTTATGGTAGTGGGGGACTGCGTTCGCGCTCTCCCCTGATAACATGTACAATGGAAAATACAAAAATCATCAGCCTGTCATCAGCTAGGGTATATTCCCGGAATGAAATGTAGCATTATGTCTACATTATTCCCCTCCTTAGTCAAACTCTACTCTGACTTTTATTTTCCCCCAAATCAATTTCAGTCAAGAGCAACTGGACAACTAACAGTCAGATGCGTCCATGAACTGAAGCCTCAGTTTTGTTGTTTTGTGTTAAAAAGAACAAATGTGGTTAAAAAAGTAACCGTGAGTGAAGATGACGGTGTGGAGAATAGGGAGTTCTCCTCAGAGCCATCCCCGGTATCGCTTCTCGGCCTTTTGGCTAAGATCAAGTGTAGTATCTGTTCTTATCAGTTTAATATCTGATACGTCCCCTACCCGGGGACCATATATTAAATTGATTTTTGGAACAGGGAGATGGAATAGGGGCTTGCTCCGTCCACTCCACGCATCGACCTGGTATTGCAGTACCTCCAGGAACGGTGCACCTCCTCTGGATGTTCAATATCAACAAATCTGTCATTGACTTACACTTAAACAACCACGTGCTGTCCCCCTGCAATAGAATCAAACTGATTTTATTCTCTCATTTATTCACTTACTACGAGGGTTTTTTTGTTGACAAACTATGCTCAATATTTTATTTTGTTCAACATTTTATACAGAATACTAATCTATACTTGTTTAGTCTTTTTTAGACAAACTCTTCTATGACTTTTATTTCAACATACTGTACTACTACTTTATTTCTTTTCGAGCCGTTACGTTGAATTAAACAGAATAAATAGACTCGTGTGACAATAATATATAATTTAACGTGTCTTGTTATAAAAATATAGGTTTTTCTCGCCATTTCTGTTTCTCTGCTTCCTATTGGACTAAAAGCGCCACGTGACCAGGAAAACACACAGGCACGCGCATTTGCAAATACAAATTTACCGTGAATATCGCAACAAAACAACAAATGGCACATTATCGCAACGGTACATTGTTCCCGTTAAATATGGTGATCCGTAAATCTGTGGTTTGGATTTGAACCGTAAGTGAGACTGACTGTGAGGGGAATGTGGTCCTCACCTCAGAGCCATCCCCGGTATCGCTTCTCGGCCTTTTGGCTAAGATCAAGTGTAGTATCTGTTCTTATCAGTTTAATATCTGATACGTCCCCTACCCGGGGACCATATATTAAATTGATTTTTGGAACAGGGAGATGGAATAGGGGCTTGCTTCGTCCACTCCACGCATCGACCTGGTATTGCAGTACCTCCAGGAACGGTGCACCCCCTCTGTATGTTCAATATCAACAAATCTGTCATTGAATAACACTCAAACATTTACTCTCTGTTGTACTACATTACTATCCTCCACATGTACCACACTTTACCATTTACTATTATATACTATATTATGACTTTTAATCAAGAAATTCTGACTTTTTTCAGTTTTAGCTCAGTATTCTAAACTACATGTCCCCCTTTTTAAGACATACTATACATTGACTTTTATTTAATGCATTTCATCATCATACTATACCATGACGCATAATAAACTACTTTTTTATTTTTTAAGACATCCTGACTTTTTTTAAACAAAAATAAAAAAACTACAAACTCTAGTATGACTTTTGTAAAAACATTTTTTAAAACTTCCTATACTATGATTTTTTTTTTGACTTTTTGGTCGACATAACATACTAAGACTTTTTTCCCCATGACTTTTGTTTTTAATCATACTACACTGACTTTTAGTTTTTTTGACATACTACTACTTTTTTTATAAACTGTCCTTGTCGGCATACCAAACAATATTTTTCATTTGCACTTACTTGTTTATTTATACATTTTTATATTGTATTTTTATATGACTGCTTTGATGAGAAACAAAAACATTTAAACATGTTAAATTAACAGTGTTGTTCACACTCCAGCCCAATAGGTGGCAGTATGTCTGTTTCCCTCCATCAGTAAACAGAGACCGGATGTTATCTGTCATGTGGGAAGAAAGTGTATTTCTTTTCTTTTCTGAATTTCCAAAGCGGATCAAACTCTTTTTGGATCCATTATGATCCAGCTTTGTCTTATTTGAACTTTGTTTGGCTGTTAACTCATTTGTTGGAGTCAAATAGATAAACAGTGAGACTGTAGGTCGGCTTTTGACATGGAAATGGAGCATTGCATGATGGGAAGAGGAACAGTTATCTGTCAAGTGAAATGTGAATAATCTTTGTCATCCTCAGTACAAGAGTGTCTCTTCTATATTGAATCCCTGTAGATAATCATCCCTGTGTATGTAGTGTTGTGTTTTGGTAATTTAAATATAGTGAGAGCCATCAGTCAGCATGGTGTGTGTGTGAATGACTCCTCTGTCTCTGATCTGTACAACTCATACTTACCTGGCAAGGGAGATACCATGATCAAGAAGGTGGTTCACCCAGGGCGAGGCTTAACCATTGCACTCCGGTTGAGCTGACCTCTGCGAATTCCCCAAATGTGGGAATCTCGATTGCATAATTTATGGTAGTGGGGGACTGCGTTCGCGCTCTCCCCTGATAACATGTTAAAATGAATTTCAACAACAGATCTATCACCTGACACTATGCTAGGATTACTTGGATAACATATTTAGAAAACTGCCAAAGTATATTTCATCAGTTGGTCTGATGTTAAGTTTTCAACCTAGTGAGTCCCGGGACCCACATGGTTACTTGAGTGCATCCCGGTTAGATTAAATAGGTCCCTAATAAAACATTTTTTTTTTAATAAATTGTTGTGTGAAATAAAGATGCCCTGGTCACTTTTTTTTGCAGTGGATCCTAATTCATGGGCTATAATGGACGATACACAGTTTGACAGATGTGTAGTGTATTCAGATCTCCACCATGTGGCAGCATCACCAAAAGGGCAGTAAGAGGTAGAGTGTGTCTGAATGTGGGGGACCCGGGCCTTGATGTTGCAGAGGGGAAGAAGCTGTTCTTGTGGTGTGAGGTTTTGGTCTTTACAGACCTCAGCCTCGTGTCAGAGGGTAGTGCGTCAAAGAGTTTATGTCTGGGTGGGAGGGGTCTGCCATGATCCTATCTGCTGGCCTCAGTGTCCTGGAGGGATAGCAGGTTACTGTCGATCACCTTTTCAGTGTGGTTTTGTCCTTCATAGTAGTAGCAGTACCAGATGGTGATGGAGGTGTAGAAGTTTACCATCATTGCCTGTGGGAAGTTGAATTTCTTCAGCTGTCACAGAAACTACATCCTCTGCTGTGCTTTCTTGGTGATGCAGCTGATATTCTGCTCCCACTTAAGGTCCTGGCTGATGACTGTTCCCAGGAAGTGGAAGGACTCCATTGTTCACTGGGGAGTTACACGGGGTGATGAAGTCCACAACCATCTCCACTCTCTTTAGAGCATTGGGCTCCAAGTTATTTTGTCCGCACCAAGTCACCAGGTGGTCAATCTCAGACAGAGTCTGATCTGTCTGCTCTCCGTAGATTTTTCCTCCTAAAGAGTCTGTTGATGTTTCTCTCCAAGACGCAGAGACATGACGGTGGGAGGGGGTCTCCAGAGGTGGGTAATTGAGGAAACGCCTGGGCTCCTGCTGAGGAGGGGATGTGGATCACAAACTGATGGCTGGAGATAAGGGGGATGGTGTCAGGCCTGCATTGTTATTCAAAACAGCAGTAGAACTCATTCAGGTTGTTGGCCAGGCGTGAGTCGTCAGTGGAGTGGGGGGTAGATGGTTTGTAGTTAGTGAGCATCCTCGGACCCTTCCAGACAGATGCTGAGTCGTTTGCTGAGAACTGCTGTTTGATCTCTTTGAGTACAAAAACACCCGGTAAGCCACAGGGGGCACCATCTTATATAAGTGTCAAAATGATGAGTGTGAGATACCACACTCAGATTCTGAGTGAATGAAAGCAAATGTGTGCACCTATTTTCTATTATCTGAACTAGTTCTTCCTATGGTCAGTAACATACAATGAAGCACATGTTAAATAAACAGTGTTGTTCACACTCCAGCCCAATAGGTGGCAGTATGTCTGTTTCCCTCCATTAGTAAACAAAGACCGGAAGTGGTCTGTCATGTGGGAAGAAAGTGTATTTTTATTCTTTTCTCTTAATTTCCAAAGCGGCTCAAACTCTTTTTGGATCCATTATGATCCAGCTTTGTCTTATTTGAACTTTGTTTGGCTGTTAACTCATTTGTTGGAGTCAAATAGATAAACAGTGAGACTGTAGGTCGGCTTTTGACATGGAAATGCAGCATTGCATGATGGGAAGAGGAGCAGTTATCTGTCAAGTGAAATGTGAATAATCTTTGTCACCCTCAGTACAAGAGTGTCTCTTCTATATTTAATCCCTGTAGATAATCATCCCTGTGTATGTAGTGTTGTGTTTTGGTAATTTTAATATAGTGAGAGCCATCAGTCAGCATGGTGTGTGTGTGAATGACTCCTCTGTCTCTGATCTGTACAACTCATACTTACCTGGCAAGGGAGATACCATGATCAAGAAGGTGGTTCACCCAGGGCGAGGCTTAACCATTGCACTCCGGTTGAGCTGACCTCTGCGAATTCCCCAAATGTGGGAATCTCGATTGCATAATTTATGGTAGTGGGGGACTGCGTTCGCGCTCTCCCCTGATAACATGTGCAATGAAAATGTATCAATCAAGAGCTGGTCATCAGCTAGGGTATATTCCCAGAATGAAATGTAGCATTATAACTACATTATTCACCTTCCTAGACAAACTCTACTCTGACTAATTTATCCCCAAACCAATTTCAGTCAAGAGCAACTGGACAACTAACAGTCAGATGCATCCATGAACTGATGAAGCCTCAGTTTTGTTGTTTTGTGTTAAAAAGAACAAATGTGGTTAAAAAAGTAACCATGAGTGAAGATGACGGTGCGGAGAATAGGGAGTTCTCCTCAGAGCCATCCCGGGTATCGCTTCTCGGCCTTTTGGCTAAGATCAAGTGTAGTATCTGTTCTTATCAGTTTAATATCTGATACGTCCCCTACCCGGGGACCATATATTAAATTGATTTTTGGAACAGGGAGATGGAATAGGGGCTTGCTCCGTCCACTCCACGCATCGACCTGGTATTGCAGTACCTCCAGGAGCGGTGCACCCCCTCTGCATGTTCAACATCAAGAAACCTGTCATTGACTTACACTTAAACAACCACGCGCTGTCCCCCTGCAATAGAATCAAACTGATTTTATTCTCTCATTTATCCACTTACTACGAGGGTTTTTTGTTGACAAACTATGCTCAATATTTTATTTTGTTCAACATTTTATACAGAATACTAATCTATACTTGTTTAGTCTTTTTTAGACAAACTCTACTGTGACTTTCATTTCAACATACTGTACTACTACTTTATTTCTTTTCAAACCGTTACGTTGAATTAAACAGAATAAATAGACTCGTGTGACAATAATATATAATTTAACGTGTCTTGTTTTATAAATATAGGTTTTTCTCGCTGTTTCTGCTTCTCTACTTCCTATTGGACTAAAAGCACCACGTGACCAGGAAAACACACAGGCACGCGCATTTGCGAATACAAATTTACCGTGAATATCGCAACAAAACAACAAATGGCACATTATCGCAACGGTACATTGTTCCCGTTAAATATGGTGATCCGTAAATCTGTGGTTTGGATTTGAACCGTAAGTGAGACTGACTGTGAGGGGAATGTGCTCCTCACCTCAGAGCCATCCCCGGTATCGCTTCTCGGCCTTTTGGCTAAGATCAAGTGTAGTATCTGTTCTTATCAGTTTAATATCTGATACGTCCCCTACCCGGGGACCATATATTAAATTGATTTTTGGAACAGGGAGATGGAATAGGGGCTTGCTCCGTCCACTCCACGCATCGACCTGGTATTGCAGTACCTCCAGGAGCGGTGCACCCTCTCTGCATGTTCAACATCAAGAAACCTGGCATTGACTTACACTCAAACAATCACACACTGTCCTCCTGCAATAGAATCAAACAACTGTATCAAACTGATTTTATTGCCTTATTCCTCCACTTACTACGAGCGTTTTGTCGACATACTATGCTCTATTAGTCTTTTTTTAGACAAACTCTACTATGACTTATTTCATTAACTATACTACAACTTTATTTATTTTCAACATTTTATACTTTGATTTTTTTTCTCAACATACAATTTTTTCAACAACTGTTCTTTGTCGGCGTACTGAACTACATTTTTTGTCTTTTTTTAGACAAACTCTACTATAACTTTTTTTTTAGTTTCTTTTTAAACTTTTTTTGACAATATCCTGTACTATGACTTTTTTTGCCTTGACTCAGAAATGGATTTAGTCAACGGATGTCCACGTAGCTGAATGGTTGGGCTAAAAATGACAATTAGATTTAAAATGACATTCAGATAAAATAACAAAATTAAAAATAATAGAAAAAAAATAAAATATCAAAGACGACTTTAAGTGAGTTAATTTCGACTATTAACCAACATTTCTTATAGAAAACGTTGCATGAATGTTGCGTTTTTCTGACTTTCCAAAGTGGATCAAACTCTTTTTAGATCCATTATGATCCAGCTTTGTCTTATTTGAACTTTGTTTGGCTGTTAACTCATTTGTTGGAGTCAAATAGATAAACAGTGAGACTGTAGGTTGGCTTTTGACATGGAAATGCAGCATTGCATGATGGGAAGAGGAGCAGTTAACTGTCAAGTGAAATGTGAATAATCTTTGTCATCCTCAGTACAAGAGTGTCTCTTCTATATTTAATCCCTGTAGATAATCATCCCTGTGTAAATAGTGTTGTGTTTTGGTAGTTTTAATATAGTGAGAGCCATCAGTCAGCATGGTGTGTGTGTGAATGACTCCTCTGTCTCTGATCTGTACAACTCATACTTACCTGGCAAGGGAGATACCATGATCAAGAAGGTGGTTCACCCAGGGCGAGGCTTGACCATTGCACTCCAGTTGAGCTGACCTCTGCGAATTCCCCAAATGTGGGAATCTCGATTGCATAATTTATGGTAGTGGGGGACTGCGTTCGCGCTCTCCCCTGATAACATGTACAATGAAAATGTAATAATCAACAGCTGGTCGTTGGCTAGGGTACATTCCCAGAATGAAACATAGCATTGTAACTACATTATTTACCTTCTTAGACAAATTCTTCTCTGACTAATTTATCCCCAAAGCATTTTCAGTCAAGAGCAACTGGACAACTAACAGTCAGATGCATCCATGAACTGAAGCCTCAGTTTTGTTGTTTTGGGTTAAAAAGAACAAATGTAGTTAAAAAAGTAACCGTGAGTGAAGATGACGGTGCGGAGAATAGGGAGTTCTCCTCAGAGTCATCCCCGGTATCGCTTCTCGGCCTTTTGGCTAAGATCAAGTGTAGTATCTGTTCTTATCAGTTTAATATCTGATACGTCCCCTACCCGGGGACCATATATTAAATTGATTTTTGGAACAGGGAGATGGACTAGGGGCTTGCTCTGTCCACTCCACGCATCGACCTGGTATTGCAGTACCTCCAGGAACGGTGCACCCCCTCTGCATGTTCAACATCAACAAATTTGTCATTGACTTACACTTAAACAACCATGCGCTGTCCCCCCGCAATAGAATCAAACTGATTTTATTCTCTCATTTATCCACTTACTGCGAGCGTTTTTTGTTGACAAACTATGCTCAATATTTTATTTTGTTCAACATTTTATACAGAATACTAATCTATACTTGTTTAGTCTTTTTTAGACAAACTCTACTATGACTTTCATTTCAACATACTGTACTACTACTTTATTTCTTTTCGAGTCGTTACGTTGAATTAAACAGCATAAATAGACTCGTGTGACAATAATATATAATTTAACGTGTCTTGTTATATAAATATAGTTTTTTCTCGCCGTTTCTGCTTCTCTGCTTCCTATTGGACTAAAAGCACCACGTGACCAGGAAAACACACAGGCACGCGCATTTGCAAATACAAATTTACCATGAATATCGCAACAAAACAGCACAAATGGCACATTATCACAACGGTACATTGTTCCCGTTAAAGATGGTGATCCGTAAATCTGTGGTTTGGATTTGAACCGTAAGTGAGACTGACTGTGAGGGGAATTTGGTCCTCTCCTAGGAGTCATCCCCGGTATCGCTTCTCGGCCTTTTGGCTAAGATCAAGTGTAGTATCTGTTCTTATCAGTTTAATATCTGATACGTCCCCTACCCGGGGACCATATATTAAATTGATTTTTGGAACAGGGAGATGGAATAGGGGCTTGCTCCGTCCACTCCACGCATCGACCTGGTATTGCAGTACCTCCAGGAACGGTGCACCCCCTCTGGATGTTCAATAACAAGGAATCTGTCATTGAATGACACTCAAACATTTACTCACTGTTGTACTACATCACTATCCTCCACATGTATCACACTTTACCATTTACTATTATATACTATATTATGACTTTTAATCAAGAAATTCTGACTTTTTTCAGTTTTAGCTCAGTATTCTAAACTACATGTCCCCCTTTTTAAGACATACTATACATTGACTTTTATTTAATGCATTTCATCATCATACTATACCATGACGCATAATAAACTACTTTTTTATTTTTTAGACATCCTGACTTTTTTTTTAAACAAAAATAAAAAAACTACAAACTCTAGTATGACTTTTGTAAAAACATTTTTTAAAACTTCCTATACTATGATTTTTTTTTTGACTTTTTGGTCGACATAACATACTAAGACTTTTTTCCCCATGACTTTTGTTTTTAATCATACTACACTGACTTTTAGTTTTTTTGACATACTACTACTTTTTTTTATAAACTGTCCTTGTCGGCATACCAAACAATATTTTTCATTTGCACTTACTTGTTTATTTATACATTTTTATATTGTATTTTTATATGACTGCTTTGATGAGAAACAAAAACATTTAAACATGTTAAATTAACAGTGTTGTTCACACTCCAGCCCAATAGGTGGCAGTATGTCTGTTTCCCTCCATCAGTAAACAGAGACCGGATGTTATCTGTCATGTGGGAAGAAAGTGTATTTCTTTTCTTTTCTGAATTTCCAAAGCGGATCAAACTCTTTTTGGATCCATTATGATCCAGCTTTGTCTTATTTGAACTTTGTTTGGCTGTTAACTCATTTGTTGGAGTCAAATAGATAAACAGTGAGACTGTAGGTCGGCTTTTGACATGGAAATGGAGCATTGCATGATGGGAAGAGGAACAGTTATCTGTCAAGTGAAATGTGAATAATCTTTGTCATCCTCAGTACAAGAGTGTCTCTTCTATATTGAATCCCTGTAGATAATCATCCCTGTGTATGTAGTGTTGTGTTTTGGTAATTTAAATATAGTGAGAGCCATCAGTCAGCATGGTGTGTGTGTGAATGACTCCTCTGTCTCTGTTCTGTACAACTCATACTTACCTGGCAAGGGAGATACCATGATCAAGAAGGTGGTTCACCCAGGGCGAGGCTTAACCATTGCACTCCGGTTGAGCTGACCTCTGCGAATTCCCCAAATGTGGGAATCTCGATTGCATAATTTATGGTAGTGGGGGACTGCGTTCGCGCTCTCCCCTGATAACATGTTAAAATGAATTTCAACAACAGATCTATCACCTGACACTATGCTAGGATTACTTGGATAACATATTTAGAAAACTGCCAAAGTATATTTCATCAGTTGGTCTGATGTTAAGTTTTCAACCTAGTGAGTCCCGGGACCCACATGGTTACTTGAGTGCATCCCGGTTAGATTAAATAGGTCCCTAATAAAACATTTTTTTTTTAATAAATTGTTGTGTGAAATAAAGATGCCCTGGTCACTTTTTTTTGCAGTGGATCCTAATTCATGGGCTATAATGGACGATACACAGTTTGACAGATGTGTAGTGTATTCAGATCTCCACCATGTGGCAGCATCACCAAAAGGGCAGTAAGAGGTAGAGTGTGTCTGAATGTGGGGGACCCGGGCCTTGATGTTGCAGAGGGGAAGAAGCTGTTCTTGTGGTGTGAGGTTTTGGTCTTTACAGACCTCAGCCTCGTGTCAGAGGGTAGTGCGTCAAAGAGTTTATGTCTGGGTGGGAGGGGTCTGCCATGATCCTATCTGCTGGCCTCAGTGTCCTGGAGGGATAGCAGGTTACTGTCGATCACCTTTTCAGTGTGGTTTTGTCCTTCATAGTAGTAGCAGTACCAGATGGTGATGGAGGTGTAGAAGTTTACCATCATTGCCTGTGGGAAGTTGAATTTCTTCAGCTGTCACAGAAACTACATCCTCTGCTGTGCTTTCTTGGTGATGCAGCTGATATTCTGCTCCCACTTAAGGTCCTGGCTGATGACTGTTCCCAGGAAGTGGAAGGACTCCATTGTTCACTGGGGAGTTACACGGGGTGATGAAGTCCACAACCATCTCCACTCTCTTTAGAGCATTGGGCTCCAAGTTATTTTGTCCGCACCAAGTCACCAGGTGGTCAATCTCAGACAGAGTCTGATCTGTCTGCTCTCCGTAGATTTTTCCTCCTAAAGAGTCTGTTGATGTTTCTCTCCAAGACGCAGAGACATGACGGTGGGAGGGGGTCTCCAGAGGTGGGTAATTGAGGAAACGCCTGGGCTCCTGCTGAGGAGGGGATGTGGATCACAAACTGATGGCTGGAGATAAGGGGGATGGTGTCAGGCCTGCATTGTTATTCAAAACAGCAGTAGAACTCATTCAGGTTGTTGGCCAGGCGTGAGTCGTCAGTGGAGTGGGGGGTAGATGGTTTGTAGTTAGTGAGCATCCTCGGACCCTTCCAGACAGATGCTGAGTCGTTTGCTGAGAACTGCTGTTTGATCTCTTTGAGTACAAAAACACCCGGTAAGCCACAGGGGGCACCATCTTATATAAGTGTCAAAATGATGAGTGTGAGATACCACACTCAGATTCTGAGTGAATAAAAGCAAATGTGTGCACCTATTTTCTATTATCTGAACTAGTTCTTCCTATGGTCAGTCACATACAATGAAGCACATGTTAAATAAACAGTGTTGTTCACACTCCAGCCCAATAGGTGGCAGTATGTCTGTTTCCCTCCATCAGTAAACAAAGACCGGAAGTGGTCTGTCATGTGGGAAGAAAGTGTATTTTTATTCTTTTCTCTTAATTTCCAAAGCGGCTCAAACTCTTTTTGGATCCATTATGATCCAGCTTTGTCTTATTTGAACTTGGTTTGGCTGTTAACTCATTTGTTGGAGTCAAATAGATAAAAAGTGAGACTGTAGGTTGGCTTTTAACATGGAAATGCAGCATTGCATGATGGGAAAGGGAGCAGTTATCTGTCAAGTGAAATGTAAATAATCTTTGTCATCCTCAGTACAAGAGTGTCTCTTCTATATTTAATCCCTGTAGATAATCATCCCTGTGTAAATAGTGTTGTGTTTTGGTAATTTTAATATAGTGAGAGCCATCAGTCAGCATGGTGTGTGTGTGAATGAGTCCTCTGTCTCTGATCTGTACAACTCATACTTACCTGGCAAGGGAGATACCATGATCAAGAAGGTGGTTCACCCAGGGCGAGGCTTAACCATTGCACTCCGGTTGAGCTGACCTCTGCGAATTCCCCAAATGTGGGAATCTCGATTGCATAATTTATGGTAGTAGGGGACTGCGTTCGCGCTCTCCCCTGATAACATGTACAATGAAAATGCAACAATCAACTGCTGGTCATCTGCAATGATATTTTGATACAAATCATTGAAAGTTTCTGTGGTACAGGGCATCAGTGAACTTGATTTTGTAAAATATGATTGATGTTAATTTAAGAAGCAGTATAAGACCATTTTGAGTGTTACTTAAAAATCGACCCTCCGATATTTAGTACAGATTAATTGAATAATCGAATTAATATGAAAACATGACAGCCCTCGTTGTTGAATGTGACATTTTCACTTTAATCATCAGATTTTTATGATACAAGTTTTTTTTTCCCCCACTGTCTTTGGAGCATTGGGCTGCAAGTTATTTTGTCCGCACAAAGTCACCAGATGGTCAATCTCCACACTGTAGGCAGTCTCACATCCATCAGAGATCAATCCAGTGAGGGTGGTGTCATCTGCACACTTCAGTAGCTTGATGGACTGGTGACTGGAGGTGCAGCAGTTGGTGTACAGGGAGAAAAGTGGAGAAAGTACAGAGTCTTGAGGGGAACTGGGGCCGATGGTCAGGCAGCTAGAGACGTGCATCCCCAGCTTCCCATTCTGTGTCCTGTCGGACAGGAATTCACTGATCCACCTGCAGTCGGAGTCGGGCACACCCAGCTGGTAGAGCTTGGCTCTCTAGGCTAACTGCAGATGGTTCAGGAGTGGGTCTGTGATGGATTTGAGGTGCGACAGGACAAGGCGCTCAAAGGATTTCATGACGGCAGAGGTCAAGGAGACGGGTCTGTAGTCCTGGAGTTCTGTGGGCCTAGTTTTTTGGGGGATGAGGGTGGAAGGTTTGAAGCTGGCTGGTACTTGGCATGTCTCCAGAGAGTTGTTAAAATGTCTGAACACTGGAGACAGCTGATCAGCACAGTGCTTCAGGGTGGAGGTTGTGACAAAGTCTGGTCTGGGTGCTCTCCGTTGATTTTGCCTCCTGAAGAGTCTGTTGATGTCTCTCTCCAAGACGGAGAGACATGAAGTGGGGAGGGGGTCTCCAGAGGTGGGTAGTTGAGGAAACGCCTGGGCTCCTGCTGAGGAGGGGATGGTGATCACGGACTGATGGCTGGAGATAAGGGGGATGGTGTCAGGCCTGCATTGTTCTTCAAAACAGCAGTAGAACTCATTCAGGTTGTTGGCCAGGCGTGAGTCGTCAGTGGAGTGGGGGGTAGACGGTTTGTAGTTGGTGAGCATCCTTGGACCCTTCCAGACAGATGCTGAGTCGTACAAAAACACCCGGTAAGCCACAGGGGGCACCATCTTATATAAGTGTCAAAATGATGAGTGTGAGATACCACACTCAGATTCTGAGTGAATAAAAGCAAATGTGTGCACCTATTTTCTATTATCTGAACTAGTTCTTCCTATGGTCAGTCACATACAATGTAGCACATGTTAAATAAACAGTGTTGTTCACACTCCAGCCCAATAGGTGGCAGTATGTCTGTTTCCCTCCATCAGTAAACAAAGACCGGAAGTGGTCTGTCATGTGGGAAGAAAGTGTATTTTTATTCTTTTTTCTGAATTTCCAAAGCGGCTCAAACTCTTTTTGGATCCATTATGATCCAGCTTTGTCTTATTTGAACTTTGTTTGGCTGTTAACTCATTTGTTGGAGTCAAATAGATAAACAGTGAGACTGTAGGTCGGCTTTTGACATGGAAATGCAGCATTGCATGATGGGAAGAGTAGCAGTTATCTGTCAAGTGAAATGTGAATAATCTTTGTCATCCTCAGTACAAGAGTGTCTCTTCTATATTTAATCCCTGTAGATAATCATCCCTGTGTATGTAGTGTTGTGTTTTGGTAATTTTAATATAGTGAGAGCCATCAGTCAGCATGGTGTGTGTGTGTATGAGTCCTCTGTCTCTGATCTGTACAACTCATACTTACCTGGCAAGGGAGATACCATGATCAAGAAGGTGGTTCACCCAGGGCGAGGCTTAACCATTGCACTCCGGTTGAGCTGACCTCTGCGAATTCCCCAAATGTGGGAATCTCGATTGCATAATTTATGGTAGTGGGGGACTGCGTTCGCGCTCTCCCCTGATAACATGTACAATGGAAATACAAAAGTGATGTCTGGGTGTCTGCCAGGATAAATTGAGATATAAGCAATAGAAAGCTTCTATGGTACAGGGCATCAGTGAGTTTGATTTTGTATGATCGATGTTAATTTAAGAAGCAGAATAAGACCCTTTTGACTGTTATTAAAAACCGATCCTCTCTGAATTTCCAAAGAGGATCAAACTCTTTTTGGTTTCAGTATGATCCAGCTTTGTCTTGTTTGAACCTATCAGAACTTTATCTTGGGCTGCTGAGAAGGGACGACCACAGGCTGCTGGGGAGGGACAATCACACATGCTGCTTGGTAGGGATGACATCAGGATGCTTGGGACGCTCTTAAGACATCAGCATGTCTGAGAAATATCCAAACAAAGTAGTTTTATATTATATTTTTTTTATATGTTTGTTGTGAAACTCTATCTCACTTACCTTCCAGGGCCTGGCTTGCAGCTACACGTCCAGCATCGTCATCATCCGACCAGGAGGAAGCATCACCCTTGGAGGTGCTTGCCCGTGGTTGCTGGACAACAAATACATTGTTGCCATTGTATGTAATTTTTCATTACTAAACGCAAACAAAGACATTAGACAGTGCTTGAAATATTCCAAACAATTGTAATTTACTATGCCTTTCTTTTCTTCCTGTTTCATAACAAATTATCAAATCAACACTTAACTTGCTCCTTGTCCTTTATACATTTTCGGAACTTCTCCATTGCACGTTGGTGGTGTGGGTCACCGGCGTGTTCAACCGCATCCTCCCAGAATTGCTAGTCTTCTGGATAACCTCCCTCTGCTGACTGGAGAATTTCTCTGGTTTGTCCTTTTGAGGGAAGTACTGGCTGTAGAGCTCCCACATTTCCTTAAAGGTGAGATCTTCAAATCTTTTTGGCCATGACGTGACAGGAGACTTGTAGGAAACTTACAGCAAATTCTGCGAGGAGGTCCTTTGTCGTTATTATATACAGTATTAATCCAGCAATCCTGTGTCGCACACTATCATTACTATATATACACAACCAGCCCAGAAAGATACACTGCAGTGACAAAAGCTGCAGTTTGTGAATAGTCGTCATAAAGAAAGAAATGTTTTGATGTTTAGTTCGATGTACAGTTAAAATAATTGTTCAGTTGTTATATTGACTGCTGTCATTAAAGGAAGGGAGGTTTGTGTCGGTGTCCGTCCTAATTTGGATTGGTTCTTTTAAGCGTATGTTGATGCCAATACTTTAACTTAAGTCAAATTATGTATTCAATTATTTACATGAGTATTTCTACACCAGTTTTGCTACTTTGACTTTAAGTTCAAGATTTGAGTACTTTCAGGGGGCACTCCCACTGTGCCTCCGTCCCGTGCCCCGTGCTTTAGGGTACTTGTCCCCCCCTCCAGGCCCGTTTGTACTCACACTACCTGGGCCTCGGAGAATGCTTCTTGCTGCCTATACGTCATCACGCAGTAACACGTCACACGCATTGATGACGTCATGGCGATGCGTCTCTTTGTTTCCAAATCTTTCCGTAGACCTCAGAGTTTTTGTGCGTCTTGTCGACTGTTTTTGAATCTTTTCATCGACCAAATCTGCAGTAAACACTCCACCTCCGCATCACACCAACGTGAACCTTTCACCGCCATTGTTTTTAAATATCCGCGCATGGTCCCTCCTTCTTTTTTCTATGTCCCAACAGGCGCACAGGAAATGACCTCAGAACCGCTGTAGGCCTCGTGCTCGTACATGTGCAAACGCGCTCTACAAAAGTCCACCTCTCAGAAGGGGCGTGGACGGCCAGCTGGCCGCAGTAATGCACGTATATAGTTCCTGTCTTAGACCAGAAGAGAGACATATACTGATAACTCAACTTTTATATCTACTAGATTTATTTCTAATACTGCAGACAATCCTGAAACACATTTCAAACATGACCAACAGCAGTTTCAAACATCAAAATGTCACAGAAATTGAACACTGGAAATGTTTTCTCATATCCTGACAAAACAACAAGCAGCAGTTTACATTAAAGTGTCCCACTGCACAGAAATGGGACCCCCAATAACATTTAGCTTCTATATATATATATATTTTAACAGCAGAACAGTTCTTAAACAAGACTAATGTATACATATATATTAAAGGAGATCTCACCACAGCAACTCACAAAGATATGTTAAAATGTTCCACTTAGTGCAGGACATATATACAGGCAGTGGAAGAAGCTCAAAACACAAACTTCTGATGTAAACACTGACAGTCACGTGATGTTGTGAGATGTTTTTATCCCTGAGATTCCCAAACAAGCATGGAAAGTTTAATTCCAGGTGGAGACAAACATCCAAACATCTGAAATTATACATGCGTAAACTGACAAAATGATTCAACCTAAAGCTCCCAAACTGGATATTACTTGAGCTATTACATGTGATGTTTCCTTATACATAACTGACATTCCGGAGAAATTACTGTTGTTAAAGTGTAATTCCGACGTAAAATCATCCCATGGTCTTTTTTGGCACTTGCATTTATCAAGTAAGCCATGGAGACAGCACCAACAGCGTCGTTTAAGAACCCAGAGTTTATTAAAAGAGTGTTTTAAAGACTTACCTACTGGCCCCTGTACCAGCTCCTCTCATGGTAAAGTCCATTCAAGTGGATTACCAAAGGAAGGAGCCCATTGGTGCTTTGTTGTGTGTGTAGGGACTCTTCTCATGCTGCTGCAGAGGTTTGCTGTTATTTTCAGCAGCATTAGTGGTTAAAAAAGACCTTTGAATGCCTTCACCGTGCTGCCCCGAGCTAATTATTGTTAGCCACGTCCGGCTGTTAGCGACTCTCTGGGATTTCAGCCACGAGCACCTTTGTACCATTTTTGTTAAAAAAAAAATCAGAAATGTCACATTAAAATGAAACGGTCCAGCATTTGTACCACATGTAAACTGAAAAAACGTACCTTACTTCAATTGACCAGAGAGCTAAAACCCAAAACCGTGACAAAAGCACAGGTGTTGGCTGCCTGACAATATCATACTCTCAGTTTTGACAATATCATACTCTCTAAATCTTTAAAACACTTTAGATTAAAGTTGAAATTGTCATATGTTGTCAGTTATAAACAATGAAGCTCAATTTAAAAGCCTTTCTCTAAATGTTCGGCGGGTTTAGTCAGCACATAAAAGGGAACGGAAAACAAAACTATCAAACCCCTCAACCCTGACAGCTGTATTAATTTGTTTATAAGCATTTTCTTCCTTAGGTTTAAAAGACAAGACCTGCAGGAATGAGTCCTTAGAGTTAGCATTTTTGCACTTCCCTCGTCTATAAGTCAGTGTTTTGAATTGTTGAAATAAGGTCTGTGGTTAACACAAGCTTCTCATTTTGTTGTACGGCGTAAATGGGAATTTTGAAGGTAGTATGTGTCCTAAAAAAGAGGCTAAAATTAGTCTACAAATGTCTTCCCACCAAACACGCCAAATCAGTTAGAAGCTGTAGTACTTCGTTTATAGCCCAACGTTATATTTTTCCATCTGGAGATCGCATTTACGCTTCAGGAAAAGAAAATGTGGCAATTGTCTTACTGAATAAAACGTTTTAGTATCAAACTTTTGTTTTATAAAAGTACATCATCCCTGCAGATCTCTATAGTTACACTAATGACATCATATCCCGTAATTCAGAGGGTAGAACAGCTGTAGTGTTTGACCATTACCTCAAAAATACAATTGATCTCAATGGTTCAACAAATTCAGTCATTTCTGACATCTGTACCAACTTGAGTTTTACTCTTCTGTCCCCGTCCAGTGTCCAGTCTTTTTCACACAGTGCTCACTTCCTCTCCCTGTTGTTTTGCATGGTCAGACAAAAAAAAACACTCCAGAAAAAAGGGCGCGTCATTCAAAAAATGGGACTTAAAAACATTTGAGTTTGTGAATCCCGCGTTGACAAACACCTTTAACAGGGCTGCCCAACCCTGCTCCTCGAGGGCCACTGTCCTGCGTGTTTTAAGTTTCTCTCTGCTCCAACACACCTGAATGATGTGCTCGTTATCAAGCAGCTGAAGCTCGTCACAGGATTGAAATTCGTTAGACTGAAGTGCCTTAGAGCAGGGGGAGACCTAAAACATGCAGGACAGTGGCCCTCCAGGAGCAGGATTGAGCAGCCCTGGCCTAAAAGATGAGGGAACTCCTCCAATCACATTTTTTTTAATCCCTCCATCAGGTAAGGAAGGTCCATGGGATAATGGTGAAGTTATTTCCCGCAAGAAAACACCTCTGTCCAGGTCTCCATCGCCGTGTCTGTGGTCGATCACGCCGCCCGCTGCCGGAGAGTCTCTCCCTCAATGACTTTGCGGCCCGTTACGTCTCCTGACATTAAGGGAGCGAGCTCTGAAAATAGTTAATAATTTTGCATGTTACTGAACTTTTATCTGGGGTTTCAGTGTGTGCTTTGTGATTGAATCGAGTGTGTGTACTCGCAGTAGCTTGATATTCTTCTGTAACTACGTTCTAGCTTCTACCGGAGGTCGACAAGCAGGTGTGTTACAGCGCAAGTGGTACTCCGGCCAAAATGGTCTTTTTCGGCACTTTTATACATCAAATAAACCATTGAGAAAGTTTTTTCGTTGATCACCTATTAACGGAGAAATCCCAGAGAGTCGCTAACAGCCGTACATGGCTAACACTGATTAGCTTGGGGCAGTACGGTGAAGGCATTCAAAGGTCTTTTTAAACCACTATTACTGCTGAAAATAACAGCAAACCAAAAAACTAACTACGTTGTTGGTGCTTTGTTTTCTCTGTAGGGACTCTTCTCATGCTGCTGCTCAGGTTTGCTGTTATTTGGACACCGAGCTAATCAGTGATATCCATGTCCGGCTGTTAGTGCCTGTCCCAGATTTCTGTTAATAGGTGATCACCCAAAAAAACTGTCTCGATGGCTTATTATTATTATTTGATGTATATTCAAATATATGTATATAATATCTATATTCATGTGGAAAAGCACTGTGGCGTCCATTTTCGCCGGAGTTACACTTCAAGGGTTGAAGGACTTTTTCGTCTTCTACAAAAAAAAAAAAGGCGAATAATCTTCTGCCAAACAAAACCTACAAATACAACAACCAGTGAATATATTTTAGGATATTCTTGAACGCCTTTTTATATTTTCCAAAGATCCAAATCATCTCAGGTCCCCACTGGAACAGAAATCTCTCGCTAAAACACTGTAAGTAAAACTTAATTTTTATATACGATGTGCCGTCAAACAGTAGTGATTGCATTCTGGGAGATGTCATTAAAGCAAACAGGTTTTGTCGGGTGGATGTCGCACACACTTTTCTTCCACCTCTAACTCTGTTTCCTGTCACTTCTCCACATTTCTCAAAACCAAAAACATAAAATGACACGGACAGTCCCGGCTCATACTCATGTTTGAAGGCGGCACAGTTAAAAAAGAAATGAACTAAATCTGTTTTAACCTGTTAAACAGAATTTGAGACTGAAGTGATTTCACCCGTACTCACCTTTCATCTCCGTTTCCATCCTGCTGTCACTGTCTGAGTCTGCGTTCGGACAGTCACAGCCGCCCTTAGCTGCTCCGGCGTTGGCGGCTCTGGGGCTGCCCGCGTTCGCCTTCGCTCGATCCTTTTTCCCCGGTCCGAGAGGTTTGCTCCCGTCCACGCTGTCCATCTTCACCAGGCAGAGAGTCTGCAGCAGACCCATGGAGTCAAAGTCTTCTCCGGAGCACTCGCCTCGTCTCTTCAACAACTCCAACACCTGCAGTCGGAAAACACACAGAACAGGACGTTTTTAGTGGCTTAAACTAAAAAAACTACACCTTTTTATGTTTTTGAAAGTCAGGTTTCTCTTGAGGTTTACGAATGAAGCTTTTGTTATCACCCTCTTTTGTCACAATCTCATGACTCATTTTCTCAAAATATGACTTTTGTAATAAACTTCCCACCCTTTGCTCTCACTTTCAGACGCCACGCCTTGAGAACTGGATATTACACGAAGTAGCAAACCAGGAGTGAAGCCGGTCGCAGCCCTGTTACAATGCATATCAACACACCTTGATGTATTTGTAGGACTTCAGTTCGCTGATGTTCTCCTCCAGGAAGAGCAGATACAGCGAGAGATCGTCCCATTGGTTTCCGGGGGCGGGCAGGACGCTGACGGTGGGCAGCGATTGGTAGGTTTCCAGGAAGCGGGCGTATCCGTGGCAGAGGAGGGGACGGAGACTGGCGTAGATCACCACAGGAATCAGCGCGATGAACAGGATCAAGTTTACGAGGCTGGAAACAAACAGAACAAACGATTCACATTAATAACTAATGTGACGTTTCTCTGGATCCTGGTGCAAAGAAAAGGACACATCCAAACAAACAAATACCTCAGCAAAGAGAAGACTCCCACGGCGACGAGCTTACACTGCACCTTGTCGGGGACGCCTGGGTCGGTGGCGAGCAGGCCGACACGCAGCGTGCAGCCGAACTCGTCCGTCAGGGAGGCCAGGCGGAGGTAGTAGCCCAGATAGACGCAGGCGCACAGCAGGGTGAGCAGAGTCAGGCCGCGACACAGCAGGTAGTGAAACAGCATCGACCGCGAGCAACGCTTGGTCATCAGGAACTTCTCCACCAGCGGGTAATTGAAACAGCCCTCGGTGGGGTCGCTGCGTTACCAAAACACCAAAGAAGAGAGAGAAAAGAAATTAAAAACCTGACTGGTTTCTAAGTTAAGTGGTTAATTGCACATTTTTGAAACCCAGGAAACTTATGGGACTGTTTGTAACGACAGAATCTGATGATGTTCGTCCCCACAGGAGACGTTTCATTCGTTTTTTTTTGTCTTAAATGAGACAACCACAACCACAAGCTAGAGAGCTGGAGCGTTCACAGGACGATGGACTTCACCAGGAGATTCACAATAAAGGAGGTTTCTGAGCAGTTTACACAAGTACTTGCCACTCAATCTTCGGAAACAAAGCAATATTTGCTTTAAAAAACAAACTAATTGTCTAAATATTGGCTATATATGTATATTTACAGTTTTATATATGTGTGTATGTGTTTCTATGGATGTTTATACGTAGGACTACACATGTTTTATATATATTACATGTTATTTATAAAATGTATTGTATAGTGGATTTACAAATTGTACATACTGTATAGCAGATAAATGATATAGATTATAGCAGTTACTGAATTGTGAAAGAAGGGTAGGTTTAAATAGGTCGTCGTTCCAAGGGTCTCAAAGGTAGAAAATGGAGGCAGAGCCTTCAGCTACCAAGCTCGGGAGGCAGACACTGTCCCCATATTTAAGAGTAAACCTAAAACTTTCCTTTTTGATAAAGCTTACTGTTACGAGCCCTTAGAAATGTTGTTATTTTTAAGCTTATTTTGTTCTGCTTAATGATGCTGCTATAGTTCGAGTCTGCCGGGGGATAATACTGTTCCTGATACTCTGAGATTCTCTCCTCTCTGTCTGTATCATTCATGTCTCATCAATGCATGTTACTAATTCAACTCCATGTTTGCATCATAATTATTATCACTGACATCTTCTGTCACTGCAGCTGTGTCTGTTTCCTGCTGTTCTGCTGTATTAACCGCCATAACCTGCAAGTCATAATCACATTGCTTTAGCGATCACTATAGTCACTGTTACATTGTGGTTGCTTGCATTTAAGTGTGTGTGTCTGTCTTTGTCTCTCTGTCCATCTGTCCGTCTTTTCTCTCTCTCTCTCTCTCTCCTTCTCTTCCTCTCTCTGGTGCAGACAGATGTCCGTCCTCCACAGAGCTGGGTCTGTCTGACGTTCCTGTCTGTTATAGTGAAGGTTTTCAACGCCACCGTACTCTACGGGGGAATTGTTGGGTCTCTGTAAATCATGAATAAGTCATAGAGTGTGGTCTTTACCTACTCTGTAAAGTGTCCTGAGATAACTTTTGTTATGATTTGACACTATAAATAAAACTGTATCAGTATGTTTACGCCTCACTCATTCCAATCATCCCGATCATGACTGCGATTGTTGTTTTCTTTCAGGGCGGAGTGGTGGTTAGCACTGTCTCCTCACAGCAAGAGGGTTCCTGGTTCGTATCCCGGCTGGGGCCCTTTGTGTGAAGTTTGCATGTTCTCCCCGTGTGCGGCTTCCTCCCACAGTCCAAAGACATACAGGTGTTAGGGTCATTGGTGACTCTAAATTGCCCGTAGGTGTGAATGGTTGTTTGTTTGTCTCCATGTGCCCCGCCTCACGCCAGATGGATGGAATTTACTGTCACTCTTGAGGTGGAATAGTATGATTCAGGACTCATAGCAACATAAACCTGAGCTTGTATCAGCAGCAGCGTCTGCCTTTAGCTAACGTATTAGCAACCTCTGACAATGCGTTACCGTCAGCTTTTTAAATCAGCCCGCACAACCTAACCCCATCACAGCCACTGGAGTTGTTAGAGGAAAGATAATTCAGCAGTTTACCGGAGTCCAAGTTCAAACCAATGTTATCTCTGACTTCTCTCCATCTTTAAAACGCATCGCCCATATCTACGCGTGTTTCATTGCTGTGTTTGTTGTCAGACGCTCTTTTTTAAACAAACCCGTCTTCTTCCTCTTCTTAGATTGTTTTGCACCAAACATGGATGTTTTCTAACTGTTGAATCGCAATCTTTCCTGCTCCGTAGTCACCGGGTTGAGACCAAAGAGACGCAGAAGAACACGCATCTTCTTTATTGGTCAAAGTCTTCCGTCACGGGGGAAAAGAGCATTGGAGAGACGCAGAGGTCTGATCTTCTCTCATATCACTTCGTTTACATAATTCCCAAGGTCATTATGGATGTTTCTGCCGAAAATAAGCTTCCTACTGAACCTTTAACTTCTTCTCTTTTACTTATTTTAGATCATTAAACGAAACAAATGATGGTTCTGCATCAGCCTGGGGTCTACCTGTCTGGGGTGAGCAGTCCAGAGGTGGCCATGCGTTTGGCCAGAGTGACGGCGCGGTTGTAGCTGCGGTCCAACTCCTCCATGATGAAGCCGAGGTCCGACTGCAGGAGGGGCGCCGCGGAAAACCTCCAGAACAACGCCGGGGTGTACATCATCACCGCCACCAGCAACAGAATGTAGGGAAAGAACTGCAGAGGTGACAAAACAGAGTTACACGATATAAGAGATGCAAACAAACAAACTATTATTTATTTAACGTAGTAATACTGGAGTTACAGAGCATGTGGAAAACATGAAAGGGAATCAGAGAAACAGGACAAAAATATAATAATAAAATATGAGTTAAACAAACAGCTGTAGCTATGTATGTGGAAAAATACAATAATAATAATAGCCTAACAATATCTTCTTATAATTATAGAAACATTAATATAATACATAATTGCTTAAACATAGCTGATCAATAAAAATAATAATATAATAACAGCTTAAAAATATATTAATATTACATTAATTATATTAAATTAATAAAATAATCTTCATAATAATTACTTGAAAATATCATGTATGTAGAAAAAATGTAATAGTTTAAAAATTATATAGAAAAAATAATAATATAATAGCTTAAAATAGATGATTATAAATTTAGAAGAATTAACGGAAAAGATCATAATCAGAGAAACGGGGAAAAGCTGACACATGAGGAAATTGCATTTAATTTGCATAAAAGGTTTGAATTTGAATCGAATCAGTGTGTTTCATTTTAATAGATTTATATTTATATTGTTTTAGTTTTTCAACCGCTCAAAGTGTTTTTCACTAACATCAGTAACACGATAAAAACACAGGAACCGTGTGAAAGACGCAAGTGTTCGTTTAACAGTTTAGCTGTAAATTATCTTTTTAATTCTGCTGCTGCTGCTGCTGCTGCTGCTGCTGCTGCTGCTGCTGCTGGTGCTGCTGCTGCTGCTGGTGGGGGTGGTGGTGGTGTGACGACAGGAAGATCGATTTAGGAATGCAAAGACACGCCTCATATTTAACCACAACATCTAACTAAATATATCCTCAACCACGCCCTCAAACAAAAGCTTCTGTCCAACTTTTAATTAAAAACAGAAACGCCGCAATACACAGCTCCTGTTAAAGGATTAAACAACACGGTGATTATGGAACTGTGTAAAAACTCTGATTTCACCGGGTTAAACACGTGGATCCAGGCGGCATGTTACACTTTATTATTTTATTTTTATCTCTGTCGTTACTGAACGATGACTCATATTTAATGTTTCTGCTCCTGCATCATTGTTCTGCTCAAAGGTGCGTTTCAAAGCATTTCACAGGTGTGTGGACGTGGCTTTTAAGAAGCCATCCTAAATACAGAACAGCACTTGCTCACAAATCGTTTAAAGATATCATTTTAGTATAATTTCATATACGAAATGTTCAAATCGTGGCAGTTCTCATCGTGCGTTTACACCAAAGGCAAAGGAGGCGATGAAAGCGTTACGCTGCCGTTCAAAATCAATGTAAATGACGCAATGACACACGATGTCGCTTCGGGCGACGCGTTCTGAGTGATAAGAGCGATGAAGCGTCCATCGCCTCATCGCGTGTGACGCTTGAAGTTGAAAAATTTGGAGCAACATCGCGACAGCCAATCAGCGCTGAGATTGCGGTAAGCGTCATCGAAGTTCTCCGTGAAACATCCAGGGGCTCACCTCACAACATTATTATTTCCAGGTCTTTAAATTAAGTCCACCTGTTGAGTTGAAAACTAGTGTGTGTGTGTGTGTGTGTGTACCTTGTGCAGCCACAGAGGCAGTGTGTGTGTGTGTATGTGTGTACCTTGTGCAGCCACAGAGGCAGTGTGGGTGTGTGTGTGTGTGTGTGTGTGTGTGTGTGTGTGTATGTGTGTACCTTGTGCAGCAACAGAGGCAGAGCGTGTGTGTGTGTACCTTGTGCAGCCACAGAGGCAGAGCGTGTGTGTGTGTGTGTGTGTGTACCTTGTGCAGCCACAGAGGCAGAGCGTGTGTGTGTGTGTGTGTGTGTACCTTGTGCAGCCACAGAGGCAGAGCGTGTGTGTGTGTGTGTGTGTGTGTGTACCTTGTGCAGCCACAGAGGCAGAGCGTGTGTGTGTGTGTGTGTGTACCTTGTGCAGCCACAGAGGTAGATCGTGTGTGTGTGTGTGTGTGTGTACCTTGTGCAGCCACAGAGGCAGAGCGTGTGTGTGTACGGACGCCCAGCAGTACGAGTCGACATAAGCTGCCTGTTTCCAGGAGAAGTTCGAGGGAGAGAAGCAGCTGATCTGAGTTCCTGTGAGACAAAACGACACAAACACAAGAGTGAAACGTTTCCATGGACACACAGATGCTTTGGTAGCATTTTATTTTTCTCACCTCAATTAAAACAATACAAAAACAAATTTAAACACATCACTATAGAGGAAATGTGTGTGTGTGTGTGTGTGTGTGTGTGTGTGTGTGTGTGTGTGTGTGTGTGTGTGTGTGTGTGTGCTGATATTAACCAACACATGTTAAACCTCAGGAGGACCGAGACAAAGGCCTGTTGACTGAGACGACACTCCAGGTCGATGTGTGTTTTCTGGAAAGTGTGTTTTTATCGAGATGTTTTTGCTGCTGGCGTCTTTTTCCAGCTCGCCACTCACCGACTGAAACCTCCTGAGCGAAGGCCAGAGAGATGAGGAGGAGCGGCAGGCCCACGGCCACGCAGGTCACGATCTTGTCCGCGGCCAGCTCGGCTCGGACGCTGCGGTATCGAGCCTGGTTCGGGTCCTTCAGCAGGAAGTCGCTGAACACGTACTCTGTAGCCACGTGGGCGATGGCCATCTCGCCGCTCTTCTGTTACCTGCAGCTCATAAATAAAACACCTGAGGACACAAAGCACATGTTTAGATTTCATTATCGTGCTTTTGCAGAAGAAGGCGATGGGGAAACAGCGCGTGGTTCGTTTCTAAAGAAGCTGGTGAAGTGCAGCAGGCGACCGCAGACGGACGTTATCAGTCCGGTGATGACTTCCCCAATTCTCTTCTCTGCTTCCTTACGCAGCTCCAGACGAGGCTGGGGTTTAAACTGATCTTCATTTGACAGGAAGGGACGCAGAATGGAAAAGTCTGGAATTTAAAGTGAAATAATAAAAACACTGGAGCCGACGGTGAAGACAGGAACAGCGTGAAGGACGCGTGTGGTCGTTCTTTTCCACTTGTGATCACATTTTGATGACAGCGATTTGAAAAAGGAAATGATTTCAGTGTCAGAAGTGAACAAAGTTTAACAGTTTAGCTGTAAATGATCTTTTTACTTTACAGCGTTTAATCGCGCTGTTTTGTCTCACGCCACCGCTGCTGCTGCTGCTGGTGTGACCACAGGACGATCGATTAAGGAATGCAAAGAGACGCCCAACATTTAACCACAACATCTTACTAAATATATCCTCAACCACGCCCTCAAACAAAAGCTGTCCAACCTTCAATTAAAAACAGAAACGCCGCTATCCGCTATACACAGCTCATGACACGGTGATGATGGAGCTGTGTAAAAACTCTGATTTTACCGGGTTAAGTCATAAAATCACCTCAGGGTCAGATATATCAAATATAACCTTAAACTTCTCTTTATTTCTCCTTTGGGATGAACTCTCGCAAGGAAGTTAAGTTTCCAGCAGCTTAAAAAAAACACGAGGAGTAAAAGAATAACCAATAAACTCTTAAATAAATACAGAAAGTACAGTGTGTAAGTATGTTTTTCTCTCCAGATGAGTTTGGCTCCTTCTGCTTCATCGCTCCACAGGGAAGTGATTTCAGTACTTATCATAAATCCACGCATGATTGGATAAACCACCTGTCCGTCATCTTTATTGACGTGCTTCTTCAACCGCTCCCATGGAAACCGACCCGTGACGCTAATGAGAGCAACGGGTGCCTTCAGAGTCGTTCTCTGGTTCTTTTAAAGATAAATATTCTCTGGATCTGAAACACGATGAAACAGCAGCATCCATGTTGGCGCCTGCTTCCTCCATGAGAGACGCCATTGTTGTCTGAATCACAACAGTCGCTTCTCAGCTACGTCACATCTATAAAACCCCGTCCGGAGGTCCTGATTGGCTCCAAAAATTTTTTGCGGACCCTGAAATCCCTCGGCTACGGAGCGAATCCAGATGGTTGAGTGGAGCGAGGAGGAGTCAAGGAGGAACCAAAGTCGTCTGAAGAGAGGCTAGAGTCGCTAACAGCCGGACGTGGCTAACAGTGGTTAGCTCGGGGCAGTACGGTGAAGGCATTCAAAGGTCTTTTTTAACCACTAATGCTGCTGAAAATAACAGCAAACCTCTGCAGCAGCGTGAGAAGAGTCCCTACACACACAACAAAGCACCAATGGGCTCCTTCCTTTAGGGTTGACTGTGGTTTTTATGTGGAGAAGACTGGAAATGCAGCTGGAAAGTGTTTGAATGTGACTTTAGTTAAAGCTGCAGAAACACCGCGTACATTCAAACACTTTCTTTGGTCACGTTTGGATCCATTAACTGATTTAATATTAGTTTTGTTTGTATAATATCATATGAATTCGTTCATGAAGTCATTTTTTTTTAATTTTCATCAGAAAGATGTTGTTTTCAGCCTCTGAAACCTGAAAATATCTGATTTTTTTTCTGTTTGATTTCAAAGTAAAACTGAATATTTTCATTTAAAACCAAACATTTAAAGACCTTTTTCACCATGTTGGGACTTTTTATAATAAACAAAACAAATATTGACTTTGGTAATCCACTGTAATGGACTTTACTATGAGAGGAGCTGGTACAGGGGCCAGTAGGTAAGTCTTTAAAACACTCTTTTAATAAACTCTGGCTTCACTAGCTACGCTGTTACTGCTGCATGAACCTTTTTTACGATCACAGTGAGACTTTTCCATCGATGGGAAAGAGGCAAAATGTCAGTTTCGTCTTGCTTTTTTTTTGTTAAACTCGTTTCTGTTCAAACAACGGGAGAAACTGCTGTGTAAGGGCGTTACGTCACGACTTAAACACATGATCCATGAGATGTGAAAGCCGTTTCTCAATCTGCGGTCTTGTCCGTACTTGTGTTCTGGTGAAACCTCATCATCTCATCTTCAGCCTCTTATCCGGGGTCGGGTCTCGGGGGCAGCAGCTTTAGCAGGGACCCCAAACTTCCCTTTCCCGGGCCACATTAACCAGCTCTAACTGGGGGATCCTGAGGCGTTCCCAGGCCAGTGTGGAGATCTAATCTCTCCACCTGGTCCTGGGTCTTCCCCGAGGCCTCCTCCCAGCTGGACGTGCCTGGAACACCTCCCTAGGGAGGCGCCCAGGGTTCATCCTTATTAGATGATCCTGAACCACCTCAACTGGCTCCTTTCAACACAAAGGAGCAGCGGCTCTACTCCGAGTTCCTCACGGATGCTGAACTTCTCCCCCTCTCTCTAGTCGCCGCCCAAGTCCTCTTCCAATTCAATCGTCCTCATCTCGCAGAGTGCGGTCCAAATGCCCGGATGTGACCTGCTCCGCACATTTTATTTATTTTTAGGATGTATCCCAGCCCAGGAGGCATTTCACATTAACTCCTCCTGTGGACTCCTGAGTCGAACTTGCGAAGTCTGAACTTGGAATACTTTTGAGAAACAGCTGTTGTTTCTCGCCGTTTCTCGCCGTTTCTAGCGCTGCTCCCAGTCAGTACTTTCTCCCGCTGATCTCCCGATTTTACCGTGACGTTAAGGTGAAGTAAGCTTGTGGGGAATATTTGTCATAGTATCTGGCAACCCTGTAAGTAATGCAGAAGAAGAAGAACTCGTTGGCGGTTTCTGGCAATATTTTAAAAAGTAATAATAATAAACCCACGCGGCGTGTACAGAATGAAACTATTTTTTGACGGTTTGACATTGACTTTCTGTCTCGTTCTGTTTGCGTTGTAGCAGCCAATAGCGTTGGGCGTTACTGGTTGCCAGGGTTGTCTGTTGTTGGGTGCAGCTACTGTAGGCTGGCACTGGGGGAAATGGAGTTAGCCAATCGTGCAGCTGCTTCAGAGCCTCAGTGAAGGGGGCGTTCTTTGTCCCAGCAGCTGAGTGAGCGGAGACGGGCAACAACCAGAGTCACTATAGGCCGAGCATTCACTCCATGGACTGAGAGAAAGGAGAGGAACGCCATTCAAACGCACGCCCACATGGCTACGCTGCTCCTTGATGCTAACATCACTTTCATCTGCACTTAGCTGGAACGGCTAACGCTAACGGTCAGTCAAACTCCTCTAATCCTTGTTTTGATGCTGTGGTTTTCTGGAGGGGACGGGTTCAAACAGACTCAAACAGACTCTGGTCTCCTGGAGCTACTGGGCCGGGTCTGACCAACCTGGCAACCCCACTGCTGGACTTATTTTTTGTTGTTGCGACGACGATCTTAAGACACAAGATGACGGCGTACTGCTCAATTTCCGTATTCAACATTTTAAAGATGATTAAAACAACATTTAGAACAAAGTTTCCTTCATCAGGTTAAAAAAAACAAGGAAAGAAATGAAAAATTACACTTTGGGCCGAAGAAAAACTCCTTATTTTAACAACCCGACCACGTCAGGTGTGTTGTAACTTTAATAAAACAATACTGCGCCCATATGATGAAGGGGCGCATCAAATTTACTAAAAACAAAGTGTTGTATTGCTCTGAAACTGAAGCCCCCCCCCCCCCCGCCTCAGACCTTTGACAGCAGAAATCCGCCCCTGCTTGACTCTTGCATAAACACACATAATGACCTCTTCGCAGGCATCCACAGCCTTTCTTCTTCTGCGCTGTTTAAAGTGATTTGTTGATGTTAAAAACAAAAGCTCGTGGCTGTCTCTCCTCTCCACATCAACAGCCTCCTTTGATGATGCTTTATTAATGTTTTGAAACAAATAAAAGCACCGATTTAACTCTAAAAACACTTTATTTATTCATAAACTATCAGAAAAGACACTTAACCGCCACCCTGACTTCACTTTGAGGCTCATCCCGGTGACTCTGCGCGCACCCTGTGCATCAGAAACCCCCCCCGAGCTC
Organism: Echiichthys vipera; assembly: GCF_963691815.1. Taxonomy (NCBI): domain Eukaryota; kingdom Metazoa; phylum Chordata; class Actinopteri; order Perciformes; family Trachinidae; genus Echiichthys; species Echiichthys vipera. Next base: position 3,179,563 of record NC_139830.1, on the reverse strand, counting down.
ACTACAGTGGATGTAAAAAGAGGAGAAAGAGGCTGAACTCACCTCCAGAGCAGCTTCCGGTGCCTTTAAAGTGCCGTTAACGCGTCATGTCTGCAGGTGCACGCGGGTCAGAGGTGTGTGTGCAGCAGGAACGGAGTTAAACACACTTTAAACACACACAACACACTGAGGAGCCTCTTCCTGTAGCAGCTCAAACTTCTTCCGTCCCTCGTAAAACACAGATGCGTTCAGGTGCAAACCCGCACCTCGGATTTTCCACTACTGCAATGCTGCGTTCAAGGGAGCTCGGAAATTTGTTTTTTTAAACTTTTTTATTTATTTAACCATCGCTATAAATAAATGAATGTTGTGTTTTAATAGTTTTTTAAGTTTCTGAGACGTTTAAATTGACTTTAGATGTGTTTTGTTCTTTTTTTTCTTTAATTAAGTTCTGTTTTAGTTTTTCTTGCTTTGTTTTTATTATATTAAATTAAATTACGAGTAGTAATATATAAATGTCATTGTTATTACATATTATTATTGTCCGATTATTATTATTTTTAAATAATATTATTATTAGTAGTAGTATTTTTTATTGATTGTTAATTATTATTTTTAACATTGATATTAGAGACTTTGAGTTCCTGGAAATTCCTATATTAATAACATTTTTATTCGTAATATTGTTGTTTTATTGATTTTTGAACATTAAAAATAATGTTTTCAAGGGTTAAAATGTGGATTAATGTATATGTAATTTTTAAATTTAGTTCTGTTGTTGCGTTGCCTTAGAAACGAATCTGACTTCCTAAAAATCGCTTTATAAATTATCATTATTATTATTGTTGTTTTGATTCATTTTTGAAAATGAACAATAATAGTGTATGGAACAAAAATGTTGATTTATGTTTATTTAATTTAACAAACCGACAGCTCGGGTTTTCCACCACTGCAATGCTGCGTTCAATGGAGCTCGGAAGTTTGTCTTATTTTTATTTTTTGCTTTTAAATGTATTCAACAAAGGTAATAATCACAAAATCATAATCCCCGTAGTTAAAATAAAGTGAGATAAATGTTGTGTTTTAATAGTTTGTTTTTGAGAAGTTTAAATTGACTTAAAATGTATTGTTTGTATGTTTTATTCTGTTTTTTGTTTAAATTAGTTTAGTTCGGTTTTTGTTTTTCTTGACTTGTTTTTATTATATTATTAAAAATCCTTATGATTAATAATAGTAAATGTCATTTTTATCACATTATAATTATCCGATTATTATTTTTTTTTAATTTTATATATTGTAACTATTAATATTAAAGCAACTTTGAGTTTTTATAATATTATTAAATATCATTATGAGTAGTAATATTAAATGTCATTGTTATAACATATTATTGGCATTTTAATTCACTTATTTCTGCATGTATTAATTTATTATTTCAGCATTTATTCATAATTTTAAACATTTATTCATTACTTTATTTCTGCATGTATTAATTCACAAGTTATGCATTTATTTATATATTTAAACACTTATTTAATAATTTCTGCATGTATTTATATATTTATTAATTCTTAATTTATTCAATATTTATTCATTCTTTTATTTCTGCATGTATTTATTCATGTCTTTATTGAGACTTGAACCATGTTTACTCTTCTATAAAACTGCCTCTCTAACCTCAGTAAAGTAAATATTGACTATATTTCTTCCTGTGAGTGCGATATTTCCCACAGTCCCTGAAGGCAGCCTGCTCCCGGGCGGCGTGCCTGTGAACGCAGCATGCAGAGGCGCGAGCTGCACACCGAAAACACACCGGGAGGAATCGAACCTGCGGCGTCAGGGTGAACCGCCGGTGCACGGTCACGACAGGAGCGCTGGTCTCCGCTGCGGACGTTTGAGCAGCGGATGTTTCTGATGTTGCTGTGGCGCGTTGGATTCTGGGGCTTTTCTCCCGCGGCCCCCCCTGGTCCTCCTGCAAGCTCCTGCACAGCACACGCACCTGCACCGGAACAGGAAGCGGTTCATGCTCCAAAATAAAAGCACGACGTGTGTCTGAGGGGGAACCGAAACTGTTTTTTAATTATTATTATTAGCAGTAAATATTATTAAATACGTTTTTATATCATACAGTATTATTATTATTTTTAATTGTATTATTGAACATTAATTTGAAATATTATTGTTATTATTATTCAACAGTATTCATATCATTATTATTAGTGATATTTAATATTATTATGAAATATTGTTATTATTATCTACATCCCCCTATCACTATAGTACATCTGACTCATCTCATCTCATCTTCAGCCTCTTATCCGGGGTCGGGTCTCGGGGGCAGCAGCTTTAGCAGGGGACCCCAAACTTCCCTTTCCCGGGCCACATTAACCAGCTCTAACTGGGGGATCCTGAGGCGTTCCCAGGCCAGTGTGGAGATCTAATCTCTCCACCTGGTCCTGGGTCTTCCCCGAGGCCTCCTCCCAGCTGGACGTGCCTGGAACACCTCCCTAGGGAGGCGCCCAGGGTTCATCCTTACCAGATGATCCTGAACCACCTCAACTGGCTCCTTTCAACACAAAGGAGCAGCGGCTCTACTCCGAGTTCCTCACGGATGCTGAACTTCTCCCCCTCTCTCTAAGGGAGACTCCAGACCCCCTCCTGAGGAAACACATTTCACACGCTTGGACCTGGACCTGGTTCTTTGGGTCCTGACCCAGCTTTCATGACCACAGGTGAGGGTAGGAACCAGGACTGAGCGGTAGATCCAGAGCTTTGCCTTCCTCAGCTCTCTGTTCATCACAACGGTGCGGTAGAGCGACTGCAGCTCCGATTCTCCGGCCAAACTCACGCTCCATCGTCCCCTCACTGGTGAACATGATCCTGAGGTACTTGAACTCCTTCACTTGGGGTAGTTGAACTACTTAAGGAGTTCAAGTACATCTGACTATTATTATTAAATATTATATTACATAGTATCATTATTATTATCATGATTATTATAAATATTTTTATTAGAAACTTTTTCCGTTATTCTTATTATTAAATAGTGTTATTACATGTTATCATTATTGTTTAATATTATTATTATTAAATATTATTATGATTATTATTAATAAATAGTATTTGACATATTGGTATTGTTAAATAGGGTTATGGTTCTTATTATTAAATAGTAATACATATTGTTATTATATGGTCCAGTCCCAGCCTGGTCCTGGTCCTGGTCCAGTCACAGCCTAGTCCTGGTCCTGGTCCTCGTCCAGTCCCAGCCTAGTCCTGGTCCTGGTCCTGGTCCAGTCCCAGCCTGGTCCTGGTCCTGGTCCTGGTCCAGTCCCAGCCTGGTCTTGGTCCTGGTCCTGGTCCTGGTCCTGGTCCAGTCCCAGCCTGGTCTTGGTCCTGGTCCTGGTCCTGGTCCTGGTCCAGTCCCAGCCTGGTCAGATGCGTACATGAACTGATGAAGCCTCTTGGATGAGAGGTGAAATGTCTTCCTGACAAACAACCAAGTCCAGTTGCTTTGGACTGAAGTTGCTTTGAGGATTATTATTAATACATATTATTTGACATATTAGTTTTATTAAATAGAATTATCGCTCCTACTATTAAATTGTATTATAACTCATTATTATTAATAATAATACATATTATTATCATGATTATTAATAAATAGTATTTGATATATAAGTATTATTAAATAGGATTATCGTTCTTATTAAATTGTAATACATATTGTTATGATATATTATATTACATATTATATAATTAAATACTATTACATATTATTATTAAATATTTCTATTATTAATACATATTATTTGACATATTAGTATTATTAAATAGGGTTATCGTTCCTATTATTAGAGAATAATACATATTGTATTATATATTATATTTCATATTATTATTAAATACTATTTCATATTACTATTATTAAATATGATTATTACTAATAAATATTATTTGACATATTTGTTTTATTAAATAGTATTACATATTATTAATAAATATTATTATTGAATGTTCTAAATAAATATTATTAATATTAAATATTATTATTAATATTATATTTGTACTATTATTATTAACTAGCTCGCCCTATTTCGGTTTTACTTTGAAAGTCCTCTGCGGAAGCCGGGGGCCGTGGTCGCGTGCAGCTTGACCCCGGTAGATCTCCCTCCCTCCATTCATTTCTCTCGCGCACAGTCGCATCCTCCCCTCCTGCTACTCTGGGAAAGATGGCTGCTGCTCCGGTGGTGGTGCTGGTGAGGAGCTCCGGCCCGGCGCTCTGCCCGAGCTTCGCGGAGGTCTGCTCGTTCCTGGAGCGGTTCGGAGCGGCGCTGGATCTCCCCGAGATGACTTTCCCGCAGATGGAGCGGTATCTGCGGGACACCACGACAGGTGAGAGGGGTCGATGTTAGCGGGGAGAGAAGTGGTGGAAAGCTGCGACACTTGAAACCGAAGGAGACGGGGGTCCAAAACCACCGCTACACCACCGCCACCACCATGATGCAGCACTGCCTGGTGACCACACACAGCCAACCGGTTAGCTCCGGAGGGTTGTCAGGTGTGATTTTTCACCGGCCTTGCCTCACAGGCAGCCGGGCATTACTGACATCAGTGCCCGCGGAGGTGATGTGTTTAACGTGTGTTAATGGCGGCGCCGTTTTCCGCCTTCTTTCTGGTATTTTTAAGTCAAAACGGAGCTAAAAAACAGTGGATGTTGTGTTTTTTTTGGCAACTGGCAGAAGTGGTTGTCAAATGTGCGCAGGCGCAGTAGGGGACTCTGTGGGCTGCTGTGGTGCTGAGTTAGTGTGCGCAGGCGCAGTAGGTCGGGACTTCAAAATAACCCGATTTTAAATCATATTTCATCACTTTGGGAAACTTAAAACTCAAAAATTATTAATTATATATTTTTTTGATTATTTAAGGATTTCAGATTTACTCCATTAGTTAAGCAGAACCTCATGTTTTCATTTTTTTTTATTATTAATATTATTATTATTTTCTTCCATTTTTAACTGTCTTTATATATTTTAAATTATTTTGTTATTGTTTCTACATTTTTAAAAATATTTTTGGCGTGCGTATGAGTCTGGAAAATGTAAGAAAAGTAATGTTTTCAGTAAATAAATAAAAATAATAAGGTAGTGTGCGCATGCGCAGTAGACTGGGACTTCAAAATAACCCGATTTTAAATCAAATTTCATCACTTTGGGAAACTTAAAGCTCAAAAATTATTAATTATATATTTTTAAGATTATTTAGGGATCTCACATTTACTCCATTAGTTAAGCAGAACCTCATGTTTTTATTTTTGTTGTTATTATCATTAATATTATTATTATTATTATTATCTTCCATGTTTTACTGTCTTTATATATTTTAATTCATATTGTTATTTTTTCTACATTTATAAATATTTTTGGCGTGTGTGTGAATCCTCAACCGGTAAGAAAAGTAATGTTATACATTAGTAGGTCGGGACTCTGGTTGCTGTGGCGCTTACTAACATTAGTTAATATGCGCAAATTATTCTGATTTTAAATCAAATTTCATCACTTTGGAAAATTTAAAACTCAAAAATTATTAATAATATATTTTTTTAGATTATTTAGGCATTTCAGATTTACTCCATTAGTTAAGCAGAACTCATGTGTTTTTATTTATGTTATTATTATTATTATTATTATTTTCTTCTATTTTTTTACTGTCTTTATATATTTTAATCTATATTGTTATCGTCTCTACATTTTTAAAAATATTTTTGGCGTGTGTTTGACTCTGTAACATGTAAGAAAAGTAATGTTTTTATTGTTATTTTCAATAGAAAAATAAAAATAATGATGTAGTTTGCGCATGCGCAGGAGGTCGGGACTCTGGTTGCTGTGGCGCTAACTAACATTAGTTAATGTGCGCAAATTATTCTGATTTTAAATCATATTTCATCACTTTGGGAAACTTAAACCTCAAAAATAATAAATTATATATATTTTTAGATTATTTAGGGATTTCAGATTTACTCCATAAGTTAAGCAGACCCTCGTACATTTGTGTTATTATTATTATCTTCTATTTTTACTGTCTCTGTAGATTTAAATTCATGTTATTATTGTTTCTAAATTATCTTTATCATCAAGGATTCGTCAACTTCTAAAAACACAGAGTTAATGTCCGATGTTATGTTCCTGTGTCAGTGATGTTTAGAGACTTTAACCGTGTTAGAAAGTCTTGTTTAGTTCTGTTGTTTAACGTTAGCTGCAGGAAACTGGAATTTCCTGCAAATTCATGAGGTCCTTAACAGTCTCACGTCAGACCCCACGTTTATACACATTAGAGGCAGTTTTAACCCTGTTTTTGTTGTGTTTTTATTGTGTTTTTATCACTTTAGTGTTGCAGTAAAGGAACAAGCACTCAGAACTTTTGCTTCACTAATACCACACACCGTAGAAACGCTCTGTCAGAAGTAAAAACCCTGCATTCAAAATGTTATTTAAGTAAAAGTACAAAAGTTTAAGCCTCAAAATGTACTTAATGTGCAAAAAGTAAAAGTACTCTTTATGTGGATCTGCCTGTTTCACAAGAATATATTATTGGATTATAATTATTGAGAGATTAATTTAAATATCTTATGCTGCAGCTGCTGAAGGTGGGGCTACTTTTAACTACTTTGACTGTTGTGTAGCTTTATCGTTAACAGTAAATGTTATTTTAGTTGTTGATAATCTGAATCTGTGAAGCAACTAGTAACTACATTTACCAAATAAATGTAGTGGATATTATATAAATTATATATTTCTTCTGAAATGTAGTGGAGTACAACTATAAAGTAGAATAAAGTACATCAAAATTGTACTAAGTGCAGTACTTGAGTGAAAATTACACACACATGCAACTGTGGAAGAAGTGCACAGATCTTTCATTTTGCTTTTTGTGGTGGTTTTGCATCTATTTTTAGTCATTTTGCACCTTTTTGTGGTGGTTTTGCATCTATTTTTAGTCATTTTGCATCTTTTTGTGGTGGTTTTGCATCTATTTTTAGTCATTTTGCATCTTTTTGTGGTGGTTTTGCATCTATTTTTAGCCATTTTGAATCTTTTTGTGCTGGTTTTGCATCTATTTTTAGACATTTTGCATCTTTTTGTGGTGGTTTTGCATCTATTTTTAGTCATTTTGCATCTTTTTGTGGTGGTTTTGCATCTATTTTTAGTCACTTTGCATCTTTTTGTGGTTTTTTATCTATTTTTAGTCATTTTGCATCTTTGTGTGGTGGTTTTGCATCTATTTTTAGTTATTTTGCATCTTTGTGTGGTGGTTTTGCATCTTTTTGTGGTTGTTTTGCATCTGTTTTTAGTTATTTTGCATCTTTTTTTGATGGTATGGCATTTATGTGATGAAGTTGAGAAAAGTAAATGCATAATGGCGCATTCAGAATATTTTCGGAGGGGGGACATTTGAGACTAATGCTGTTGTCAGAGGGCAGAAATTCACAGATATGGTGAAATAGACCTTTTTTCTATGTGGACTGTGCACCGATTTTACACCTCTATGTCTAACTGAAAGGTTCTCCGAAGGCTCCTCTCCCCCTTTTGAATGTCGTTCTATTGTTTTTATGCTGGTTTTGCTTCTTCTGTTGTAATTTAACTCCATGTCACTGTAATTAAATATCACCCTGGATGATTTTTCCGTGTATAAACAAAGGTTGAATGTGTGTGTGTGTGTGTGTGTGTGTGTTTCAGTTCCTAAACCTCTTGTGGAGCTCCACGTGAAGCTGCTCAGGAAACTGGGGCGGTCTGTGACGACCGACCGCTGGGAAAAGTACCTGGCCAAGGTGAGGGCACTCCGCATGATCAAACACAACGCACTGACTGAGGTGAGGTGTCACCCGCTGCATCTTGGGAAACACACCCCACAGCGACGGTCAGCGGGGAACACACGGGCGCTGGAAAATCCTTGAAAACACCCGAATGTTATCGTTCAAGGTTGAAAAAGCTGCTTTGAGTTCAAATAAAGGGCTTGAAATATTGGTTATAGTGGATGGCATCAATGATGTATCACAGAGAAAAGAGGATCTGCATGTTTCAGACTGAAAACAACATTTTATCATGAAAAATACGTTTTAGTTGTGATTTAATTCCTGTTGAGTTGGTTTTCCTTTAATTAGTCGTCTCCAAACATCGTGTTGGTTGTTTACAGGACAATAACGTCTCATTTAATGTGATGAACAAGTGCAATAATACGTTTACTGAACACTGAGGACTGTTCTGGTTATAAATATGGAGGTTAACGCAGCTGTGAGGTGCTGGAAAAGACTGGAAATGCACCTTTAAATGCTTGAAAAGTGCTTGAGTTTGATTTTGGAAAAGGTGCAGGAACCCCGAGTAGAGCGCCCAGATAAATATCGCCAAAACAATACAACAATTATAAATATTTAGCTTTTCGTTTCTATCACAGTGTCAAAAAAACAATATTAGGTTTATATGATGTAACAGAGAAAATAAGATTTGCATGTTCGACACTGAAAACAAGATTTTTGCTGAGGAACACATGATCAGAATAGTTGATTTTATTTGGAGGCAGCAGCTCCAGCAGGGGACCCCAAACTTCCCTTTCCCGGGCCACATTAACCAGCTCTAACTGGGGGATCCTGAGGCGTTCCCAGGCCAGTGTGGAGATCTAATCTCTCCACCTGGTCCTGGGTCTTCCCCGAGGCCTCCTCCCAGCTGGACGTGCCTGGAACACCTCCCTAGGGAGGCGCCCAGGGTTCATCCTTACCAGATGATCCTGAACCACCTCAACTGGCTCCTTTCAACACAAAGGAGCAGCGGCTCTACTCCGAGTTCCTCACGGATGCTGAACTTCTCCCCCTCTCTCTAAGGGTGCACTCACACTGTCCTTCTGCACCGCGACCCGGTAGGGTCCTTGTCCCCCCCTCCAGGCCCGTTTGTACTCACACTACCTGGGCCTCGGAGAATGCTTCTTGCTGCCTATACGTCATCACGCCGTAACACGTCACACGCATTGATGACGTCATGGCGATGCGTGGCTTTGTTTCCAGATCTTTCCGTAGACCTCTGAGTTTTTGTGCGTCTTGTCGACTGTTTTTGAATCTTTTCATCGACCAAATCTGCAGTAAACACTCCACCTCCGCATCACACCAACGTGAACCTTTCGCCGCCATTGTTTGAAATGTCCGCGCATGGTCCCTCCTTCTTTTTTCTACGTCCCAACAGGCGCACAGGAAATGACCTCAGAACCACCGTAGGCCTCATGCTCGTACACGTGCGCACGCTCGTGCTCGTACATGTGCAAACGGCTCTGCTAAAGCCCACCGCAGTTATGCGCGGAACGGGTGCACTCACACTGCTTAAAGGTACTAGGCTTTAGCTGAAAAAACGGTTTTGGCCCGGGACAGAAGGACAGTGTGACTGCGCCCTAAGGGAGACTCCAGACCCCCTCCTGAGGAAACACATTTCACACGCTTGGACCTGGACCTGGTTCTTTGGGTCCTGACCCAGCTTTCATGACCACAGGTGAGGGTAGGAACCAGGACTGAGCCGTAGATCCAGAGCTTTGTCTTCCTCAGCTCTCTTTTCATCACAACGGTGCGGTAGAGCGACTGCAGCACCGCCCCCGCTGCTCCGATTCTCCGGCCAAACTCACGCTCCATCGTCCCCTCACTCGTGAACATGATCCTGAGGGACTTGAACTCCTTCACTCGGGGTAACTTGGAACACCAAACCCATTTCTCTGAATGTCAGGGGAAGTTTCGCAGTGATATCCAGTAGTGTAGTGAAGTAGTAGCGTCTTAACGTAGAGTTTTCTTTCTGACGCGGTCGACAGAAGGAAGCGACGTGACAGAGTATTAAAGTAGGTGCGTCAGCGCTGAGGCGGAGCTCTCGTGGTCGTTTGCAGTGGCTTCATCTCGTCTTTATCTCCTGCAGGTCTGCCAGGAGCTGAACAGCACCTGGGCCTGGGAGCTGGAGCAGAAGGGCTACCAGGAGATGTCCATGGAGTGCAAGTCGTGCATCCTCAAGGTACGACTGTTTCTGCTCTTCTCACAGGTGTAATAAGTGCGTCCGCGGGCGTGTTTTGGTCTCTTTCAGCAGCTAAAATGATCCAGTTGCTCTTTTTCCTGTTCCTTTTTTTGTTTTTGCAGAAAGAAAACCTAAAATCTCTGCTCCGGGTCAACGCGTGACTCATTTTCTCGATAGCTTCGTGGTCGTTTGGCCTAAACGTTAGGTTAAAAAGCGTCCCGTCACGCACAACGCCAGCCTTTTTAGGGGGTTATCCTCTCACACCGCACATTAGTCGGGTATTTCTGATCTTATATATATTTCACTGCTGTAAATATTCATTTCTGTACATTCAGATGTGAGTTTTTCTAATATATATTGTCTGTATAGTAATTGTAGTTTGTAGATCTGGAGTTTTGTAACAAAAATAATTCACCTCTTGGATTATTGAAGTATTTCTGACGAGGTGCGTTCCCACTGTGCTCGACCGCCCCGAATGACGCCCCAAGTTGCACGTGAGTCGCTCCGGAGGCCGTTCGACCGAGTAGAAAGAGGCCGTATCGGAGAGATTTACCCAGTTGCTGATTGGTTGTAGCTCTCAGCGGGACGTGACGTGTGGTCGAACAGACGCCACAACAACACGGCGAAGTAGAGTCAACACTTTTGTCCCGTGGTGAAGAAGAACGCAGCGCAGGAAATGATCTGTGCACGGATTCTGGGTTGAATTTCTGACCTGTGGTCCTTCGCAGCATGCTCCATACCTCGCACGCACGCACGCACACACGCACACGCACACGCACACGCACACGCACACGCACACGCACACGCACACACACCGTACTGCAGCGGGGTGACAGGCTGTCTGTCAACAAACACTTTTACAGCACCTGGAATATTTAAGGTGGACTGTTTTCTTCCATGTTACCTGTACATTAGTTGACGTTGTGAATCATACGTGCCGCCTTAAATCAAACTATTCCGTATTTCTCTCGAGGACGGACGCTCCGCCGTGTCACTGATCAGCTGATCACCGGCGATCTAAACCCATTCAGAGCGATACGTCACCTCCGGAGTCTCCTAAATCCCTCTGGGGCCTTTGTTTGTGACGTAAACACGGCGAGTGAATGGCCGTTTGAGAGGGGGCGTGGCCTGAAACGCTCCTGGAGGCCGCTCTCCAGGGCTAAAGGAAACGAACCGCTGCAGGAAATGGAATCGAGCCCAGACCGCCGTTTTGTCCCGCATCAGAGAGCGCTTGCTGCGTCCATGATCGCCCCACGTGACCTTGTCTTTGTGCGTTCCCGGGTTTCCAAGCGAGCCAGGCATGCTGACATCATCCTGTAATTCACCTCTGTTTCCTCCTCTAGTATCTCTGCGAGTGTCAGTTTGACGACAACCTAAAGTTCAAGATGGCGATCAACGAGGAGGACCCGGAGAAGATGCGTCTGCAGCCCATCGGGCGGGACCAGCAGGGCCTGATGTACTGGCTTCAGCTGGACCGGGAGCAGAACATCCGGGTGTACACGGAGGAGCAGGACGACCAGGACGGGTCCACCTGGACGTGCATCGTCAGGTATTCACGACGCCGCGTTTGTAACTCGTCGCTTCACGCGCACATTCCCACTGATCCAAAGTGTCTCCTCTCAGGACTCGTAACGACCTGGCGGAGGCTCTGGAGCTGCTCAAGGCTCAGGTGGAACCGAAACAGAGTCAGGACCAGGACCAGGACCAGAACCAGAACCAGAACCAGAACCAGAACCAGGCGGGGTCTGGGAGCGCCAGCCCCACGGAGAAGGACACAGGTGAGTTGGGCGGAATTTTCTGAGGATTTAAAGTGTGGATGGAAAGTCTTCTGTGGACTGAACCCGCCAAAATAAAACATAAATGACGCACCAGAAGTTTTATTAATTAATGAAATGGGACTTAATTGATATTTCTGTTTAAATGCATTTACTGTTTTATTACGTTATAATTTATTTTTCTCTTTTTTTAAATATGTTTAATTTTTTTAATTAAAGTATTTATAATTAATAACATAAATATAAAATAATGAAGAATAAATCCATAAAGAGACGTATGAATAAAATACAGAAATTAAATAATTAATTAAAAAGAAATACATTAATGAATAATTAATATAATTAATTATTTTCTCTTTTAAAATAATGTATTATTTGAAGTTTTTAAATGTATTTATCCTTTTTTGTAATTTAATTTAATATTATTAAATGTTTTGGTGACTCAGCCTTTTCTGTGTTAGTGCGACACCTACTGGACAGTTTGGTGTCTCTGCACAAACACTTACGTGTGGGTGTGTGTGTGTGTGTGTGTGTGCGCGTGTGTGTGTGTGTGTGTCCTTAGGCGATGAGGCCAGTGGAAACGCCGACCCCTCCAAGGCCACAGAGGAGCACGCTGACGGGGAGAAGCTCGACCCCGTGAAGGAAGAGGAACCTCTAACAAAAGGTTCCTTAAGTTACAGAAACTTTTACATTTTGTTTCATGAGAAAGTAGAAAAAGCACCATTTTTTAAACTCATGCTGTAGTTTAGCCTCAAAATGGTCAAAATCCTTCCTCAACCTCTCATTAATGCACCCAGACTTTGCGGAGCACCGTAGAGCGATCCTTGCTGTTATCTGGGATCAATTTTGATGTTTATTTCTGCAATAATTGTATTTTTCGGTGCCTTTTGTTGTGTAAACTGCTCAGAAACGTCCTCATTGTGACGCATCCACCCTCTGAACGCTCCAGTTTGTTGTGATTCTCCTCGTTTACGCACAAATATTACAACGCCCCGCTTGTTCTGCAGGAGAGAAACCGCACGTCGCGTCCGTCCCGTCTTGTGTCTCGGAGGTTTATCGTTTTGTCTTCTTTGTGTTGCAGTGATAAAGTCGGAGCAGGAAAACGCCGACGCGGAGGTCAAAGAAGAAGAAGAAGAAGAAGAAAAGATGGACCGCAAATCCTCGCCCGTCTTTGACAACCGCGTCAGCACCATCACCACCGTCGTCAAATCAGAACCCAGGGACGCAGACGCTCCCAAAAACGCTGTGTCGGTCGTCATGGCGCCGAGCGCGACTGTTACAAAGCAGGAAGTGAACAAGGAAGTGGAAGCGGAGCGGGCGGTCGTCAGGAGCAGCCAGCAGGCGAAGATACCACTGAAGAAGAGGGAGCTGAAGATAGCCGAGAGCTACCACGGCAACCACCTTAACAACAGCAACAGCAGCAGTATTATCGTCTGTAACCCGTCGGTGATCCAGAGCAAGGAAGGTCACGGAAAAGACGGGAAGTCGCCCGGCTCGTTGGCGCCCGCTGGAGCTCCGGCGACCTCACAAGCGGCGCCTCAGCAGCAGCAGCAGCAGCTCGTGGTCACCGCGTCGAGGCAAGAGCTGAGCAACGGGAGAGCGCCGCCGCTCAAAGAGGGGCAGAACGGAGTCATAGGGGTCATAGGTCAAGTCGGAGTTGTAGGTCACGTCGGGGTCATCCGCAGCCCGTCTGAGCGCCACAGAACCCCCGGTGCTGAGCAGCAGGAAGTAAACGGGCCCAGTTTAGACCAGCGGGGCTCCAGAGCTGCGGACGAGGAGAGGGAGGTGAGCCGGCAGTCGGTGCTGGTGAGGAAGGGGCCGGCTGAAGGGGAGACGACGACGGCGGCGGCAGCAGCGACCGCTCCTCCTCCTCCTCCTCCACAAAGGGAAGACGCCAAACAACCACCCGTGTCATCCTTAAAATCCGACCCACGCCCTGAAGCCGCAGAGAGGAAAGTGGAAAGCGTTTCCTCTCCGTCTCAGTCCACAGAGGCGGACGACCAGGGCGAGGGAACAACACCGGGGACGGAAACCGGGCGCCACGGTCATCAACAGAAGGACGAGGAGCGGCGAAGAGAGGCGTCCGCGACAGAAGAAGGAAGCAAAGACGACCCCGAGAAGAAGAAAAGCACTTCAGGGACGTCGGAGGCAGACGAGGTCAACGGGGGGGCGGATGCGGCCCAGGGCGGGGTGAAGGACGCCGCGCCGGGGTCAGGGGAGAGGCAGGGGGGTCCCCGGGAGGAAGCGTCCTCGGAGCTCCAGAAAGAAGGGATCCGGCTGAAGATCAAGATCCCTCCGCACCGCAGAAACAAGCTACGGGGGAAAGGGGGGAAGGAGGAGGAGAAGGAGAAGGAGGTGCACGAGGAGGGGAGGACGCTGAGGAGATCTGCCAGGATCTGCAGGTGTGTGTTTTTTATTAAAAGTCCTAAAACTGAGGATTTTTATATAATTATTTTAGATTAAAGTTTGTGAAAGGGCTCAGCGGTGATTCAGTGCGATAACAGAAACATAAATACGTTGTTTTTATTGTTAAAAACAAACAAATGAACTCAAACTTGTCAGAAAACGTCTCCTCAGAGAATCAGGGTTGGAAAACGCTTGAATTTTAATGTTCGCAAGGTTTGAAAAGTGCTTTAAAATGCTTGTTTTAGCCATTTCCTACACAACAAACAGCTCTTTAATATAATAAATATAATAAATACATCCTCCTGGTATTACGAAACACAGTTTTAGTTGTTTGTAGCACAACACCATCTCTTTTAACGTGATTAAAAATCAAAAAAGGGAAGTGAGCATTTTCCATTTGCGTGTATTTGTAGAAATATGTAATTTGCCACAGCTGTGATGAGCTGGAAAACCTTCAAAATGGACCTTAAAAGCGTTTGAATTTGACTTTGGAAAAGCTGCAGGAACCCTAAATATACTTTCTATCACAACGTTACAACAATACTTACGTCATTTAGACGCCGTTTACGCTCCGATCCTTGACGCAGGGTTCGTACGGGGGGCTGGAGATTGGTTTGAAAAGTGCTTTAAAATGCTTGTTTTAGCTGCATTTCTTACACAACAAAAGGTTATATAATATAATATAATATATATATATATACAGTATATCCTTCTGGTATTATGAAACACAATGTTAGTTGTTTATAGGTGATATCTCTTTTAACCTGATTAAAAATAAAAAGTGAAAGCTGCAGGACCCCGGAGTACAGCGCCCAGATAAACGTCTTCAAAACAATATAAAAATGTCCGTCGTAGCTATTTTACTGTATCGTTTCGATCACGGTGTCGAAAAACAGCGCTGCAACAATATGCAATGCAATAATTCGTTTAGTGAACACTGAGGACTGTTCAGTTTATAAATATGGAGTTTAACGCAGCTGTGAGGTGCTGGAAAAGACTGGAAATGCACCTTTAAATGCTTGAATTTGACTTTGGAAAAGGTGCAGGAAGCGAACAAACGTGCGTTGGGACAGAAAACTCTTGGAGCTTTGATCATTTTTGGGCTAATTTGCGTCTTTAACACGTCTCCTTTCAGACGAAAACCACATTTAACTGTTTATTTAACTTCACTTTGTCTGTTTCTGTCTCTTAGTGAATACTGAGGGTTGTTTTGGACACAAATACAAATTTTTTGTTGTTTTTGTCATCTTTATGTGGTGTTTTTAGTTGTTTTGCATCTATTTTTAGTCCTTTTTTGTCATTTTTGTGGTGTTTTGCATCTATTATAGTCCTTTTTTGTCATTTTTGTGGTGTTTTGCATCTATTTTAGTCCTTTTTTGTCATTTTTGTGGTGTTTTGCATCTGTTTTAAGTCCTTTTTTGTCATTTTTGTGGTGTTTTGCATCTATTTTAGTCCTTTTTTGTCATTTTTGTGGTGTTTTGCATCTATTTTAGTCCTTTTTTGTCATTTTTGTAGTGTTTTGCATCTGTTTTTAGTCCTTTTTTGTCATTTTTGTGGTGTTTTGCATCTGTTTTTAGTCCTTTTTTGTCATTTTTGTGGTGTTTTGCATCTGTTTTAGTCATTTTTTGTCATTTTTGTGGTGTTTTGCATCTGTTTTTAGTCCTTTTTTGTCATTTTTGTGGTGTTTTGCATCTGTTTTTAGTCCTTTTTTGTCATTTTTGTAGTGTTTTGCATCTGTTTTTAGTCCTTTTTTGTCATTTTTGTGGTGTTTTGCATCTATTTTAGTCCTTTTTTGTCATTTTTGTAGTGTTTTGCATCTGTTTTTAGTCCTTTTTTGTCATTTTTGTGGTGTTTTGCATCTGTTTTTAGTCCTTTTTTGTCATTTTTGTGGTGTTTTGCATCTGTTTTAGTCATTTTTTGTCATTTTTGTGGTGTTTTGCATCTGTTTTTAGTCCTTTTTTGTCATTTTTGTGGTGTTTTGCATCTGTTTTTAGTCCTTTTTTGTCATTTTTGTAGTGTTTTGCATCTGTTTTTAGTCCTTTTTTGTCATTTTTGTGGTGTTTTGCATCTGTTTTAAGTCCTTTTTTGTCATTTTTGTGGTGTTTTGCGTCTGTTTCTAGTCGTTTATAGTTTATAGTAATAAGTCTGTTTCTCGCTAAACAACTTTAACAATTAATCTGTGATCAATGATGATTATTTTGCGTACTTTTCATTCACACACAACAAAAAGCTTCACCGTGTGATTATTTCATAAAGACTTTTTATTCATTAACTCTGTTTTTGTTCACTGTAAACTCTCATTTATGACTTTGACAATAAATCCAGTCCCGTCTACACCTTCTTTCTTCAAGATCATCTGCTTTGCCAACATGCAGGCCGAGCTCCAAGGCGTCCGACAGCCAGAGAAAGAAGCCGCAGAAGAAACAGGCGCTGCCCTCCAGAGCGAGGGACGAGAAGGAGGAAGAGGAGGAGGAGGAAGAGGAAGAGGACGAAGAGAGCTTGACGACAAAGACGGACAGCAAGACGCAACCTGTCGGGCAAATGAGGAAGCAGAGGGTAATGAGTCTGTGTCCCGTCAGCGAGGTTAAACGTGAACCTCTCTGTGTTCTTACGGTTTCTCTCTGTGGGTTTCAGG
Organism: Echiichthys vipera; assembly: GCF_963691815.1. Classification (NCBI taxonomy): domain Eukaryota; kingdom Metazoa; phylum Chordata; class Actinopteri; order Perciformes; family Trachinidae; genus Echiichthys; species Echiichthys vipera. The sequence continues at coordinate 3,162,737 of NC_139830.1, read as the reverse complement.
GTAAACGGAGGCACCGCCGCGCCCGCTGGTCCAACATCCGCGCCAAGAGACGCAAACTGAACGAGGGCGAGGAGGCGGAGGAGGGAGGGAGGAGGCGAGCAGAGGGGGAGAGCGACGGAGGCAGCGACTCGGAGGCATCGTGTAAATCTGAGGAGGTTCCCAGTGAGGACGCCTGCAGCCACTGTGGCCTCCCCAACCACCCCGAGCTGGTGCGTTTCAGGCAGGCGGGCCGGGCGCCGTTTTTTTAGTGGAGTCATCGTCTTTTTGGTCGTTTTGCATCTGTTTTTAATCATTTTGCATCTGTTTTTAGTCATTTTGCATCTGTTTTTTGTTGTTTTGCATCTGTTTTTAGTCGTTTTGCATCTGTTTTTAGTCGTTTTGCATCTGTTTTTTGTTGTTTTGCATCTGTTTTTAGTCGTTTTGCATCTGTTTTTAGTCATTTTGCATCTGTTTTTAGTCATTTTGCATCCGTATTTTGTCGTTTTGCATCTGTATTTTGTCGTTTTGCATCTGTTTTTAGTCATTTTGCATCTGTTTTTGGTCGTTTTGCATCTTTTTAGTCGTTTTGCATCTGTTTTGAGTTGTTTTGCATCTGTTTTTGGTCGTTTTGCATCTTTTTAGTTGTTTTGCATCTGTTTTTGGTTATTTTGCATCTGTTTTTGGTTGTTTTGCATCTGTTTTTGGTCATTTTGCATCTGTTTTTAGTTGTTTTGCATCTGTTTTTGGTTGTTTTGCATCTGTTTTTAGTTGTTTTGCATCTGTTTTTGGTCATTTTGCATCTGTTTTTAGTTGTTTTGCATCTGTTTTTGGTCATTTTGCATCTGTTTTTAGTCGTTTTGTCCGTGTGTCCTCAGATCCTGCTGTGTGACTCCTGTGACAGTGGGTACCACACCGCGTGTCTGCGGCCGCCGCTCATGTTGATTCCAGATGGAGAGTGGTTCTGTCCACCCTGCCAACATGTAAGTGGGTGTGTGTGTGTAAAGGTAGAAAGTAAAACAGTTTTGCCGAAACATAGAAACATCTGTTGTTGTTTTATAATCTCAGAAGTAAACAAACAGCCTGATTGGTTGACGTCTTTATTCACGGTTCGAAACCCCCGAAAGTAAAAACAACAGTTATACATTTATTAGTGCAAATTATGAGAAAGACTCCCCCGGTGTGTAAAGGCCTTTTAACAGTTGAAAGAATAGGCAAATGAGATCATTCAGACACATTTCAGGGGCAGAAATCAAATGTTGAGGTTCGTTCACGAGCAGCACTTTTTGAAAAGAGGAGATTTTTCAACCTTTAATCTGTGTTTTTGTGTTTCTCATGGTTCAGAAGCTTCTGTGTGAGAAACTGGAGGAGCAGCTGCTCAACCTGGACTCTGCTCTGAAGAAGAGAGAGCGAGCAGAGAGGAGGTACACACACACACACACACACACACACACACACAGAAACACATACACACACACACACACACACACACACACACACACAGAAACACAGAAACAGTGTGATTATTATTGTAATTATCATAACAATACTGCAGAAGCTGTGTTGTAGGAGCCATTTGTAAGTACCGTATTTTCCACATTATAAGGCGCACCTTCAATGAACGTCTTATTTTGAAACTTTTTTCATATATAAGGTCACCACATCATAATGCGTCGTAAGCGTGTCTCTTAACAGGAGCCATTTTGGGCTCTTTACACAAACACACACATGGAAATGAAACGGCACGCTTCACGCAGTCGTATATCTCAACAGGCACCGCGCGTTACTTCTTCTACGGGGAAAATAGAGTCGGCGGCTGCTCACCGTAGTTGGAGACCTGTTGTGGCTCAATATTGGTCCATGTATAAGGAGCACCGGATTATAAGGCGCACTGTCGGCTTTTGAGACATGTGATGGTTTTTAGGTACAACTTATAGTGCGGAAAATACGGTAAGTGTTTGTGCAAGGACACCAAACTGTCCAGTAGGTGTCACACACTAACATTAAATAAAATGAAATTAAATAAAACGGCTTGAACTTCTTACAAGCGTGCATGTTATAATGTGGGGGCCTGGAAAATAAATACAAAAATAAATAAATTATCAATAAATGAATATGTCATAAAATAAGATATTATTAAAAATTTAATGAAAAATAAAAAACATATATACCTTTAAGCCTTTAATTAAATTGGACCTCTTTGATTCATTTATACATTTTTTTCATTTATTTTTAATTAATCAATTTCTATATTTTATTTAAACGTCTCTTTATGGATTTCTTCATTATTTTATATTTTATTATTAATTATTTACATATTTGCTGTTTTCTTTAAAGAAGAAATGCAATAGAAAAAGAAATGTTTAAAGAAAATAATACAAACAACTTAAAAAATATATATTTAAGAGAAAATTTTGATATTTTTGCGTTTATTTTGAATTCATTAATTTATTTTTGATCAATTATTGAATTTCTGTATTTAATTTATACTTCTAAGGATTTCTCCTTCATAATTATAAATTATTTACATATAAACAACTTAAAATAACACATTTTTAACACACTCGATAATAAAAGAGTGTATTTTGACCCTCGTCTCTCCCCGTCTGTGCAGGAGGGAGCGTCTGGTGTACGTGGGGATCAGCGTGGAGAACATCATCCCCGTGAGTTCAGTTATTATTATTATTATTAATATTTTTACCACATCAGCGTCAAAACCACTGACTCATCACTTCCTGTGCATGTTTTCAGGAGGGCGACGAAGGCGAAGAGGAGGAGAAGTCTGCGAAGAAGAAAGATCCTAAGAAGAGCAAGAACCTCGGGAGGAGATCCACCCGAACCAGGAAGCACATCAGCTACAGGTGGGCATGGCCCGGGGGTTCGAGCGCCTCATGTTCACGTTTAGCCTTAATTATAAATGTGAAGGGGAAACGGTTAAAATGATTGGACGGTGTGTTTGAACGCAGATTTTTGAACTTTGTGTTGCAGGTTTGATGACTTTGACGACGCCATCGATGAGGCTATAGAGGAGGACATCAGGGACCTCTGTGGAGGTGAGCGGACCGCACCATCGCAAACAGGCATTTATACATTATTATTTTACTTCTATAGATTTTATTAATATTTCTTTCTGACGGTTAAACTCAAAGCTGCTGCATAGACGGGCTAACTGTTCTAACGCCGTTCTGACTGTTCTGACGTTAGGGGCGGGGCAAGGCAGAGACATCACCGCCATCCTGTCAGAGGACGGGAAGGAGAGCCAGCGGCCAATCAGGAGCCAGTCTCACGCCGCCAGGAACAGGAAGAAGCGGAGACTGAACGACCTGGAGAGCGACAGCACGGCAGCGGAGAGCGAAGACGAGTTCATGCTCAGCAACAGGTAACACACACACACACGGACACACGGACACACGGACACACTCTCTTTCTTTAAATCAAAAGCTTGAGGCCGTCTGATGGATGGTTTTCTTCTCCTCCCCTCTAAAGCTCAGAGGACGAAGACTTCGGTGCGTCAGGGGCCGAAGACGAGGAGGAGGATGAAGCGGGCAGCGATGCGGGCAGCTTGGACAGCGGCGCGCGCCCCAGACGGGCGGTGAAGGGGGTGCCTAAGCAGCGACCCAGCAAGATCCAACGCAGGGGAAGGAAACGACTGAGGCGGCGACGGAGACGCTCCTCTGAGGAAGAGGACGACAGCGATGAAGAAATGGGTGAGTGTCCTCTAGTTAAATGAAAGGAACAAGACAATGTTCATTTCACATCTATTTTTAGTCATTTTGCATCTTTTTGTGGTGGTTTTGCATCTATTTTTAGTCATTTTGCATCTTTTTGTGGTGGTTTTGCATCTATTTTTAGTCATTTTGCATCTTTTTGTGGTGGTTTTGCATCTATTTTTAGTCATTTTGCATCTTTTTGTGGTGGTTTTGCATCTATTTTTAGTCATTTTGCATCTTTTTGTGGAGGTTTTGCATCTATTTTTAGTCATTTTGCATCTTTTTGTGGTGGTTTTGCATCTATTTTTAGTCATTTAGCATCTTTTTGTGGTGGTTTTGCATCTATTTTTAGTCATTTTGCATCTTTTTGTGGTGGTTTTGCATCTATTTTTAGTCATTTTGCATCTTTTTGTGGTGGTTTTGCATCTATTTTTAGTCATTTTGCATCTTTTTGTGGTGGTTTTGCATCTATTTTTAGTCATTTTGCATCTTTTTGTGGTGGTTTTGCATCTATTTTTAGTCATTTTGCATCTTTTTGTGGTGGTTTTGCATCTATTTTTAGACATTTTGCATCTTTTTGTGGTGGTTTTGCATCTATTTTTAGTCATTTTGCATCTTTTTGTGGTGGTTTTGCATCTATTTTTAGACATTTTGCATCTTTTTGTGGTGGTTTTGCATCTATTTTTAGTCATTTTACATCTTTTTGTGATGGTTTTGCATCTATTTTTAGTCATTTAGCATCTTTTTGTGCTGGTTTTGCATCTATTTTTAGTCATTTTGCATCTTTTTGTGCTGGTTTTGCATCTATTTTTAGTCATTTTGCATCTTTTTGTGGTGGTTTTGCATCTATTTTTAGTCATTTTCCATCTTTTTGTGATGGTTTTGCATCTATTTTTAGACATTTTGCATCTTTTTGTGGTGGTTTTGCATCTATTTTTAGTCATTTAGCATCTTTTTGTGCTGGTTTTGCATCTATTTTTAGTCATTTTGCATCTTTTTGTGCTGGTTTTGCTTCTATTTTTAGTCATTTTGCATCTTTTTGTGGTGTTTTGCATCTATTTTTAGTCATTTTGCATCTTTTTGTGGTGTTTTGCATCTATTTTTAGTCATTTTGCATCTTTTTGTGGTGGTTTTGCATCTATTTTTAGACATTTTGCATCTTTTTGTGGTGGTTTTGCATCTATTTTTAGTCATTTAGCATCTTTTTGTGCTGGTTTTGCATCTATTTTTAGTCATTTTGCATCTTTTTGTGGTGGTTTTGCATCTATTTTTAGTCATTTTGCCTCTTTTTGTGCTGGTTTTGCATCTATTTTTAGTCATTTTGCATCTTTTTGTGGTGGTTTTGCATCTATTTTTAGTCATTTTGCATCTTTTTGTGGTGGTTTTGCATCTATTTTTAGTCATTTTGCCTCTTTTTGTGGTGGTTTTGCATCTATTTTTAGTCATTTTGCATCTTTTTGTGGTGGTTTTGCATCTATTTTTAGTCATTTTGCCTCTTTTTGTGATGGTTTTGCATCTATTTTTAGTCATTTTGCATCTTTTGGTGGTGGTTTTTCATCTATTTTTAGTCATTTTGCCTCTTTTTGTGATGGTTTTGCATCTATTTTTAGTCATTTTGCATCTTTTTGTGGTGGTTTTGCATCTATTTTTAGTCATTTTGCATCTTTTTGTGCTGGTTTTGCATCTATTTTTAGTCATTTTGCATCTTTTTATGGTGGTTTTTCATCTATTTTTAGTCATTTTGCCTCTTTTTGTGATGGTTTTGCATCTATTTTTAGTCATTTTGCATCTTTTGGTGGTGGTTTTGCATCTATTTTTAGTCATTTTGCATCTTTTGGTGGTGGTTTTTCATCTATTTTTAGTCATTTTGCCTCTTTTTGTGGTGGTTTTGCATCTATTTTTAGTCATTTTGCATCTTTTTGTGGTGGTTTTGCATCTATTTTTAGTCATTTTGCATCTTTTTGTGCTGGTTTTGCATCTATTTTTAGTCATTTTGCATCTTTTTGTGGTGTTTTGCATCTATTTTTAGTCATTTCGCATCTTTTGCATCTCTTCAGCAGACACAGAAGAGCCCTCAGATGTATTTTAATGTTTTATTGTTGCATTGATTGTATCAACGTTAGCGTTTGAGTTCCTTGAAAGTGCTGGAAAAGTGTTTTTTTACTCTTAAAATGCTGCACGAACCTGTAATTTATATTTCCTTCCATCAAATGTTGAAAGTGTCTCGGTTTAGTCCGACCAACGGTCCGAGACGCAAACATATTTAGTTTACGACGATGTAAAACCGACTTATTGTCTGCAGGCTCGGATCAGTACAGCGACATGACCGACAGCGACAGCGACAAAAAGAGGCGGGGCCTAAGGCGCGGCCAGCGGCAGCAGGTCAACTACCACGAGACGTCCGAGTCGTCGGACAACTCCAGAGCCTCCGCCAAGAAGGTGAAGGTCCTCAAACCCCGCGGCCGACCGCGCAAGGAGCGTTTCTCCAGCGACTACAGCGACGGTCAGTCAACAACTCTCGTGCGGAGGATGAAGTGTCGTTTAAATGCACCTCAGCCACTTTACTCTGACTTTTCTGTTTTTAGCGTCGCCTTCCTCCAGAGACTCGGAGGAAGAGGAGGAGGACTACGAAGACGAAGATGACCGGAGGAGGAGAAGACGAGTGAACAGGCGGAGACGGGAGGAGGAAGACCCGCGGGGGAACAGGACGAGAGTGAAGCGGAGGAGGTACGACGACGAGGACGACGACAGGGAGAGGGCGAGGCGGCTGAAGAGGAAACTGCTGGAGAGGGAGAAGGAGCGAGAGAAGCGGAGGAGGTTAAAGAGGACGGAGAGAGAAGAGGAGGACCCGGAGAAGATGGGCAGGGGGAAGAGGAGGGAGATCCTGTCACAGCAGCGGCGCAAGCGGCTCGCTCAGATGCTGAAAAAACAGCGGCCTTCGACGGACGAGGACGACGACGACGACGATGAGGACTCGGAGGATTCTGAGTCGTCATCGGAAGAGGATCGTCCAATCCGCAAAAGACTCAACCGCATCGACTCTGATGATGATGAAGAAGAGGGGGAGGAGGAGGAGGAGGAGGGAAGACAGAAGGCGACGGTGAAGAAGTGTTCAGCGGGGGAGCGGAGCGACACTCAGGAAAAGGGGAGAGGCCGAAGCCTGTCTCCGTCAAACGGACATCGGACCTCCAGAGGCCCGGCCAAACCCGGGGCCGAGAGTCCCGCCGTGCCCAGGGACAGTGCAGCATCAGGCGGGCAGGGAAGGCACAATGGGCCCTCGCATCCAGGGGAGGAGGAAGAGGAAGAGGAGGAGGAAGAGGAGGAGGAGGAAGAGGAGGGCCAGACGGACTCATTAAACTCTGTCCAGAACAGTCCGCAGTCATGATGGCTGTCACAACGCTCGCTTCTTCTTTGTGTTTTTTTGTCTTTTATCTGTCAGGCCTTTCACCCACGAACTGGATCTCTCTCTCTCCACCTCCACCTTCCTCTTCCTCCCCTTCTTCCTCCTCTTCCTCTTCCTCCGCTCCCCGTCTTGCTCTTCCTTCCTCGCTGTTGTAATGTGTTAAGAGTGCTCTCCACACGTCACACAAACACACACACACACACGCCGTACTGCACAAACACGCATTTACTCGTCAACGTAAAAAACACGCCGGGAACTGGCGGCACTTCCTGTTTTTAAGTGGACGCACGCTCACGCACCCGGAGGTCACCGCGACCCCGGGCGCCTCTCTCTGGACCTGGACGGTGGAGGGCCCGGTCGGTGGAGTCGGTCTGTTTGTAGTGTACCTCATCTTCGAAAGACTTCATCCTTCTCATAGCACTTAAAAACCCGCCGCCGAGGAGAGTGTCGGCGTCAAACCGAACACTTTGGATCACGACGCCGGGACGCCCCGCACGAGGAGCGCCGTTTCTTCCTCACCTCTCTGTCGCCGTACGGATTTTTTATTCGACCAGATCTCTTGAGATTTCTGCCTCCAACCAAACAAGATGCAAACGAGACGAATGTTTGAATCGTTCTCCGACAATTTAAAAGATAATTTCAGGGTCAAGAACGTCTCGCTACGTCAAAACCGCTCTGTGAACTACACGATACGCCGTGCGTTCCCTGTGATATTTAGTTTCCCGTCTCTCTCTGCTGCAGAAAGACACAAAATAACCTTTAAAACTAACGGTTAACGGAGGATTCGCCTCGTGTTTGTGGCGGGGGCAGAAATCTCAGACGCAAACGTTAAACGACGCTGTTGGAGGGGGGGAAAGTGTTCAGCCGTGGTGCGTTCAGGTGCAGTCAGGTGCGTTCAGGTGCTCCTAAAGTCACAACAACCACTCGTGTTGTTTAACGTAATGTTTTTAAACAACAACACCAAACGTTCTCTGCCCGCGGCGTCTTTTGAGTCAAGATTTGCTGCTTTTCTTTGACTTTAAACTGATTATTCTTTATTTTTTTAACACTTTAAAGACTAAACATTCACTTTTCAAGACATTTAATTGGTGATGAAACTAATCTTAAGTTTTGCAGCCCAGCTGAATATGTTCGTGTAACCTCCAACACTTTGTAATGTGCATTATTTTGTTTATTTTATTGTGTCTTGTGCAGGGTGTGAACATGAAACGCCAAATAAAGAGGCTTGACTTTAATCAAGTTGACGAGGACGTTAGAAATCCGACCTCTGTGTCTTTGAAATGTCTAGAAATTAATGAAAAATGTGCGTCCTTGTTTCTCAAATGTGCAGTTTTAAGACGTTTATGAAACATTTTATGCTTAAAATGGTAAATGTTTAGTCTGTAAAGTGTTAAAAAAATCTAAAATAATCAGTTTATGGTCAAAGAAAAGCAGCAAATCTTGACTCAAAAGACGCCGCAGACAGAGAACGTTTGGTGTTGTTGTTTAAAAACATTACGTTAAACAACACGAGTGGTTGTTCGGACTTTAGGAGCACCTGACTGCACCTGAACGCACCACGGCTGAACACTTTCCTTCCCTCCAACAGCGTCGTTTAACGTTTGCGTCTGAGATTTCTGCCCCCGCCACAAACACGAGGCGAATCCTCCGTTAACCGTTAGTTTAAAGGTTATTTTTTTGTCTTTTTGCAGCAGAGAGAGACGGAAACACGCAGTAAATGTTTAACGCATGTTTTGCACATGAGAGAAAACTTCAAATATAAAAGTTTAAGCGCCGGAGCGACTCGTTCTACTGCGACGTTATTCTCTCTGTAGCTCTGCAGCTTTCTCCGCGTTGATTCCCTCAAAGTTTAGCCTCAAAATCCCGTCTTCTTTGGGTTTTACGGCAGATTTAAACGGCTGCCTTTGAGGTTTCGTACTGTCCCTTTAAAAAATGGAAGTAGCAGAAGACTTTTGTTTGTTATCGGGGAATAAATGATCTGAATATTACGGGGAACGCGCGGTGTATCGTGTAGTTCACAGAGCGGTTTAGAGACGTTCTTGACGTGGAAATTATCTTTGAAATTGTCGGAAAACGACTCAAAACATTTGGTGTTTTGGTTTAAAGACATTACGTTAAACACGAGTGGTTGCTCTGACTTTAGGAGCACCTGAACGCACCTGAACGCACCACGGCTGAACAGATGACTTCCCCCCGAACACCGTCGTTTAACGTCTGCGTCTGACAACACGAGCGGTCCTTTAACAGGAAAATAAACACAATAATGCACATTACACTAAGAATCGACGGCTCGACTCATCCGTGCAAAGGACTCTTGAAATATTCTGTGTTTAAATCCAAGTTTCCGACGTTTAAAGAAGGAAAAACGCCGTTTGGATCCAGAACGAAGCTCGTGTTTCGGTGTTTTCCCGCCGCTCGTTGGTCCTCGACTCGGCTCTGGCGGGTTCCCTGTCTGCTGTACATACTCCGCCCGTACGCTGTAAGATAATAGATGTTCTGTTTCTCTTTAGTCCTCTTGTAAAATATAGTGTTATATTTTCTATATGAAGGCGAGGAGGAGAGATGCTGCTGTGAGTGATGTGTGGAAAACAAACAAACAAGCAAACAAACACGGAAAAAAGGATTAAAACTGCGACTTCATCATCGTTTTTTGTTGTTTTTTGAGATTCTTGTGAAAGAAAACCAGCGAGGAGTTCGTTTAACGGAGCCGGACGCCGCTCCCTCGCTCGCTCTCCGCCCCGCTGCGTCCAACTTTAAAGGTTAATTTCACATTAAAGGGTTTTAAAGGAAGGAGCAAAGCTTCGTTCACTGATAACTTTGTGTTCTCCGCCTTTAAAAAGTCGACGAAAGCTTCTTTAACATCTTTGTTTTGGTGACTTTTGAGATTCCTGTGAAAGAAAACAAGCGAGGAGTTCGTTCACAGAGCCGGACGCCGCTCGCTCTGCGCCCCGCAGCGTCCAACTTTAAAGGTTAATTTCACATTAAAGGGTTTTTTAAGAAGGAGCAAAGCTTTATTCACGGCTAACTTTGTGTTTTCCGCCTTTAAAAAGTCGACAAAAGCTTCTTTAACGTCTTTGTTTTGCTGACTTTTGAGATTCGAGTTCGTTCACGGGGCCGGACGCCGCTCCCTCGCTCGCTCTCCGCCCCGCGGCGTCCAACTTTAAAGGTTAATTTCACATTAAAGGGTTTTAAAGGAAGGAGCAAAGCTTCGTTCACTGCTAACTTTGTGTTTTCTCCGCCTTTAAAGAGTCGACAAAAGCTTCTTTAACGTCTTTGTTTTGCTGACTTTTGAGATTCGTGTGAAAGAAAACCAGCGAGGAGTTCGTTTAACGGAGCCGAACGCCGCTCCCTCGCTCGCTCTGCGCCCCGCGGCGTCCAACTTTAAAGGTTAATTTCACATCAAAGGGTTTTAAAGGAAGGAGCAAAGCTTCGTTTACTGCTAACTTTGTGTTTTCCGCCTTTAAAAAGTCGACAAAAGCTTCTTTAACGTCTTTGTTTTTGGTGACTTTTGAGATTCGTGTGAAAGAAAACCAGCGAGGAGTTCGTTTAACGGAGCCGGACGCCGCTCCCTCGCTCGCTCTCCGCCCTGCTGCGTTAAAGGTTAATTTCACATTAAAGGGTTTTAAATTGAAGGAGCAAAGCTTTATTCACTGATAACTTCGTGTTTCTCAGCCTTTAAAAAGTCGACAAAAGCTTCTTTAACGTCTTTGTTTTGGAGACTTTTGAGATTCGAGTTCGTTTAACGGAGCCGGGCGCCGCTCCCTCGCTCGCTCTCCGCCCCGCGGCGTCCAACTTTAAAGGTTAATTTCACATTAAAGGGTTTTAAAGGAAGGAGCAAAGCTTCGTTGATGCTAACTTTGTGTCATCTGCCTTTAAAAAGTCGACAAAAGCTTCTTTGACGTCTTTGTTTTGTTGTTTTTTGAGATTCCTGTGAAAGAAAACCAGCGAGGAGTTCGTTCACGGAGCCGGACGCCGCTCCCTCGCTCGCTCTCCGCCCCGCCGCGTCCAACGTTAAAGGTTAATTTCACATTAAAGGGTTTTAAAGGAAGGAGCAAAGCTTCGTTCACTGCTAACTTTGTGTTTCTCTGCCTTTAAAAAGTCGACGAAAGCTTCTTTAACGTCTTTGTTTTGGAGACTTTTGAGATTCCTGTGAAAGAAAACCAGCGAGGAGTTCGTTCACAGAGCCGGACGCCGCTCGCTCTGCGCCCCGCAGCGTCCAACTTTAAAGGTTAATTTCACATTAAAGGGTTTTTTAAGAAGGAGCAAAGCTTTATTCACGGCTAACTTTGTGTTTTCCGCCTTTAAAAAGTCGACAAAAGCTTCTTTAACGTCTTTGTTTTGCTGACTTTTGAGATTCGAGTTCGTTCACGGGGCCGGACGCCGCTCCCTCGCTCGCTCTCCGCCCCGCGGCATCCAACTTTAAAGGTTAATTTCACATTAAAGGGTTTTAAATTGAAGGAGCAAAGCTTCGTTCACTGCTAACTTTGTGTTTTCTCCGCCTTTAAAAAGTCGACAAAAGCTTCTTTGACGTCTTTGTTTTAGTGACTTTTGAGATTCGTGGGAAAGAAAACCAGCGAGGAGTTCGTTTAACGGAGCCGGACGCCGCTCCCTCGCTCGCTCTGTGCCCCGCCGCGTCCAACTTTAAAGGTTAATTTCACATCAAAGGGTTTTAAAGGAAGGAGCAAAGCTTCGTTTACTGCTAACTTTGTGTTTTCCGCCTTTAAAAAGTCGACAAAAGCTTCTTTAACGTCTTTGTTTTGGAGACTTTTGAGATTCGTGTGAAAGAAAACCAGCGAGGAGTTCGTTTAACGGAGCCGGACGCCGCTCCCTCGCTCGCTCTCCGCCCTGCTGCGTTAAAGGTTAATTTCACATTAAAGGGTTTTAAATTGAAGGAGCAAAGCTTTATTCACTGATAACTTCGTGTTTCTCAGCCTTTAAAAAGTCGACAAAAGCTTCTTTAACGTCTTTGTTTTGGAGACTTTTGAGATTCGAGTTCGTTTAACGGAGCCGGGCGCCGCTCCCTCGCTCGCTCTCCGCCCCGCCGCGTCCAACTTTAAAGGTTAATTTCACATCAAAGGGTTTTAAAGGAAGGAGCAAAGCTTCGTTTACTGCTAACTTTGTGTTTTCTGCCTTTAAAAAGTCGACAAAAGCTTCTTTAACGTCTTTGTTTTGGAGACTTTTGAGATTCCTTTGAAAGAAAACCAGCGAGGAGTTCGTTCACGGAGCCGGACGCCGCTCGCTAACGCCCCGCGGCGTCCAACTTTAAAGGTTAAGGTCACATTAAAGGGTTTTAAAGGAAGGAGCAAAGCTTCGTTCACTGCTAACGTTGTGTTTTCCGCCTTTAAAAAGTCGACGAAAGCTTCTTTAACGTCTTTGTTTTGGTGACTTTTGCAGGGAAAAGGCCGTTTCTCCCCCTCACTTTGACTTTCTCATGATTTCTTTGACTTCAAACGCCCAAAGTCCGACTCCAAACGTCTCGCAGAGGTTTTTATTTTTACTTGATTTCTTGTGTCAGGACGTTTGAGCTGAAACGCATGAAACTCTGAGCCTGTGTTTGTCAAACTAAGAGCCTCCTCACACTGTCCTTTTGGTTGCGGCCAAAACCGTTTTTTCAGCTAAAGCCTAGAACCTTTAAGTAGTGTGAGCGCACCCGTTCAGCGCACAACTGCGGCCAGCGGACCGTCCACGGCCCGCTTGAAAGAGGTGGGCTTTAGCGGAGCCGTTTGCACATGTACGAGGACGAGCGTGCACACGTGTACGAGCACGAGGCCTACGGCGGTTCTGAGGTCATTTCCTGTGCGCCTGTTGGGACGTAGAAAAAAGAAGGAGGGACCATGCGCGGACATTTAAAACAATGGCGGTGAAAGGTTCACGTTGGTGTGATGCGGAGGTGGAGTGTTTACTGCAGATTTGGTCGATGAAAAGATTCAAAAACAGTCGACAAGACGCACAAAAACTCCGAGGTCTACGGAAAGATCTGGAAACAAAGTGACGCATCGCCATGACGTCATCAATGCGTGTGACGTGTTACGGCGTGATGGCGTATGGACAGCAAGAAGCATTCTCCGAGGCCCAGGTAGTGTGAGTACAAACGGGCCTGGAGGGGGTGACAAGGACCCTAAAGCACGGGTCTCGGTCCGGGAGGACAGTGTGAGTGCGCTCTTAGAGTCAGAAAGCTCTAAAAACAAGAAATAAAGCGCATTTTCAAGCGGCTCGCTCCTTCACAGCCACGTGTCGAACAGCCGTGTAGTTAACCGTGTGTGTGCGCGGCAGAGGAACGCGTTTACTCTATAAAATCAGCACGTTTCACTCTGGGAAATGTGTTTCCTGCATAAATGTTAAAGTGTGAACGCCTGAAAATCTCCACTTTATTCATCTTATAGAGAGAAACGGACTAAAAAAGACGTTCTGCTGTTTAATTCACTCATAATTCACAATATCTGTCTGCAAACAAACAAAAATTTGGTGTTTTTGTTTGAACTCTGGTGAATCAACTTCCTGTCAAAGGTTCAAATCTCAGCGGTTCGATAAACACGGGTTCAGATGAGAGCCGCAAAGATTCTGAACGTTTCCGACACGATTTTATTTTAATCGGCTTCTTCAAGGTTACAAAAGTTTATAAAAGTTTATATCAACTTTATGTTTTACTTTTGTTTCATCATCGGGAAAATAAACTGAAAGCAAAACTATGAACACTGCAATTTAAATTGGGTCTTAAAGCAAAAGTTTTGGGTCTAAAAGCAAAAGTTTTGAGTCTAAAAGCAAAAGTTTTGAGTCTAAAAGCAAAAGTTTTGGGTCTAAAAGCAAAAGTTTGGGGTTTAAAAGCAAAAGTTTTTGACTTGAAAGCAAAATTTTTGGGTCTAAAAGCAAAAGTTTTGGGTCTGAAAGCAAAAGTTTGGGGTTTAAAAGCAAAAGTTTTGAGTCTAAAAGCAAAAGTTTTGAGTCTAAAAGCAGAATTTTGGGTCTAAAAGCAAAAGTTTTGAGTCTAAAAGCAAAAGTTTTGAGTCTAAAAGCAAAAGTTTTGGGTCTGAAAGCAAAAGTTTGGGGTTTAAAAGCAAAAGTTTTGAGTCTAAAAGCAAAAGTTTTGAGTCTAAAAGCAAAATTTTGGGTCTAAAAGCAAAAGTTTTGGGTCTAAAAGCAAAAGTTTTGAGTCTAAAAGCAAAAGTTTGGGGTTTTAAAGCAAAAGTTTGGGGTTTAAAAGCAAATGTTTGGGGTTTAAATGCAAAATTTCAGGAATAAAAAGCCAAACTTAGATGTAAAGGCAAAACTTTTAGATTTAAAAGCAAATTTTATGGACTTTAAAGCAAAATTTCAGCAGTAAAATCAAAACTTATAGATTTGAAAGCAAAATTTACGAAATAAAAGGCAAAACTTTTTGATTTAAAAGCAAAACTTTTGTATAAAAAAGAAAAACTTTGATTTTAAAGCAAAAATTTCTGATTCACATAAAAACCTTTAAATCAAATTAATTTTATTTGCTTTAAAAACACAAACGTAACCGACACAACTCTGAACGTCTTCATGCGCAAAACATATTATTTAAATTTGTTTTTAAGAAAACAAAAACAAATTTTATCCAAAAAAAAATCAAAACAGATGAAAAATGGCAGAAATCCGTTAAAAAAACATCGTTTTTATACACGAAGACTTTTGTGTTTAATTAAAACAAACAAATAAAAGTTTATTTTGGGACTTAAACGTAAAAAATGCACATTTAAAAAACTTTTATTTGTTTCTTTAATGGTTAAAAGAACAAAATCGCCACAATTCAGTGTTTTAAATTCACTTTATTTGACTTTAGAGTCGACGGGAAAACGTCACTTTTTAGATAAAAGTCACTTTTTGAGACTCGAGTGGTTTTGAATCGAAGAGTTTGAAGTTCTCACTTTTTGCCAAAACCGTTAAAATAAGATTTAATATTTGATGGAAAACTGGAGTTTTCTTCTGTTTCGCTGTCGGATCAATGTTCAAAATGTTCCTTCAGCTTCTTTTCCTCCGTTTGTTCAGACTCTGAAACAAAAAAACAAAAGTTTTTCATTTAAAAGCAAAAGTTTTTCATTTAAAAGCAAAATTTCATGAATTAAAAGCAAAAATTTTAGTTTAAAAGCAAAGGTTTTTCATTTAAAAGCAAAAGTTTGGGGTCAAAAGCAAAATTTTTAGAATAAAAATCAGCTGTTTTTAAATCACGTGCATCTTTAAAAACTGCGTTCTGATGTTTTAAAGTGTCGTTAACGGAGATGAAACGTTTCATTCACAGCTTTATTTTCAGTGATGAAGCAACAAGTGTTAATAAAACGTGATTAAATCAAAGTACGAGGTTTGTTAAATACAGAATAATGAGAATAAATGCATAAAAACAGCAAAAAAAAATACGTATTTTAAACATCCAATAAACCATTAAGACAGTTTTTTAAACTATTAACAGAGAAATTCAGTAGAGTCGCTAACAGCCGGACGTGGCTAACGGTGATTAGCTCGGGGCAGCACGGTGAAGGCATTCAAAGGTCTTTTTTAACCACTAATGCTGCTGAAAATAACAGCAAACCTCTGCAGCAGCATGAGAAGAGTCCCTACACACAAAACAAAGCACCAATGGGCTCCTTCCTTTGGGATTGACTTTGGTAATCCACTGTAATGGACTTTACTATGAGAGGAGCTGGTACAGGGGCCAGTAGGTAAGTCTTTAAAACACTCTTTTAATACACTCTGGCTTCACTAACTACGCTGTTGCTGCTTTGTTTAGTGTGTAGGGACTCTTCTCATGCTGCTGCAGAGGTTTGCTGTTATTTTCAGCAGCATTAGTGGTTAAAAAAGACCTTTGAATGCCTTCACCGTGCTGCCCCGAGCTAATCACTGTTAGCCACGTCCGGCTGTTAGCGACTCTCCTGGATTTCTCTGTTAATAGTTAAAAAAACTGTCTTGATGGTTTATTTGATGAGTGTAAAGCAGAAAAAGACCGTGGGATGATTTTACGCCAGTATTAAACTTTAAGTGAATCCGTTTTCTCCGCTCTCATCGAAGCCGCCAGACGCCGCTGATAAAAACGGGGATTTCACGTCACAGAAACACGGGAGTTTCTGTTCCACCTCTGCCTCCGTCTGTCGGTTCGTCTGTGTTGTCGTGTGACTTTAGCGTTAAAATAGTTGAGAACAAACGAACAAACAGACGGAGGCAGCGACGCACCAGAAACTGGAGTCTGGCGGCTTTGACGAGAGCGGCGAGCGGCTCCAGTCCGACCCGTCGTGAACGTAACCAGGGTGGAAAGATCCCGAATAAAGCGTCGTCCACGTTTGGATTTATATCGTTTTTGTCTCCTTCAGTGAACATAACAAACAAAGACGCCGTAACGTTCTTTTCCCCTCGTGCCCGAGATTCATTATTACTGCTGCGCCCTCTAATGGACACGACGTGGAACAGCAGCAGCAGTGGACACGAGCGTCGTTAAACACCATTAACGGCTGAATTTAAGCTTTTTTACACTAAAGGAATGAAATTAGGAAGAAAGGTCGACAGGAATAAAGCGCTTAAACATGTTTTTCTATAATCTGAGTTTAAAATCCGTACTTTTTTACTGTTTTTACGCATTTATTTTCACATTATTCTCTATTTAACAAACCTTGTACTCTGATTTAATCCCGTTTTATTAACACATGTTGCTTCATGTTTGTTTAGAAGAAGTAGAAACTGTCTCTGTGGAGGATTTAACGCATGAACGTGCAGAAAAAGGTGATTTCACACTTTAAAGAGGACGGGGAAACTCCTCTAAATCCACTTTTTAGGTGTTTAAAGTGCGTCCGGCTGCTGACTGTGGATTCTCCGCTCATGCAAACACACTTCCAAACATCAGAACTGTGCCTTTAACGCGGGAGCGCAGCGTCTTCAGCATCAGGAGGGTTTTCTTTAGGACACTGAGGCGGAAACACGACTCTGACTCACATTAAAAACCCTGATCCGACTCTTTTAGGTCAGTTTGAGCAGCGTGGGGGGGGGGGGGGGGTCACGCCCTCTGACGCTGGCGTGCGTCCGTGCTGGGTTGGACACGTGTGCGTGTGCGTGTGCGGCTCCTCTCATCGCTCTGTTGTACTGTTACTGTAGTTTTGCTGTAACATAAATGTTTTCTAAGTTATTAAAAACCAACATCCCAGGCATCTCCTCAAAAACACACGTGTCTGCGACTCTTTTCTTATTTAATCCTCTAATTATTATTTATTCTTATTTATTCTTTTTGTATTGCAACTTTCCTGAACCGTTATGTTTACATATGCAAATGAGGCTTTATCTTATTAACTCTGAGCTCATTTTTGTACTTTTCCAGAACAGAAATGTGAAGAGTGAAGGTTCAAAGTTATTGTTTTAATTTGTTTTATTTTTATTTATTTTTATCTGCATGAATCAGAAAATACGGACATGAAAAATCTATTTATGCCATAATTTTAAGCATAAAATGTTTCATAAATCAGGTTCTGAATGAAACTGATGTTTTAAAAATGCAGTTTTAACTCATATATATATAAACATTATTTTAGACAATTAAATATACTCAGTTTATAATAAGAATTTAATATAAACAGTTGAATTTGACAATAAAGGATTACATGTATAAGGTATTTCTACACAGTATAAATAATATAGAATAAACTATAAGATAAGATAAGATGTTCCTTTGTTAGCCCACGAATGGGAAAATGTCCCTAAATTATAGAAAAATATGAAAAATACAAACACGGAAATATAAAATATGAGAATAACAGGAACAATATATACAATAGTTTTAAATATTTTACATTTACATCAAGGCACAGAGAAAAATATTAGTATTTCACAGATACTATTACTGATATATGAAATACATAAATGTTACATATCAGACGAAGGTTATATTATTATAAAATGTCTTATATTTGCAATAATATTCTCTTCATGATAATAATAATAATAATAGTGTTTTAATTGAATTTACAATAAAACATTTATTTTTATTTAAAATAACTTGGGTGTAGTTAACCGTAGTGACCACTGAGTGAATAATAATAATTAAAAATAATAATAATAATGATGATAATAAAAATAATAATAATGATAATAAAATAATAATGATGATAAAATAATAATAATAATAATGATGATAATAAAAATAATAATAATGATAATAAAATAATAATAATAATGATGATAAAAAAATAATAATAATAAAAGTGTTTTAATTTCACTGACAATAAAACATTTATTTTTAAATTAAAATAACCTGGGTGTGGCCACTGGATGAATAATAATAATAATAACAATAATAATAATAAATGTATTTTAATTGAATTGACAATAAAACATTTATTTTAAATTAAAATAACTTGTGTGCAGTTGCCCGCTGTGACCACTGGATGAATAATAATAATAATAATAATAATAATAATAATAATAATAACTTGTGTGCAGTTACCCGCTGTGGCCACTGGATGAATAATAATAATAATAATAATAATAATAATAATAACTTGGGTGCAGTTACCCGCTGTGACCACTGGATGAAAAATAATAATAATAATAATAATAATAATAATAATAACTTGTGTGCAGTTACCCGCTGTGGCCACTGGATGAATAATAATAATAATAATAATAATAATAATAATAATAACTTGGGTGCAGTTACCCGCTGTGACCACTGGATGAATAATAATAAAAATAATAATAATACAAATAATAATAACGTGGGTGCAGTTACCCGCTGTGGCCACTGGATGGCGCCAAACACATGAACTCTGACGGTGTAAGAAACGTTCACGCGCACTGTGGCTCCGGGAATAGGGACGTTACGTACAAACAGACGTAACTACGTAATTACGTCATTTTCGGAGGAGCTCGCAGCTTTGAAAGGTCGAGCCTCACGAGCGTCGCCAGTTGGTGTGTGTGCGCGTGTCCAGCCGTTACCGCGCTCGTGTGGACTTCCCTGAGCGGCTCGGCCCGGTTGTGTTGATCCCGGAGAAGAAGCGCACAGCTCGGCTGCCTCTTAGCCGTCGAGTCGGTCCTTTTCCGTGAGGTTATCCCGGGTTAAATCAGTGAAATTAGCACGCTTTTGTAGCACGAAGCAGGTCTCGCGGTTTGTTGTTGTTGACAGCAGGGTCCGGACGATGGTTTTGCTGAAAGACATCCGTCCTCCCACCGAGGGAGTCCGGCACGAACAAGCCGAGACCACCGCGGTGCTGGACGGGCAGAAGCTGGGCTGCGGCACGCTCTACGTCGCCGAAACGTAAGTGATGCACGTGGCGCTTGTTTTCGTGTTTTTAAAAACACTTTTTTTAGTTTTTAATCTTTAATGTTTTAACAGTTTAACACGGTTTTGATGTGATACTGATGAAAAGGACAGAAGGTGTTTTAATAACAGAGAAATGCGCCTTTAAAACACAACCGCCGCCCCGCGTGCCAACCACTTCCGGGTGAACACTTTCAAAATAATACCGATGACATTATTTAATGGCACAATTAGAAAAACATAAATTATATTAAAGATGAAATAAGTTATGTATAATATACAAAACCCAGTGAGTGACATCAATAACAAATACATAATTTAATAAAAATAATATATTTTTTTAATATTTATTTATTTTTTAAATTGCACAATTAAAGCATCAATTATATTCAAGATAAAATAAATGATATACATTATAGACAACCGAGCGAGTGGCCTCAATAATAATTAAAAAAATAAATTACAATAGAAATAATATATATATTTATTTAATTGCACAAAAACGACATTTCAGTGCATCTCCTTCAGGTTTGTTTAAAAGCTGAATATAAAATGATTTAAAAGACACAAAAACACCATTTTCAGGTTATTTTTTTCATCTTTAATGTTATTAATGTTTAAAACAGTGTTTAAATGATACTAATATTGAGGACAGAAGGTGGAATAATATCACATATATGCTCCAATCGTGCGTCGTCCTAACGCAGGTGTTATAAAACTGCACGGTCTCATTATAAATATTAAAAACTACATTTGTTGTTGTGTTGTTTTTCCTGCGCAGGCGTCTGTCGTGGTTCGACGGCTCGGGGATGGGTTTCTTTCTGGAGTATCCCGCGATCGGGCTGCACGCCATCTCCAGAGACGTCAGCGCATACCCGCAGGAGCACCTGTACGTCATGGTCAACGGCAAACTCAGCGGTGAGAGCGCCGCTGTGACGGGATGTCCATGAGCTTTTTAGTGGTTAATTCGACCGCTGTAGAGCTTTCAGGCGACATATTGTTTGTGTTTCATCGCACGTGCGCACATGTGATGTCTGAAACACTTACTCGATTACAAAAATGCATTCAAATCAGTGTTTTCCACAGGTTTACAGCGTAAAAACGCATCTTTTTGTGGTGTTTTGTGTCTGTTTTTAGTCATTTCATCATCTTTTTGTGGTGTTTTGTGTCTGTTTTTAGTCGTTTCATCATCTTTTTGTGGTGTTTTGTGTCAGTTTTTAGTCGTTTCATCATCTTTTTGTGGTGTTTTGTGTCTGTTTTTAGACGTTTCATCATCTTTTTGTGGTGTTTTGTCTGTTTTTAGACGTTTCATCATCTTTTTGTGGTGTTTTGTGTCTGTTTTTAGTCGTTTCATCATCTTTTTGTGATGTTTTGTGTCTGTTTTTAGTCGTTTCATCATCTTTTTGTGGTGTTTTGTGTCTGTTTTTAGTCGTTTCATCATCTTTTTGTGGTGTTTTGCGTCTGTTTTTAGTCGTTTCATCATCTTTTTGTGGTGTTTTGTCTGTTTTTAGTCGTTTCATCATCTTTTTGTGGTGTTTTGCGTCTGTTTTTAGTCGTTTCATCGTCTTTTTGTGGTGTTTTGCGTCTGTTTTTAGTCGTTTCATCATCTTTTTGTCGTGTTTTGTGTCTGTTTTTAGTCGTTTCATCATCTTTTTGTGGTGTTTTGTGTCTGTTTTTAGTCGTTTCATCATCTTTTTGTGGTGTTTTGTGTCTGTTTTTAGTCGTTTCATCATCTTTTTGTGGTGTTTTGTGTCTGTTTTTAGTCGTTTCGTCATCTTTTTATGGTGTTTTGCGTCTGTTTTTAGTCGTTTCATCATCTTTTTGTGGTGTTTTGTCTGTTTTTAGTCGTTTCATCATCTTTTTGTGGTGTTTTGCGTCTGTTTTTAGTCGTTTCATCGTCTTTTTGTGGTGTTTTGTGTCTGTTTTTAGTCGTTTCATCATCTTTTTGTGGTGTTTTGTGTCTGTTTTTAGTCGTTTCATCATCTTTTTGTGGTGTTTTGTGTCTGTTTTTAGTCGTTTCATCATCTTTTTGTGGTGTTTTGTGTCTGTTTTTAGTCGTTTCATCATCTTTTTGTGGTGTTTTGTGTCTGTTTTCAGTCGTTTCATCATCTTTTTGTGGTGTTTTGTGTTTGTTTTTAGTCGTTTCATCATCTTTTTGTCGTGTTTTGCGTCTGTTTTTAGTCGTTTTGTCATCTTTTTGGCGTGACGCCGCTTCTCATCCTGCTTTGGCGTACGCGCAACCGGTTATGCCCGGGTGATCACACCAGACTAGATCGAGGCTTTTTCTTTGATCCAGAGTGTCTTAATTCTGTCTTCGTGCTAAAGCCCCCAAGAGTGAAGTGTGTTTTTGTTTTCACCCTTGCAGGTGAGAACGAGGCAGAGATGGCGGAGAAAGCAGGTGATGATGAAGACGACGATAACAGCAGCAGCGGTGACGATGATGATGAAGAAGGAACGATCACAGAGATTCGATTTGTGCCCAGCGACAAGGTGGCATGTGAGTTAAGAAACTACGGAGGAAACTATCCGGCTGTAAAGACGTGACACCCTTTCAAAATAGTATTTACTGGTCCGAGCTGCGTATTTCTACAGCGCCGCGTTCCCCGTGGTTTTTAAAAAACATCATAATTGTCATTTCACCTCTTTGTCATCGATGAAAAAGACGTTTAACTGATGAAAGAGGTGATTGTTATTGTTCACATGTTCGGACGTCGGGTCTGTTTTGTTTTAACGGAGCGTTTGGACCCGGAAATCTTATTTTGAAAGGGTGTTACGTCGCACTGAACAGCAGGATACTTGTGAGTTTGTGCTTTTTAAAGCTCGACGTCTTCAGCAGGAACTGATGAACTCAGCTGAGAGCCACAGACAGGAAGTCAGGCGGCTTTTTAAAGACGGACTGAGACATTTTTTTAGTTTTCACAGATTTGACGATGACAAGAGTGTGATCTTCTCTGTCCTCTGCATTCAGGGCTCCACAGTAACCGTTTCCTGTGTGTGTGCGTGTGTGTGTGTGTGTGTGTGTGTTGCAGTGGAGCCCATGTTCTCAGCGATGTGCGAGTGCCAGGCACTGCACCCCGACCCAGAGGACGACGACTCTGACAACGACTTTGAAGGAGAGGAGTACGACGTGGAAGAGGCTGGTGAGGAAAAACATGAAGACGCACAAACGCACACACACGCGCACACACACAATGAGCTTTTGTAAATTTAGGTCTTTTACTCCCAGAGTAACAGTAAATAAAAGCGGTACAGAGGATAAGCACGTCCTTGCACGAACAGATCCTCAAACAAAACACAAGTAAACAAATGCATGCGAGTTATTTCTGATATCCAGCATTATAATATAAACATTTAAGGACTGTAGCTTAAATCTGCATCAGTATTAAACGCTAAAGGTCATAATGTCTCCTCCTATAATGTTATAAAATCACAGTGAACCAAGTTGCCTGAACATTTACAGGAATACAAGGCAGCTGTCGGAGCTAGCCCGTTAGCTTATCACTTAGGGCGCACTCACACTGTCCATCCGTACCGTGCTCAACGGCTAATGCTAGCTCCTTTGACCAGTGTGAGTGCAAGCGTACCACGTCTAGGTGCGGCACGCTTGTCGGCCACGGCCCGTTTGGGAGAGGTGGGCTTTTGTAAAGCACGTTTGCACATGTACGAGCACGAGCGTGCAGACGTGTACGAGCACGAGGCCTACGGCGGTTCTGAGGTCATTTCCTGTGCGCCTGTTGGGACGTAGAAAAAAGAAGGCTGATTTTATTGAAATTCGTTTCAAATTTGGATGAATTTCTGACTTCTTTAGGTCTAAAATAAATGTGCAATATAAAAAACGGCATCGTGTTTTTAAGAGGAATAAAATGTGGTTTTATCTTAAAAAAACACAAAAGTAATCGCTCTAAATCATCACCTATGACCAACTGGAAGTGTGTGGTAGAGGAGCTGCCCCCTTTACTTCATATTTAGTTTTTTTGGGTGTCGGAAAAGAGTCTTTGAGCCCCGTGTGGGTGAATAACGTTCGGCTAGTAACAGTTGTGTAATTCGCAGGAATTTAAAGTAATACTTCACCCTGAAAATGATCATTTTTGATTAATTTCTCGCCCCCTGTGACCTGTGACAGCTGCTGACACTCAGAAAACATTGATTTTATTTAATATAACATGTTTAACTGAATATAAAACATTGATTTTATTTAATTTAACATGTTTAACTGAATATAAAACATTGATTTTCTTCATCTTCTCTCTCTTTGTCTCTGTGGTCGTTCGGACTCTTCGGTTGCAGAAGCAGGTAAGATTCATACATCGCTACACATTTATAACAACTAAAGATGTAATAATGTTAATATTTGTTATTATTATTGAGTTACGGATCATTATTCATGTAACGGTTCACTATTCATCACAGCTGTTTCTGCTCCCTGCCTCTGATTTCTCTGCTCATTTTTGATCATTTTTGCCAGTTTGGCTCCGTTTTTAACCCCAGGTGACCAAACCATGGACACATACTGTAACACAGCACGTTTTCTGCAAGACCCTGAGAGACCAGATCCACAGGATTCTTACTCACATAGAAAAAATTACATTTTCAGATTAAAAAAACAACAAATAAAGCAAAAAACGAACAGATGGAGGCAGCGTTAGAACAGCCGCTCCTGTTTACTGTGACGTTAAATCACTGTTTTTATCACTGGTGGTGGTTTTAACTTAATCAGGGTTATGAAAATATTCTAAATATAACGTTTTATAGGAGTCTAAACCACATTTAGCTCAGATGTTAACTAGGTTTATTCCACACCGAGCACGTCTGCTGCTGTCACAGCCGCCCGTCTCTCTCCTCCGCCCCTCAGAGCACGGCCACGCTGACGTCCCCACCTTCTACACCTGTGACGAGGGTCTGTCGGCGCTCACGCAGGAGGGCCAGGCCACGCTGGAGAGGCTGGAGGGGATGCTGGCCCAGTCGGTCGCTCAGCAGTACCACATGGCCGGGGTCCGAACCGAGGAGACCAACGCCCAGTTTGAAGGTTTGAGTTCGAAGCGCGAACGGCAGATTCATTAACGGGAGAAACCATTTCAGGGGAACGTTAGGGGGGGGGCGGTCTGGCCTGAGATCCACTTTGCGGGGTACATGGCAGCCTCTTAGACGTAGACTTCTCTTTAAATTGAGTTGAAATTGAGTTTCCAGGTAGGAGGTATACAAAGTACAGTATAATATAACCAATAAACTCTTAGTTTATTGGTTATATTATACTTTCTGTGTTTATTTACTAAGTTAAATATGTGTGAGGCAGATGTAATTACCAGAAAATTAAATCAGATAAATGTAGATGAAATGTATAAGATCAAATCTGTTTGACTGTATTTGACAGAAATGAGCAGTGAGATTAAATTAAATTAGATTAAACAAGATTAAATGATTGCACTTAAGTGGTGGATAAAGTTATTGCACCAAAAGAAGAAGAGTGTTCAGGTGTGTGAGAGTAAAGATCAGGGCTCTGCAGCCTTTACTGTCAGGAGCCAATTTTCCTCTTCCACCAATTAAAATCCGTCTGAAGCCGCAAAACACATTTGATGTCACAGCTTATAAAGGTTCATATATGTTAATATGATAATTATGAAATTAGAGAACGATGATAAAGAAAACTGCTGACATTATTTCCTATTATGACCTATTTTAACGCTTTTTGTTCTCTTAATAAAAATGAAAACTGTTGGTGTGTTGTTAAAGGAGCGGCTGCGGTGAATTAGGTAAATACTTTCAGTATCAGGCGTAGTTATTTTAAATAAAGACTCGTGTGCCACCGTGGCTTTAGCGTCCAAGCGTGTTACTGCAGCAGCCCGTTCACTCCCGTACACGAGGGGAAGAGTGAATTCTGACTCCCAATCAAAAGGCTCATAATCATCTTCAGACCCTCTATTAAAATAGAAGTGTAGATGTTTTCAGTGTATGTTCTGTTTAAATGGACTTGTACTTAAAAGGCGCTTTTCCAGTCTTCTGACTACTCAAGGCGCTTTCACAGTGTTTGTCACATTCACACTGATGGCAGTGGACAGCTACAGACCATCTAATCTGACCATTCACACATATGCGCAGAACAGGGAGCAATTCGGGGTTCAGTGTCTTGTCCAAGGACACTTCGACATGTGGACCAGGGGAGGTGGGGATCGAACCACCAATCCTTCCAATGGAGGACCACCCACTCTTTCACTGAGCCACAGTCGCCCATTATACATTCTAACATATGCACTGTATTTCCCGCACTATAAGTTGCACCTAAAAACCTTCACATGTCTCAAAAGCCGACAGTGCTCCTTATAACCCGGTGCTCCTTATATATGGACCAATATTGAGCCACAACAGGTCTCCAACTACGGTGAGCAGCCGCCGACTCTATTTTCCCCCGTAGAAGAAGTAACGCGCGGGGCATGTTGAGATATACGACTGCGTGAAGCGTGCCGTTTCATTTCCATGTGTGTGTTTGTGTAAAGAGCCCAAAATGGCTCCTGTTAAGAGACACGCTTACGACGCAGAGTTTACACTCAAGGCCATTAGTCACGCAGCAGAACACGGGAATAGAGCAGCAGCCAGAGAGTTTAACATGAACCAATCAATGGTGCCGAAGTGGAGGAAGCAACAAGACGACCTCCCCTGACTGTTGTGTTGACGTTCCCTTTAGAGCAGCTCCATCTAATGGATGCAGAACGTAACCCCAGCCTCGACTGTAGCGTCTGTTCTACGCGCCTTATAATGTGGGGCGCCTTATATATGAAAAAAGTTTCAAAATAAGACGTTCATTGAAGGTGCGCCTGATAATGTAGAAAATACGGTAGTGTGCCGCAGCTGTGAGGTGCTGGAAAAGCATGAAAAAGCACCTTGAAATGCTTGAAAAGTGCCTTAATTTGACTTTGTAAACGGTCGATAAACCTGGATAAGTTAAAAGTTCTGTTGTGTGCAAACAGAAAAACTCCACACAGCTGATTTAATGAAGTTTTATTTGTGGGACGCTGTTTTTAAACGGTGCGTTTGTGGTCGACAGACGGCATGGAGGTGGACGGGGCAGCGATGGAGGTCGGGCAGTTCGAGGACGCAGACGTCGAGCACTGGTATAAATAAACAACAGCAGCAGGAGCTTCCTGTTTCTGCGTCACGACTGCGTCACGACTGCGTCACGACTGCGTCACTCGTGGCGTTCACTCGTGTGTTTTCTGACTCTCCCTGCAGAAGGAGGTCGTCGCAGCAGCCAATCGGAGCAGCAGTGTTGCATCGTGGGATTGGAGAAGAGGACAGCAGCACTTTCGTCAGGCACTCGTCGCACTCTCCCGTGCGTCTGAAGTCATCTCGCTCGTCTCTCGTAGCTTCTGCAGCTTCTCTGAACGTGTCGCGTCGGAGCTCCCGTGTTGTTTTGTGTTATTGTTTGTTTCTGCTCACCTTTGTCGACTAATTTGTCTTAAATCATATCAGTAACCATGTTGAACACGACCACGTCAGCTGCTGTAGACTGTTGAGGTGCAGCCGTAAACTCCCGCGCTCTAACAACTGTTAAAAAAAGAGACAAAGTTCCTGTTTTGTACCTAACGACCAGTTTAATATCTGTTTTCCCACCGAGGAGCTTTGATGTCTTTGTATGAAATTGTCAATAAATGCTTAGTTTTTGTACAATTTGTTGTTTTTACCTTTTTATTATTATTTATATTCTATTTAACCAGATTTGTCTTGTTGTCTCAATGCAGAGCTTCTCAAATAGTGGGGCCCGGGGACGGTGGGGAGTCACCTGAAAGCTAAGGGCGCACTCCCACTGTTCCTCCGTACCGTGTCCAAACACGTTTCACGGGTAAAGTCTGGTTCCTTTGACCAGTGTGAGTGCAACTGCACCGCGCCTAGCTGCGGCACGCTTGCCGTCCACGGCCCGTTTGGGAGAGGTGGGCTTTAGTAAAGCACGTTTGCACATGTACGAGTACGAGCGTGCGCACGTGTACGAGCACGAGGCCTACGGCGACTCTGAGGTCATTTCCTGTGCGCCTGTTGGGACGTAGAAAAAAGAAGGAGGGACCATGCGCGGACATTTCAAACAATGGCGGTGAAAGGTTCACGTTGGTGTGATGCGGAGGTGGAGTGTTTACTGCAGATTTGGTCGATGAAAAGATTCAAAAACAGTCGACAAGACGCACAAAAACTCCGAGGTCTACGGAAGGATCTGGAAACAAAGCCACGCATCGCCATGACGTCATCAATGCTTGTGACGTGTTACGGCGTGATGACGTATAGGCAGCAAGAAGCATTCTCCGAGGCCCAGGTAGTGTGAGTACAAACGGGCCTGGAGGGGGGGACAAGTACCCTAAAGCACGGGGCACGCAGATAAGTCGCTCGAGTTTCTTCATTGAAAACGTAACAAATATCGCAACTATGGTCCATCTTGCAATGGAGGCGTGCAAAAAAAAAACAAGGATAATAGTTATTCTTTGTTGTAAGTTGATTTATATTTCTTTTTTTGTTTTCTTTAATGTTAATCAGAATATAATGTTATAAAAAAGTGTGATTTTTGATCATTTTATAAACAAAAGATCCTCGAAAACGTTTCTTCTTCCTGGGGGTGAAACAGAAGAAGCGCTGTTTTAATGAGACACACGTGCAACTCCACATTATTACACACATATATATATTATTATACATATTTTTAGTCATTTTGCATCTTTTTGTGGTGGTTTTGCATCTATTTTTAGTCATTTTGCATCTTTTTGAGGTGGTTTTGCATCTTTTTTTAGTCATTTTGCATCTTTTTGAGGTGGTTTTGCATCTATTTTTAGTCATTTTGCATCTTTTTGTGGTGGTTTTGCATCTATTTTTAGTCATTTTGCATCTTTTTGTGGTGGTTTTGCATCTATTTTTAGTCATTTAGCATCTTTTTGTGGTGGTTTTGCTTCTATTTTTAGTCATTTTGCATCTTTTTGAGGTGGTTTTGCATCTATTTTTAGTCATTTAGCATCTTTTTGTGGTGGTTTTGCTTCTATTTTTAGTCATTTTGCATCTTTTTGTGGTGGTTTTGCATCTATTTTTAGTCATTTGGCATCTTTTTGTGGTGGTTTTGAATCTATTTTTAGTCATTTTGCATCTTTTTGTGGTGGTTTTGAATCTATTTTTAGTCATTTTGCATCTTTTTGTGGTGGTTTTGCATCTATTTTTAGTCATTTTGCATCTTTTTGTGGTGGTTTTGCATCTATTTTTAGTCATTTTGCATCTTTTTGTGGTGGTTTTGCATCTATTTTTAGTCATTTTGCATCTTTTTGTGGTGGTTTTGCATCTTTTTTTAGTCATTTTGCATCTTTTTGTGGTGGTTTTGCATTTATTTTTAGTCATTTTGCATTTCCTCTGAATCATTTTGTCTCTGTGGTGCAGACTCTCTCTGTGATCAGTTTGGGATTTTCAGCAACATTTGATGAGTCAGGGCCTCTGACCTCATCCATGAGCATCAGTGTCCACAGCGTCCCCCCAGAAAACAGATGTGGAGCAGGTGAAGAGGAAGAGCAGGAGAGAGAGGAGGAGGAGGAGGAGGAGGAGGAGGAAGAACACTGCGGGCTTCTGTCACTTCCGCACCATGTGAGCTCGCGGGACTGAAGCGCATCCCCCGGTTGGACCCCGCAGCCCCGGATCGAGCAGCAGCAGCAGCAGCAGCAGCAGCCCGGCTCAGCCTCCGTCCCCCGGAGTGAGAGATCCAGAGTGAGAGCAGAGCCCGGGGAGGAGGCGCCGCTCGGCCGGAACATGGACGCAGACGTGGCCGTGTCTCTGTCGGTGCTCGCGGGGATCGTGGCTCTGAGTCACGCGACCCGCAGGTTGTTGACCAGGGCCCTCGCGGACACCGGGCTCTCTGTGTACGCGGTGGAGCTCGTGTCCACCTTTCAGCTGTGCTGCTGCACGCACGAGCTAAAGATGCTGTCCGAGGTGGGCGGGATCGAGAAACGCCTCGCGCTCACCCTGACGTACCTGGCGTCCGTGGTGCACGGGCTCACCTTCAGCGGGGCCATCGGAAACCCCTCCGGTGCGCTGGAGCGCGCGTACCACGCGCGGTTCTCGGGCGGGTGCGCCTTGCGGAGAGTCGCGTGCCAGTTTGCTGCAGCCGCCGCTGCGCGAGCCGCGGTGCCGGTGATCTGGGGTGTCGGGTTGTCGGGACTGCACGTGCGGCACAAGCTGCACGGTTACCGCTGCATCAGCCCCATCCACGCGCCGCTGCCCGTGGCCGCCGCCGTGGAGCTCGCGTGCGCCTTTGCGGTTCAGACTGCTATAACCCGCACGAGACCGATGGAGGAGAAGTACCGCGTGCACGCCGTGGCTGCGGTCACCGCCACAGCGGTTTACGCAGGTTTGATGTTTGTCTTTGGAAAAGTTAGATACTAAATTAATACACTTTAAAATATAACAAATGTCCTTTAAACAAGTTTAGAATTCACATCTTTATTATTACAAGCCTTTATTATGAAGGACAGACAGGAAATGGGGTGAGAGAGAGAGGGGGGAGACCTGCAGCAAAGGGGCAGGTGGGAGTCGAACCCGCGGCCTCGAGGGCCTTCAGCCTCTTTACATGGGGCGTATGTGAGTCAGGAGCTGAACTGTGATGGAAGAGAGTCCAGAGGGGAAGGGCCGACATGTTCTTCCTGCAGGAGCGTCCATAAATAATCACAATAAACCTTAAATTAAAGAATTAATAAATAATAATAATAAACCTCCCTGTCTGCAGCTGAATAGAGCATTTTAACAACGGTCTGGAGAGGCTTCAGATACGTGATCTCTGATCTTCTCCTTGCATCTATTTTTAGTCATTTTGTATCTTTTTGTGGTGTTTTTCATCTATTTTTAAACATTTTGCATCTTTTTGTGGTGGTTTTGCATCTATTTTTAGTCATTTTGCATCTTTTTGTGGTGGTTTTGCATCTATTTTTAGTCATTTTGCATCTTTTTGTGGTGGTTTTGCATCTATTTTCAGTCATTTTGCATCTTTTTGTGGTGATTTTGCATCTATTTTTAGTCATTTAGCATCTTTTTGTGCTGGTTTTGCATCTATTTTCAGTCATTTTGCATCTTTTTGTGGTGATTTTGCATCTATTTATAGTCATTTAGCATCTTTTTGTGCTGGTTTTGCATCTATTTTCAGTCATTTTGCATCTTTTTGTGATGTTTTGCATCTATTTTTAGTCATTTTGCATCTTTTTGTGATGTTTTGCATCTATTTTTAGTCGTTTTGCATCTTTTTGTGGTGGTTTTGCATCTATTTTTAGTCATTTTGCATCTTTTGTGGTGGTTTTGCATCTATTTTTAGTCATTTTGCATCTTTTTGTGGTGGTTTTGCATCTATTTTTAGTCATTTTGCATCTTTTTGTGGTGGTTTTGCATCTATTTTTAGTCATTTTGCATCTTTTGTGGTGGTTTTGCATCTATTTTTAGTCATTTTGCATCTTTTTGTGGTGGTTTTGCATCTATTTTTAGTCATTTTGCATCTTTTTGTGGTGGTTTTGCATCTATTTTTAGTCATTTTGCATCTTTTGTGGTGATTTTGCATCTATTTTTAGACATTTTGCATCTTTTTGTGGTGGTTTTGCATCTTTTTTTAGTCATTTGGCATCTTTTGTGGTGGTTTTGCATCTATTTTTAGTCATTTTGCATCTTTTTGTGGTGGTTTTGCATCTTTTTTTAGTCATGGACACTCCTGACACCCGCCTGCTGTTAAACACTATGCATAAAAAAGAGCGTTTACAAAGGACATTATCAGATTTTAAGATTTAAATGATTTTATTTACAAAACAATATCAGACCCCAGCAAAATGCAAAATCTGACTTCCCCCCGATCCTGAAATAAACCTCATGATTTTGTGAATATATATCACAAAACGCACAATTGTTGCAGTTATCTGCTAAATTATGCTTTAAATTATATAAATGAATGATTCTTCACTTTCAACAGTTCAGTAAAATGATTCCAACAGGCTCAACCCGACTGCTGCTGGAGTTATCTTTTGTTGTTCTGCTCATTCTCCAGATTCAACCTTTAGGTAAAAGTTCTGCATTATAAAGTGTGTGTGTGTGTGTGTGTGTGTGTGTGTTTGTGTGTGTGCGTGCAGGTGGCGGTGTGACCGGGGCCGTGTCTAACCCGGCGTTGGCGTTCTCCACACAGTTCCGCTGCACTGGAAGCTCCTTCCTGGAGTATTGCCTGGTTTACTGGCTTAGCCCGCTGCTGGGTAAGAGCCGCTCATTCTGCATCTTTCTTTGGTGGTTTTGCATCTATTTTTAGTCATTTTGCATCTTTTCGTGGTGGTTTTGCATCTATTTTTAGTCATTTTGCATCTTTTTGTGGTGGTTTTGCATCTATTTTTAGTCATTTTGCATCTTTTTGTGGTGGTTTTGCATCTATTTTTAGTCATTTTGCATCTTTTTATGGTGGTTTTGCATCTATTTTTAGTCGTTTTGCATCTTTTTGTGGTGTTTTTTTTCATGTTTCCGTAACATCCATGTGCAGAGTTCAGGTAAACAACAACAAACACGTGGGACTGTTTCCATCAGTGGGACGTTCAAGTGTCCTGGGTGGAGCCGAGGCGGTGGGAGGCTGCAGACCGTGCTGCAGATCCCTGTCACACTGTACGGCGTCCTGCTTCTCCGCTGTTAGGGAGAGAAGGGCGTTTCCCAGCATGCACCAGCTCCGGGTGCTGTTGTGTGGCTACCTACACACCTGAAGTGCACATACATCCAAGTTACACACTTTTGCGTCACCGTATGCACGCAGATTTCCCCCCAAAGGAGACGCCACTTGTGCGTTTCCTTTCTAGATTCTATTAGTCTAAACAGAGTCTAATCTAATGTTCTTCTTCTACGTTTTTGCTCCTCAGGTATGATGATCTCAGTGCTGCTGTTAGATAAACTCCTCCCTCTGCTGTCCAGGAAACCCCCGTCCCTCCATCTCCCGCTGGAGGCCAAGAAGAGGATATAAGCGTCACGTCCAGAGCACATGTGGGGGATCTTAGTACGGACTGTTCACCTGCTGCTGATTTCAGTCACACACAAGTTAGAAACAGCACTTGGATGCACTTTTAAAAAAAGAGACTTCAGGACCTCAAGAGCACATTTTATGGCGCCCTCCCACTGTGCCTCCGTCCCGTGCCCCGTGCTTTAGGGTCCTTGTCCCCCCCTCCAGGCCCGTTTGTACTCACTCTACCTGGGCCTCGGAGAATGCTTCTTGCTGCCTATACGTCATCACGCCGTAACACGTCACACGCATTGATGACGTCATGGCGATGCGTGGCTTTGTTTCCAGATCTTTCCGTAGACCTCTGAGTTTTTGTGCGTCTTGTTGACTGTTTTGACGGATGTGTACAGATACGGACCAAACGCTGCAGTACCACCTAAAACTCCTGGGGGCAGTGTCGGGCTCTGGACACAAAAAGTGACGTGAATATCAGGAGCGAGCGAGTCATCAAAAGCCCCGACGGACATCCTGAAATACTCCGAGGCGTACGTTTGCCTCCTTCTCAACAGACGCAGGATCGTTATCTCCTCCGTCGTCGCCATGTTTGTTTGTTTGTTAGTAACTTTTGAATCTGAACGACGCCCTCTAGAGGATGTTTTGCTCAACGTCCATTCCAACGTAAATGACGCATGAAAGCATGAGGTCAGTGACGATCAGAGCGTTGATAACGTACGTCTATTTACGTCTTTACTCTAACCTCAGCCATTCAAGATCCATGTCTCACGTGAAGCATCTCACCTTAGAATTGTAGTCTGTAAGATGTTTATCTAGTTAATTGTTAAGTTTCTATCTATCACAGAGTGAGTTAAAACAATGGAGTTTGAACATATGACCCACTAATGAAAGCGATCGTTTTTACGCTGCTTTTTCGCGAAATACGATCAGAGTGTCTGCGGAGACTTTCCCGCGCTAAAATCAAATGCGCCGCACAATTAGAGACGCTTTTTTACATGGCTCCCCTTCTCTCTTCGGACCTCCTGTCAGTGTGGAGCATGTGAAGGCATCACGCCGCATCGCTGCCGATCTGACGTCACACAGTCGACAATTTTCAGTTTCCAAAGGAACCCTGGGAGATGAAGTCCCGGAGGAGCCTGCAGTTACATCTGAGCGCCAAAGAGGCCGCTAGAAACAACGTACCTCAATTCTTAACAAACTTACTCTAACCCTCTAACACAAACCCTTCAGGGTCGATACCCAACCTTAACCATCACAAAAGACTGTCACAAGTCGTTGGTTACCATCTGTTTTTTACAGGACGGACAGACTGAACTATCAAACACCTGTCTATAGAATATAACCATCATGAATAAAAGGTATCGTATCAATGTCTCCATGTTTTGTTGTGTGTGTAACTGATTTTTTTTTTAAGCTAATTCACTAATTAAGCAGCTAAAACATTTACGATGTAAAGTGGAGAATAGGCAGTGGTGAGTATGATTATATAACATGGATGTATCAGGCTACAAGAACTGGATACCAGACTCCAAAATGGCCTCTACTCAGTTCAAGGATAATTGCTCGTCTGGCACATGGGCCCAAAAAGTTTCTTGGCTTACGGATTAACTTCCATGATGTGTGACCAAGCCCCCACCACAGCCACTTCCTGGTTGATCCAATCAGGAAGCTCCGTCAGCGTCAGTTCTCTGAGTGTCCACTAGGGGCAGGTTTCATAACAGAGCAGTTTCTCATTGACCCCCATGTTAAACAGGCCGTTTACACAGCATCATTAAACCTGTTTAAGGACAAAAGAACATTCTAGTCTGTATGTTTAGGTCTTATCTCCATGACAACACTGAGGGGGGTGAATTTGTTTGTACCAGGCTAGTTTTTATTTTATTGGAGGTAAAAGTTTATGAATAATTAGGGGCGTGGCCTCTTGAGTGACATCAAGCCGCTGGCCCTCACTTCTCCTCGGAGGCCAGTTGTCGGGATTAGCATCATTAGCATGCTAACTCCCTCATCTCGCCCTGGACTACATTAATTTGTGCGGTGGTGTTTCCATAAGTGACAAGATGGTTTGCTTATCGATTGAACAAACAGATGGTTTTAACGTTAGCTCTGTTGTGCTAATTAAATAGCTGCACTTGCACAAAGACTTGAATACGGCCTGCTATTGAAGGCAACGACACTAGATGCATGATTTGGGCCGTGAGGGTCGGTGTGTTACACTCTATGAGCATGGGACTGAGTTGAATATCAGTTTAAACCAGAGATCAGAAATGCTGCCGGCTCTTTACTCCCTGAGCCGGTGTGTTTTCCACTAAAGACACGGGAGTGCCTGCAATCGACTCTACCCTATGTCTTCTGTTAGCCTAGCTCCCGGGTGGTGATGCTAATGCTGCTAATTCTGTAAACATCAGCCAGATGGACGTATCTCCCTCCCCCCAACGTCACATACATGCCCTTTTTTGGTCAAAGGAAATGAGGCAAAAGTCCAACAAGATGGCGGCTCCCAGAGGCGAGGACGATTGGATCAAGTTGAGAGAACGAACCTCGACTGAGACGCAACGTCCATTTTTTATTCAGTCTGTGGTTTGCACCAGACCAGAGCTAAAGTGCGAGGGCCACAGAGCATTTTCACTTGTGGCCCCTGACTTATGGAACGCCTTACCCCTCCACATCAGAGCAGCTGAGACTCTCAAGCATTTAAATCACTTTTAGACCCACCTCTTCTCATTGGCCTTCAACTAGCCCTGACCTGTTATTGTCATCTTTTAGTATGGCTTTGATTTCATCTCATCTCATTTATCTCATCTCATCTTCAGCCTCTTATCCGGGGTCGGGTCGCGGGAGCAGCAGCTTTAGCAGGTGACCCCAAACTTCCCTTTCCCGGGCCACATTAACCAGCTCTAACTGGGGGATCCTGAGGCGTTCCCAGGCCAGTGTGGAGATCTAATCTCTCCACCTGGTCCTGGGTCTTCCCCGAGGCCTCCTCCCAGCTGGACGTGCCTGGAACACCTCCCTAGGGAGGCGCCCAGGGTTCATCCTTACCAGATGATCCTGAACCACCTCAACTGGCTCCTTTCAACGCAAAGGAGCAGCGGCTCTACTCCGAGTTCCTCACGGAGCTTTGATTTGTTTTACCTTATTTAAGTAATTGTTTTTATTGCCCTATCTTTATTGTTAATGTTGATGAGTCATGCTGCTATTGCTAGCACTTGACTCTATGTATGTTGTGCAGCACTTTGGGAAACTAAGGTTGTTTTTAAATGTGCGATATAAATACATTTTGAGTTGAGTTGTAGTTTGAACAATTCTGACCATTTATATCACCGACGTCCTGAGGTAAGACTATTTTACCCCACGTCCTAATCCCGTCTGAATAGGACTTTAGAAACACTTTAACGCTGGAACAGGTGGTTTTCACATGATGAAATACGGTGGCAACAGTAGATTTCTTTGAATTCACCACATTAACCCTTTGACCTGAGTCAACCTGGATCAGAAGAACTTCAGCCCCAGATGAATATTTACAGCTCTGAAAACAAATTCATTAATAATCAACACTTTTATTGGATCACCCTTTTTTTTTACTCTCCTATTCTAAAGAGTCCA
This sequence comes from Echiichthys vipera, assembly GCF_963691815.1. Taxonomy (NCBI): domain Eukaryota; kingdom Metazoa; phylum Chordata; class Actinopteri; order Perciformes; family Trachinidae; genus Echiichthys; species Echiichthys vipera. Next base: position 3,126,834 of record NC_139830.1, on the reverse strand, counting down.
ATCAATGGTCCCTCTTTTAAAGAGGCCACTTACTGGTCTCTGTCCTAAAGAAAACACTCAATGGTCTCTGTCCTAAAGAAACCAATCACTGGCCTCTCTCTTAAAGAGGCCAATCACTGGTCTCTGTCCTAAAGACACCATTCAATGGTCTCTGTCCTAAAGAAACCAATCACTGGTCTCTCTCTTAAAGAGGCCAATCACTGGTCTCTGACTTCCCCATTTCAGGGGAAACACCGGTTCCACAGTCGACGGGTGCAGGTCGCGGCAGATGAGAAGAACCTGCGGATGCCGCTGCGCTTCGGTGGTCCCATCAGGTGGTCTTTGAAAGACGAGGCGATGTAGTCTTCAACTGCTGGTTCCTCTAGCAGAATTTTAGCCAGCACGGTCTCTGCACATCCCCACTCTTGGCACAGCTTCTTGAAAATGGCCTTGTCCAGGGTTTGGAATGTTTCCGGGGTGATTTCAAAATCTTCGCCTTCGATTTCAGCCCATATGTTGTCCAACAGACGCTGAATGGTGGTCTCGTTGATTCTCACCTTACGACTTACCTTTGCTTTGTTGACGATCCTTGTAAGCAGCTTATCCTCAAGAACCATGACGGACATTTTCTTCTGTGCCACTGACCTGGTGTCTGAGGTTGTTGGTGTCGCTGACTTCCTGTCTGAGGTTGTTGGTGTCACTGACTTCCTGTCTGAGGTTGTCGGTGTCACTGACTTCCTGTCTGAGGTTGTTGGTGACGCTGACCTCCTGTCAGAGGTTGTTGGTGTCACTGACTTCCTTAATAAGTCTGTTGGTGTCACTGACTTCCTTAATAAGTCTGTTGGTGTCACTGACTTCCTGTCTGAGGTCGTTGGTGTCACCAACTTCCTGTCTGAGGTTGTTGGTGTTACTGACTTCCTTTCTGAGGTTGTTGGTGTCACTGACTTCCTGTCTAAGGTTGTTGGTGTCGCTGACTTCCTGTCTGAGGTTGTTGGTGTCACTGACTCTCTGAATACGTCTGTTGGTGTCACTGACTTTCTGTCTGATGTTGTTGGTGTCACTAACTTCCTGTCTGAGGTGTTTGGTGTCACTGACTTCCTGTCTGAGGTTGTTGATGTCACTGACTTCCTGTCTGAGGTTGTTGGTGTCACTGAGTCTCTGAATATGTCTGTTGGTGTCACTGACTTCCTGTCCGAGGTTGTTGATGTCACTGACTTCCTGTCTGAGGTTGTTGGTGTCACTGACTCTCTGAATATGTCTGTTGGTGTCACTGACTTCCTGTCCGAGGTTGTTGATGTCACTGACTTCCTGTCCGAGGTTGTTGATGTCACTGACTTCCTGTCTGACGTTGTTGGTGTCACTGAGTCTCTGAATATGTCTGTTGGTGTCACTGACTCACTGTCTGAGGTAGTTAGTGTCACTGACTTCTTGTCCGAGGTTGTTGATGTCACTGACTTCCTGTCTGGGGTTGTTGGTGTCACTGACTCTCTGGCCTTTCTAAACACATCCTCACTGTGGTCTTCAGCTTGAGTGGTCTGCCACCACTTAATCAATCCCAAACATTGTGACGCTTTACGCCGTATGTCACCAAATAAGGCATTAGGTGCCGGGGAAACGCCGAGAACTTCTCCCTGGACATTGTTGGGTTTCCTTATGGCGTTTTCCAAGAGGAGTTCAGTGAGTTCTGTGGATGTCAGGGATTTCCCACCGTCTTGTGTCGTGCCATTCTCTGTCCCAAGCATGGCATCAACACCATCGATTAAGGACTTCATCGAAGCCTTGTTCTCAGCTTCCGTGTCAGAGTCGTTTTTGGGCTTCGCGTCTTGCGCACTGCGAAAAATGAAGATTTTGGTGTACAGTCTGCCGAAGAAGTTCTTCGCCTCGGTCTTCACTCCGTTGAAGCGCTGATTTTCTTTGTGTTCTGGGTTGATATTTGCACAATCTCCCTCTTCCAGACTATTTTTGATCATCGGTGCGATCGCGTCTGTGATGTTTTCTATGTCCGGGGACAAGGCAGTTTGCATCTGCTTATACTCGGAGTCGGTCAAGTCATCCAGAAGAGGTTCTGAGATTTTCTCAACCTCTTCCCTGATTTTATCCTGGATAGCTTGAGTTGTTGGATCCACAAAGCTGTCCTGTGACCCTCTCAAGACGTCCCCAGGGGTTTCCGGTTCACAGGGCTCACCACTGCACTCCTCCTGGTCCTTCGTGGTGCTGTCCTGACTTGTCCTCTGTTCTTGTTCTCTGGTTCTTGGCCTACGTGGTCGAGGTGGGCACCGAACTTTAATCTTGCCGATGAACGATTTGAGCATGTTGCAGGCTTCATTGACCAAGACGTTCAGTGTGTTTGGCGGAGTCACGCGGTCATCAAGATTTGAAGAGTACTTGTTGACTGAGTTGACTTTTTCGGCAATCGCATCAGAAAGTGCTTTTGACAACCTGTCTGAGCCCGCACAGCTGTCTGGGTCTTTGAGGTCCTGCAAATCTCCGAAGGCCAGAGGGACCGCGTTGCCCAGGCTGGACAGAACCGCCTCTTGAGAGATGACTTCTTCCTTGCTGGTTTTGGCCAAAAATAATTCTGACAGTAGTCTCGTGAGGTCCAGAAACAGCTCTGCCAACAGGATTTTTGTGGCATCATCCGCTGTGCCTTTCTTCAACAATCCCCACTGCTCCTCTGTGATCCTTTCGTAAAAGGATTCAACCAGCGGACGCAAAAGGTCCACTCCGATCTTCGGCATCTCCTCTCTCTGTGAATTTCCTGTTCCATCCATCACCGTATTATGATTGATGGTCTTTTGGTTTAGTTTTAGCTTTGTTTAAATGTAAGTCTGTGTGGTAACTCAGAAATGTGTGTGTGTGTGTATCGATCAACTAATCTCAACTGAGCTTTGACTGAGAAACTCCTGCTTTATACCAAAGCCCCCAAGCTGTCGTCATAAAGCCAAGCTTCAAATGGAACGCTAAGCTCCGCCCCCAAGCTGTCGTCATAAAGCCAAGCTTTGAATGGGCCGCTAAGCTCCGCCCCCAAGCTGTCGTCATAAAGCCAAGCTTTGAATGGGCCGCTAAGCTCCGCCCCCAAGCTGTCGTCATAAAGCCAAGCTTTGAATGGGCCGCTAAGCTCCGCCCCCAAACTGTCGTCATAAAGCCAAGCTTCAAATGGACCGCTAAGCTCCGCCCCCAATCAGAGAACGCGCCTCAGCAACCGTTGCTATGCACTGAGCGGCACCTTAAGCCCCGCCCCTATCAGAGACCGCTCCTCAGCAACCGTTGCTATGCACATGGCGGCCCCTTAAGCCCGCTGTTGTTTCTCTTTCCAGAGTCACTGGAGGTTTTTCTCGTCAGGTGTCCGCGAGCACGGAAATAAAGCCGGAAGTGCCTTTCTGCCTCTCAGCGTGTGTCGATACAGCCGCCATCTTGTGTCGGGGTTCCAAAGGCACTTGAACCGCGCTTCTGTGATGGTGAGAGCCAGAGAAGCTTCCAGACTTTCGGCTGTAGGAACGAACAAAGACGACAAAGGCAGAACTTTTCATAGGTAAGGTTTTTATTTTGTCATCTTGTTTGTTAAGTTTTTAATAAATTACTGCTGTATTCATCACGCTGTGTAAAGTCATGTGGTGCAAGGACACTAAATACTGTGAATATTGCTATGAAGTGTATATATTGTAAATATTGTGAAGTTAGTTCAGTATCAATAGTTATTTTACCAAACTTTTACAAGTCCTGTGTGTAAAGACCTGCCCTGTGTGGTTTTTCTGCAAATAAGCAGGTAAATGGCTTTTCAGCTTTCATACTAAATATTAAAATACATATATTTTAAAAATCGTTGCTTGTAAAATATATTGTTTATGTAGCCGCCAGAGGAGGCCGGGGTTATAAATTAGGACAGGCAGATTTAAGGATGCCCCAATCAGGCAGATGGGTTGCTGTCTGTCTGGAGTCCCTGTTAGGAGCTGTTCCTGGAGGTATGTTTGTCTCTGAATAAAAAGTGTCCACTGTTCACTCAGCAGGTTGTGTGTGTGTGTGTGCATATGTTAAAACTGACCAGGTTGCATGTTTGTGTCCACAAACAGTTACAGGAGGGAAGCGAGCCAATGAGTGTTGGGCAGATCAGTGTGTGAACCCTGTGACAGTCGTATGGTATGTGTTGCTTGCGTTGTACTTTATGTTTTGATATTTAAAGATGTTTTATAGCCTGTATGTTGTACTGCTGGCTTGCTATATGTTGTTGGTGAAAAGTATTTGTTTTGTATTGTAGGTGCATGAGAGCAGCGGTGTATGGCCTGACTGCTGTGCCTTTTCCTCTTCTTATTTGTTTGTTTGGTTGATGTGTTCAGTTGAGCAGCCATCCCTGAGCGGGATTGCGCTCCTTTGTATGGCCTCGTGTTAAGATAACACGGAGCAGAGCTGTTCAGCTGAACCCTCATTTATTTTGTTTGTTTTGACCACTCTCCCACCTATTGACCAGGGTAAGCAGTCGGCTTTAAGTCTAATTAGAAAACTGCATCTCTTATAGTCTGCATGTGTGCCCTGTTTACTATAAATTATAACAAGCAGCATGGAGTAACACTGAGTAATGAGATGCAGTAAAACATCAGTACAGACACAGATCAAAAAGATGTTTGTGGATGTTTTTAAATCTGGTTTTAGATACAATATAAGAAACATTTTACACACCAAGACATTTATTGATTATTATAATTAAGATCAGGAATCAAAACAGAAGAAACTGATCAAGTTTTATTGTTTTTTTATTTCCCTTTATGATGCAGACAATTGAATATTGATTGATTGATAAAGAAGTATAATAACAGTAATATAACACTGACAGCACTGCAAGATACAACAATTATTACACATTTAATACAAAATAAAAGAATTTGATTTCAAACAAAACATCAGTACAACACAACTTAAAATGATGACGTAAATTATATAAAAATAAAAACACCTTAGACTAAACTAATGTTAAAAAGTGAATTACCAACATGTTAAAAATATTACGATTCTTTTATATTTCAAAACAGATCGGCTCCAGCCCCCCCGCGACCTCGACAGGGACAAGCGGTTGAAGATGAATGAATGAATGAATGTGTTGACGCGCAGCAGCAGGAAAGCGCACTGCAGAGCCAAAGTCATCTCCTCGTTAAGTGGCTACCCTCGATAAATTGCATTAAAATCAAATAAGGTATCAGATGATTAACATCTTGGTATGGTTCTAGGTGACAAAGGTTATCCTCTAACAGAATACCTAATAACCCCGCTGGCAAACGCCGCTACAGAGCAGGAGCGCAGGTTCAGCAGTGCGCACACACACGCACACAGGTCTCAGTGGAGCGCTGCTTCGGGTTGACTGCCTCCGTTATTCTTTTGCCTACAGCGTTTTTATGATGGGCCCCTTTTATTCCACTCTTAAGACAAAAAATACATCTTTATTTTGCTCCATGTCGGATGTCAGGAGCCGATCTCTGTGTCGGGAAAGTGTCTTTTCTTCCCGGCGTTTCTCCTCTACATGTTTGACCTCAGTGGGCGAGGCCTCGAACCAGGAATATTTAAGGGCGTAACATGTTAATGACGAGCGAATTCAGACGCATTTATCGAGGCCCGCTCATTCGTACGCTGATATTGGTCACATACGAATGTTTCATACATCACACGCGGGTCCTGTCATACGACCGATTCTGCGCCCGTTTTCACGCAAGATGATCATTGATAAATGAGGGCCAGTCAGTTTTTGAGTTCATCCAAATCACAAGAAATTTTTTTTAAAATTTATGTTGCAAGATCGGGCCGTTGTGCTGCATTCATGTGTTGTTGTAAGAATCAGACAAATGAGTTCTCGACTGGGAAAGTTCAAACTCTCTCTCTGATGTTTTTGGCCCAGAGGTTCACAGCGACTACAACAACACAGAGCATCAGCAGCAGAACACTGAGCACTGAGCATCGCACTATGTAGAAGGTGGAGGGACCTTTAAAGGGCTTTAGAGCCGTTCTGGTCGTTGACACACACTGAAGATATGAGTCAGTAACTGCACACCAGTACTCCCCTGTGTCTGCCAGTGAGACATTAGAGATAACCAGGCTCCCATTAGATTTATACCAGTTCACTCTGCTCAGATCAGACGATACATAAACTGTTTCTCCTTCTGTTCGGTTCGACTTAACGAACCAACCGTGTCCCTCACCCTGTTTCAAATCTCTGCATCTGAGAGTGACGTCGTCTCCTTCTGTGAAGAGCTCTACAGCAGGTGGGGCAAATTTAGGACAAACAGCCAGAAAATAAACAGCCACTCTGTTAGATTCTTCACAGTAGTACCAACCTGAGTGATTTAATGTTAGTGATGAAAACACCAGCGAGTAGTTTTGGTCCACAGACACAGTCTGGTTTTGTTGTCCTAGGTCAGTGTAGGATCTTGTTTTAGGATCATACTTCCTCCATCGTGGGGGCTGGTCATCAGTGACATCAGCGACAGAGCACGGCAACACAGCCGTCTCTTCCACTGAACGGTAGATTGTCTCTGGTTTTAGTTTCAGCTGTACACGTTGATAGCTAACACACTGCTGTTGGTTCATCGACAGACAGATGAACCTTGTAAAGTCCGTTGCTTTGATGTTTGATACACGAAGAGCTGATGAGTTTGTCTCCACTTGGTATCTTCCTCTAACTTCGTCCATCACTGACGTCGTATTGTCCCCAAAAACTCTGGTCCACATTTCATTAGATCTTAAATCAGCCTTCAGCCACTGGACATCAAGACTGTCAGCAGCTCTGAAACATGGCAGGTCCGCTGTTCCTCCAGGGGTTGAATCAATAGATTCTATCATTCTTGTTGAACTACAGATAGTAACTGTGTAGTTTCTCTCATGAGTCAGGTTGCCCTCAGTCCAACACTCCTCTTGGTACAGGCCGGAGTCTGAATGGGTCAGGTTGTGGATCGTGTAAGAAGAAATATTCGGCGTGCTGACAAGTCGTCGTTTCAAGTCTTCAGGTACTGTGGAGTTCTGGGACCAGAGGTCAGAGGTGTTCCACAGGACAAGCTTCTCCTCACCAACAAATCTGGAGATCAGGCAGGAGTTGGCCGCCTTCGGGAGGCTGAAGGTGTAAGAGTCCCCTTCCTCTTTGATGGTGATGAATTGTTCTGCATGAATGTTGTTGATGAGAGCGAACAGCAGGAAGGAGAGCTCTGCGACTGCAGCCATTCTGCTCTGAGGTCTCCTTGTGAGTGTCCACAAACACTGACACCACTCCCCTCATAAGCTCTGTGTCGACCCTCGTCAGCAGCTCCTCCTTTGTGACTTCTTAATCTCATCATCATGGGAAACTTTGAAGCGTCAGGCTCTCTATCAAGTCATCTATGTTCTCTGGACGTGTCTAAAACCACTGAGGCTGTCGTGTCTTCAAACACAGGAAACCACCAGTGAAAAGTGTGTTAGTGCGTGAAACATCACCATAATGTGTGTATGTATCTACATCTGTGATGGTGGAGGGAGAAAGATCACCATAAGTTAATATAATAAATATAAAAACATGAAAAAGTGAGGCAGTAAAGACGATGACTTTAGTGTGAAGCTTATCGGATTTTCACATTAAATGTCACGTTTCCAGTTAATCAGATTAAAAATGTTCAAGTCTTGTTTCCTGTAAGAACCAACGTGACGGTTCTTTTTATCGTAGTGTTTCACAGACTGTGTATTAAGCTCTGCTGCTGCCTGAAGTGGACAGAAAAAGTTTCTCTTGGTGAATTTCCCACATGGCTCACATTAAAGGAGCACTCTGGATTTCAACTCCAACTTCATTGAAGTGGGATGCAAAATCTCTAGCTGTCACTTTCTCGTCACGTGTTCCTTCTGCAGCGACGCCCATGCCAGGTCTTGTTTCCACAATATCCCTACCAAGCACGAGTTCTCTCTACGCCGGTATCTCAGGACATCTGTCAACATTGACACTTGACATCTGTCCAGCTCAGTCCATGGGTGACTCTGCTGGGAACCGGATGGTTGCTGGTTCGAGTCCCTGTGTGGACCATGAATGGAGCGTGGACTGGTGGCTGGAGAGGTGCCAGTTCATCTCCTGGGCACTGCCGGGGTGCTGTTGAGCAAGGCACCGAACCCCCAACTGGGGCGCGGGTCACTGGCAGCCCCCTCGCTCTGACATCTCTCCATTAGTTGCATGTATATAGGTCCTGTCTGTGCATGTGTGTGTGTTTCGGGCCTGTGTGTGTGTGACATGAATAAATAGAGTGAAAAATTTAAATTCCCCATTGCGGGACAAATAAAGGAATTCTTCTTCTTCTTCTTCTTCAACCGCCACTTCGTCCTCTTCCTCATTCACAGATTCACCTTCGGCTTCCACCTGTGCATAGAAGTCATCCCAGACTTTTCGTATACCTGCCACAATCTCCAGTCTTCCCTCGCAGAATCGGACAGGATGGACAGACTCCTGGACAAAGAGGTCGACGACGGCCTTTGCTATGGGCCTGTTCTCTGTCTACTGCATCAGCCCCATCGGCGTCGCTACCACGACGTTCTCTTGAAAGAAGTGATTCAGCATCGACCTCTCTTCTCCCCACGGCACCGCTACCCCGCATTAACAGTCTCATCCCAAGCTACAATTTTCCTTGCGCTACATCACCGTCTTCGATGCCATCAGCCTCCCCACCACCAGTGCCGTTAAGGTCTTGCCCCTCCATCTCGACTTCTGGAGGTTCTTTGGAGTTTCTTGGAAAGGCTCCTATTTTTCGCTGCCCGCCTCATATTCGGATGCAAAAAGCATCCCAAAAATATTTGACCACAAACTTCCATACGTCACCCACCTTCTAAATTATTTCCTCGTCGTCATACCACCGTCCTCACCCCCTTCATTTGGCCTTTGCAGTCTCTTTCCTCCAGCTAGCGTTCCACTTTCCTCGCTGGAGGAAGACGTCAGGACCTTGCACGTCCCTCGAGTCCCTTGGCATCACCCTGAATTCGCTCTCCCTTCAGGCCTCCCTCCCGACCAGAAAACTCCACCACATCTCCTTGTACATTTCCAACTACCTCCTTGCCCTCTGCTGCACAAAGCAACAATTCCCTGCTCGGCCACCAGAACTTTGCCATCGGCATCATCCCTCAGGGCCCATCCTTCCTCTTCTACCTCAGGATGTAGCAAGACTCCCTCGTCTCTTGGGACGTAATTTCCTTCTTTTTATGATGATCACATAACCGAGCCCGAGGACATCCGGCTTTACACTGACATGGCTCCATCCAACGTCTTCGGGTACTACTATGGCGACGTTGACATCATTAACAAAGGCCGCTCCCAATCACTCAACATCATGAAGTTCATCCGTAGACTCACCGTAACCTTAGCTCAACACCAAGTCATCATTTGTGACGCCCACATTCCAGGCAGGATCCCCATGGTCCCACCATTTTCAGCCAACATCTTCAACTGAACCCGTAGTTCCTCCACCTGGTCACCGCATCTCAGCAAGCTGTCCCTTTCTGCACGCAAGCCTCAACGACATCTTCATCCACTCCCCAGATTACCCTAACATTCAACCTCAAAAGAAGCAGTACAGCATTTCTCACCCCATTTACCTTTTCCGTTTCTAATCTCCTCTAAGCCCATTCGAACCTATCCTCACCTCCATAAACCAGAGACTATCCAACAACTCCCCTCCAAGAGACCCACTATTCACCAAAGAATCCGTCCAAGTCGCAACACGCACCTGGTTCCACCACCACCTCCGCCCAAAACGTGTCAAAATCAGGGAATTTTCCCCGAACGCTACTCAGGCCTCTCCTTTGGTATAGGAGCTGCTTCAACCGTGTCCAGGCAAGGGGTACCAGAACACACAATTCAAATTCTTGGGCGCTGGCCTTCCCAAGCCTACCATACCTACATCCACAGTCATCTGAGCAACATCTGTACGTTAAAAAAAAACACTTTCTTTTGGGGTAACTGGACCAGCACACCATGATGGCATAACGCCACCCTGAGCCAAGCTCCCCGGGTTCCTGACGCCCATCCACACCTCGAGCCAGTTCATCCGTATCCAACCAACGACGATCAACCACCTCCCTCATCCCTCCCCTCGATCCCCATCATCCCTAACCCCCCTTTTTCCCACATCCCTTGGTCATTCATAATTAAAACCTTTTAATACCGTACTATGGTTTGGTCTTGTTAGTGAATTTCCAGTAAAATGTATTAATTGCATTCACAGAGGAGGTGGTTGCTTGCATCTCTGGAAGTCTGTCTTTGTCTCTCTCTGTCTTTCCTCTCTTTCTCTCTCCCTTTCTTCCTCCCCAACCGGTGCAGACAGATGACCGTCCTCCGTAGAGCCGGGTCTGTTTGTTCCTGCTGTTAAAGGGAAGGTTTTCGTTGCTTCTGTGTGCACAACGGGGGGAATCGTTGGGTCCATGTAAATCATGAATAAGTCATAGAGTGTGGTCTATACCTTCTCTGTAAAGTGTCCTGAGATAACGTTGCAAATGCTTTTTCTTTAACATACACACATTATCTCTCTCTCTCTCTGACACACACACACACACACACACATATCTCTAAATAATCTGTGCTTAAGACGTCACTGCCTCTGCGGTTTTGGCTCCATTTCCTCTCACACTTCCCCGACAGAACTTCAGTTTTCCGCTCTTATGTGTGACCAAAACACATATCAAGCTTTTTGAAAATCTTTTTCGTCTTGCTTAAAATACCTGTGAACTTGTTTTTGGGTGTTTTGACAGTGACTCTTTGTATCAGCTTTCTTACATAACAATCTTTAGTGTTTTGACACAAACCCCGACCTTTTCCTTAATCTAACTAAGGGCGCACTCACACCGTCCTTCCCCACCGCGCCCCGGGCTTTAGGGTACTTGTCCCCCCCCCGAGCCCCAGCCCCGTTTGTACTCACACTACCTGGGCCTCGCGCAAATGCTTCTTGCTGTCCATACGTCATCACGCCGTAACACGTCACACGCATTGATCGCGTGTGTGTGACTTTGTTTCCAGATCTTTCCGTAGACCTCAGAGTTTTTGTGCGTCTTGTCGACTGCTTTTGAATCTTTTCATCGACCAAATCTGCAGTAAACACTCCACCTCCGCATCACACCAACGTGAACCTTTCACCGCCATTGTTGTTGTTGTTAAATGTCCGTGCATGGTCCCTCCTTCTATTTTCTATGTCCCAACAGGCGCACACATAAATTACGTCAGAACCGCCGTAGGCGTCGTGCTCGTGCTCGTACACGTGCGCACGCTCGTGCTCGTACATGTGCAAACGGTTCTACTAAAGCCCACCTCTTTCAAGCGGGCCGTGGACGGCCCACTGTCCGCAGTTATGCGCGGAACGGGTGCACTCACACTGCTTAAATGACTTGGCTTTAGCTGAAAAACCGGTCTTGGCCCGGTACAGAAGGACAGTGTGAGTGCGCCCTAAGTAAGTTTAGTTTGAATTCACAGCGGGGTAAACCCAATCCTCCTCCAGACTTTTGCAAAAGGCTTTTGTTTTTAAATCCTGTGGTTCTTAACTTCAGATGAACTTTAATATAAAGGTCGATTTATAATCTCCCCCATCACTTACTTACTTACTTTCCCCCATCAAAATGTAATTCATTTGACAGGGTTTTTTGTTTTCATTTGTTTTAATAGGGCGGTACGGTGGTGTGGCGGTTAGCACTGTCGCCTCACAGCAACAGGGCTCCTGGTTCAAATCCGCCCCTTCTGTGTGGAGTTTGCATGTTCTCCCCGTGTCTGCGTGGGTTCTCCCTGGGTTCTCCGGGTTCCTCCAACAACATGCATTTGTTAGGTTTATTGGTCACTCTTAATTGTCCGTATGGGTTCTGTCTCTGTGTGTGTGTCTGTGATAGACTGGCGTCCTGTCCAAGGTGTACCCCGCCTCACGCCCGATGTCAGCTGGGATCATATGCATATATATATATTTATATATTAATAACAATTGAATAAGCTAAACTAACTGAGCATTATTCATCTCATTTCATCTTCAGCATCTTATCCGGGGTCAGGTCTTGGGGGCAGCAGCTTTAGCAGGGGACCCCAAACTTCCCTTTCCCGGGCCACATTAACCAGCTCTAACTGGGGGATCCTGAGGCGTTCCCAGGCCAGTGTGGAGATCTAATCTCTCCACCTGGTCCTGGGTCTTCCCCGATGCCTCCTCCCTCACTGAGCATTATTATTATTCTTTATTATTTTCCGTCACATTTAATAGAGTTGTTACGATTCCACCTGCATCGGTATCTGCGAGTACCGAAGTCCAGGCACCGATACGATGCTAGCCTCTGGCCCTCACTTCTCCTCGGAGGTAAACGTCAACCAGATGGACGTATCTCCCTCCCCCCAACGTCACATACATGCCCTTTTTTGGTAAGAGGAAATGAGGCTGAGTCAAAGTCTGACAAGATGGCGACTCCCGTAGGACGATTAAGTTGAGAGAACGGACCTCGACGGGGACGCTACGTCCATTTTTAATACAGTGTTTGGTATCGGCCGATACGTGACTATTTTAAGGATTTATAACACGATATTTATTACCTTATATGTTACTAATTAGTTAATAATGTGGTCAGAGCAGGTCAAATGTAATATAGGACCCCTAATCTACCAGCCGTGGTTGACGCTGCTGTTAAAAACAGACGGTTTGTGTGTAGATGAAACTCACAGAGAGGAAACCCTGCAGTGTGACGCAGCTCTTCACTGTCAGCACTAGATGTCGCTGTGTCCTCATTATTCACCTGCCCGACACTGAACATAGATGATCTTTTATTCTTTAAGTCCTGTGTTTGTTTCCAGTACTGGTTGACAGTGTAATAGGCTACATGTGTGTGTGTATAATGTCTAATAATGTTAAATATTCTTTAACACAGTTATTTGTTTAAATAAGCAGCTTTCTGCGCACGATCCACATAGAAATTGTTCATTTCAGCTCAAATAAATATCACAATATTTGCCTCCATATCAATAATATGTGATCTTAAAAATATATAATGTGATGTAAAGTGCTCTTGAGGAGTTATACAATTTATAAATACCTACTTCTTTTTAGTTTTACATTCAATTATTTATTTTCTATGGTGAATACATTTGAAAATACATATGTTGTCTGTTTTTGTGTGGGTGTGCACATATGTAACAAATTGTAAAGAATGTTTTAAAATCAGATATGATTTAATTGAATAGATTTGAAATTGTTATTTTTATTTATTGTGATTATTATATATAATAATCATCTCATCTGCAGTAAACACTCCACCTCCGCATCACACCAACGTGAACCTTTCGCCGCCATTGTTGTTGTTGTTAAATGTCCGCGCATGGTCTGTCGTTCTTTTTTCTATGTCCCAACAGGCGCACACATAAATGACGTCAGAACCGCCGTAGGCGTCGTGCTCGTACACGTGCGCACGCTCGTGCTCGTACATGTGCAAACGGTTCTACTAAAGCCCACCTCTTTCAAGCGGGCCGTGGACGGCCCACTGTCCGCAGTTATGCGCGGAACGGGTGCACTCACACTGCTTAAACGTACTTGGCTTTAGCTGAAAAACCGGTTTTGGCGCGGTACAGAAGGACAGTGTGAGTGCGCCCTAAGTAAGTTTAGTTTGAATTCACAGCGGGGTAAACCCAATCCTCCTCCAGACTTTTGCAAAAGGCTTTTGTTTTTAAATCCTGTGGTTCTTAACTTCAGATGAACTTTAATATAAAGGTCCATTTATAATCTCCCCCATCACTTACTTACTTGCTTTCTCCCATCAAAAATGTAATTCATTTGACAGGGTTTTTTGTTTTCATTTGTTTTAATAGGGCGGTACGGTGGTGTGGCGGTTAGCACTATCGCCTCACAGCAACAGGGTCCTGGTTCAAATCCGCCCCTTCTGTGTGGAGTTTGCATGTTCTCCCCGTGTCTGCGTGGGTTCTCTCTGGGTTCTCCGGGTTCCTCCAACAACATGCATTTGTTAGGTTTATTGGTCACTCTTAATTGTCCGTATGGGTTCTGTCTCTGTGTGTGTGTCTGTGATAGACTGGCGTCCTGTCCAAGGTGTACCCTGCCTCACGCCCGATGTCAGCTGGGATCATATGCATATATATATGTTTATATATTATATAACAATTGAATAAGCTAAAATAACTGAGCATTATTCATCTCATTTCATCTTCAGCATCTTATCCGGGGTCGGGTCTCGGGGGCAGCAGCTTTAGCAGGGGACCCCAAACTTCCCTTTCCCGGGCCACATTAACCAGCTCTAACTGGGGGATCCTGAGGCGTTCCCAGGCCAGTGTGGAGATCTAATCTCTCCACCTGGTCCTGGGTCTTCCCCGATGCCTCCTCCCTCACTTAGCATTATTATTATTCATTATTATTTTCCGTCACATTAAATAGAGTTGTTACGATTCCACCTGCATCGGTATCTGTGAATACCGAAGTCCAGGCACCGATACGATGCTAGCCTCTGGCCCTCACTTCTCCTCGCAGGTAAATATCAACCAGATGGACGTATCTCCCTCCCCCCAACGTCACATACATGCCCTTTTTTGGTCAGAGGAAACGAGGCTGAGTCAAAGTCTGACAAGATGGCGGCTCCCGTAGGACGATTAAGTTGAGAGAACGGACCTCGACGGGGACGCTACGTCCATTTTTTATACAGTGTTTGGTATCGGCCGATACGTGACTATTTTAAGGATAAAAACACGATATTTATTACCTCATATGTTACTAATTAGTTAATAATGTGGTCAGAGCAGGTCAAATGTAATATAGGACCCCTCATCTACCAGCCGTGGTTGACGCTGCTGTTAAAAACAGACGGTTTGTGTGTAGATGAAACTCACAGAGAGGAAACCCTGCAGTGTGACGCAGCTCTTCACTGTCAGCACTAGATGTCGCTGTGTCCTCATTATTCACCTGCGTGACACTGAACATAGATGATCTTTTATTCTTTAAGTTCTCAGTGTTTGTTTCCAGTACTGGTTGACAGTGTAATAGGCTACATGTGTGTGTGTATAATGTCTAATAATGTTAAATATTCTTTAACACAGTTATTTGTTTAAATAAGCAGCTTTCTGCGCACGATCCACATAGAAATTGTTCATTTCAGCTAAAATAAACATCACAATATTTGCCCCCATATCAATAATATGTGATCTTAAAAATATATAATGTGATGTAAAGTGCTCTTGAGGAGTTATACAATTTATAAATACCTACGTCTTTTTAGTTTTACATTCAATTATTTATTTTCTATGGTGAATACATTTGAAAATACATATGTTGTCTGTTTTTGTGTGGGGTGTGTGTACACATAGGTAGCAAATTGTTATTTTTATTTATTGTGATAATTATTATATATAATAATCATTTCATCTTCAGCCTCTTATCCGGGGTCGGGTCTCGGGGGCAGCAGCTTTAGCAGGGGACCCCAAACTTCCCTTTCCCGGGCCACATTAACCAGCTCTAACTGGGGGATCCTGAGGCGTTCCCAGGCCAGTGTGGAGATCTAATCTCTCCACCTGGTCCTGGGTCTTCCCCGAGGCCTCCTCCCAGCTGGACGTGCCTGGAACACCTCCCTAGGGAGGCGCCCAGGGTTCATCCTTACCAGATGATCCTGAACCACCTCAACTGGCTCCTTTCAACACAAAGGAGCAGCGGCTCTACTCCGAGTTCCTCACGGATGCTGAACTTCTCCCCCTCTCTCTAAGGGAGACTCCAGCCCCCCTCCTGAGGAAACACATTTCAGACGCTTGTACCCACGACCTCGTTCTTTCGGTCCTGACTATATATAATAATACCATAATAATATAATATTTGCAGTAATAATTATTAGATACTTTAATCGTCTCATTTTTGTGCAATTCCTGACAGTATCATCTGTTTATTCCGGTTTGTAAATTATATTATTTATACACTCATCTGTGTTTTAACAGAGCCATGCGCGCAACTTTGTTCTGCAAATGAACAAAATTAAGTGCATGGCTCATTTACGAAAATACAGAAGTCTTGAATCTTGAATATTGAATAGAGTTGTTCTGATTTTGCTGCCGAAAATGCCGGCATCGGTATCTGCGAGTACCGAAGTCCAGGCACCGATCCGATGCTAGCCACTGGCCCTCACTTCTCCTCGGAGGTAAACGTCAACCAGATGGACGTTTCTCCCTCCCCCCCAACGTCACATACATGCCCTTTTTTGGTCAGAGGAAACGAGGCGGAGTGAAAGTCTGACAAGATGGCGACTCCCGTAGGCGAGGACGATTGGATCAAGTTGAGAGAACGAACCTCTACGGACACGCTACGTCCATTTTTTATACAATCTTTGGTATCGGCCGATGCCCACAGCACGAGTATCGGAATCGGTACGGGGAGGGACAAAATGGTTTTGGAACATCTCTAAAAATTGATATAGCAGTTGAAAATGAGTAGGATTAAATAAGCTTTTGCCAAATTACGATTTTGTTCCTTTAGCTTTTATTCTTTTTCTTCTAATTTGTATTTACGTGTTCGAAATAAAGCATCCGTTCACATGGCGGCGCTACACCTGAATGCACCGCACTCATCCAGAAATACGAGGGAAGCTGGAATATCGGAGTTTTCCAGCAGGGGCTTTGAACGCACCACCAATGAGCTGCGACCCGCCCCGCGCCTTCGAGCGACACCAGCCAATCAGCGGCGGCTAATCCTGAAACCGGCCAATGGCGTGTGTCAGGGGGCGGGTCTTGGTGCCTAGCTAACAATAGCCTGGGATCGGCAAGTTTACTGTTGGAGGAACCGAAGGAGCAGCCAGGAGGGCGACGCACGGAGCGCAGCTAAGCCGAGAGGAGAGCACGGTCGGCCGGTTACATGAGACGGTGTGTCCCGGTGTCGGAACATTATTACCGCTCCTCGTTTTGGGGTTTTTCACATTGGAGACCAGACAAAGTGGTGAGTGGACTCTCTCTGCGGCCGTTCATCTCCACGGGGCTCGTTTGGCCGTGAATGTGAAAGGGTTAACGGGTACCGTAGGCTGGGACCGCACGGTTCTTCCCCGGTGCTTCATCTGCATGATCCGCGTATTAACGCCCCGGAGCCCGCAGGCCCCGCAGCCGCGCACGCCTTATTCTTTTATTATTTTATTATTTTATTATTATATTATCTTATTTTATTACACTGCTCTCACCCAGTTTACCTGCTGACTGTGACGACATGGCACTTTCTGATGAATGAATGAATGAAAGCCACTTTAACATCTTACTCAATAATTAAGATGCTAATTAATTATTAATTATACAAATACATTAATTTTAGTAAAAGTATTAATATTTCTGTGTGAAACCTGAGTTGAGTCAAAGAACAAAACAAGTACATTAATGTTTCCATTTCTTAAAATAATTATTTTAATTTATAATATAAAATAATGAGGATGCAAATTAATTAATGATAATAAATGATAATAATACATTAAATTACTAATACTAATATTTATAGATATTATATTATATTTATAAAACCTGCCCAGAGTAAAAGAACAAACAAGTACATTAATTTTAAATTATAATATAAAATAATTAGGATGGTAATTAATAACAATACAAATACATTAATTAAAGTAAAAGTACTAATATTTCTGTGTAAAACCTGAATTGAGTCAAAGTACAAAACAAGTAAATTCATTTTAAATAATAATATAAAATAATTAGGATGGTAATGAATTAATAATAATACAAATACATTAATTAAAGTAAAAGTACTAATATTTCTGTGTAAAACCTGAATTGAGTCAAAGTACAAAACAAGTAAATTCATTTTAAATAATAATATAAAATATTGAGGATGCTAATTAATTAATTATTATAATAATACATTAAATTAATTAAAAGTTAAAATATTAATATATATTATATTTATATTTATAAAACCTGCCCAGAGTAAAAGTATAAAACAAGTACATTAGTTTTAATTTCTAATATAAAATAATTAGGATGGTAATTCATTAATAATAATCAACATAAATTTAGTAAAAGTACAAATATTTCTTTGTAAAACCTGAGTTGAGTAAAAGTATAAAACAAGTAAATTAATGTTTCTATTTCTTGAAATAATTATTTTAAATTCTAATATAAAATAATTAGAATGCTAATTCATTAATAATAATAAAAATACATGAGGTAAAAGTACTAATATTCATACATATTATATTATATTTATATTATAAAACCAGCCCAGAGTAAAAGAACAAAACAAGTACATTAATGTTTCCATTTCTTGAAATAATTATTTTGGATTATAATATAAAATAATTAAGATGCAAATTAATTAATATTAAAAAATAAATTCAGTAAAAGTACTAATATTCATAGATATTATATTATATTATAAATCCTGTACAAAACGAGTACATTAATATTAAATTCTAATATAAAATAATTAGGATTTTAATTAATTAATGGTTCAAATATGCTGAAATTACATCTTGTTATTATTCTTATAATAATTAAACATTACTAATTATGGGTTAAATAAGTTATACTCCTTTTCAAATGTGTCCATTTAAATGTATTAAAGTGATATTTTCTGATATTATAATATTCTAAAATCTGCATAATTAGAACTTTTACTCTTTGTACGTTGAGTGCGTTCTGATGTTTTTACATTTATACTTTTATTTAAGTCACATTTGACCCGTAACAGAGTATTTCCTGCTTTTACTGAATTCATTAAGTACTCGTTCCTCTAAAGCTGTCAAATAAATGTAGTGGGGGCGGCGGTAGCTCAGTCCATAGGTGACATGGCTGGGTCGCTGGTTCAAGTCCCTGTGTGGACCATGAATGGAGCGTGGACTGGTGGCTGGAGAGGTGCCAGTTCACCTCCTGGGCACTGCCGAGGTGCTGTTTCTTGAGCAAGGCACCAAACCCCCAACTGCTCGGGGCGCGGGTCACTGGCAGCCCCCTCACTCTGACATCTCTGCATTGGTTGCATGTATATAGATCCTGTGTGCGTGTGCGTGTGCGTGTGTGTGCGTGCGTGTGCGTGCGTGTGCGTGCGCGTGTGTGTGCGTGCGTGTGCGTGTGTGTTGAATATTTCCCTTTATATGAAGTATAAATCTGCTTAAAATGGAAACACACCTGATATTAATTAAAGCACTTGGTGACGCTGCTGAAACGACTCCGATCTTCAACTAAAGTAAAGCACTAACGTGTAAAAATACTCCTTTAATTAAATGTTCTGTTATTAAAACGTACCTGCGGATAAAAGTGCTCATTATGAACGAGAACGACAACATTATTTATATATTAGATTGTTGCATTTGTGCTACTTTTAATTACTCTATAAACACCTGGGTGAGTTAATCTACAATAACACATCAAAATGTAGTCGTTTATTTATTTTGTGTTTATAATCTGACTCTGTAAAGCAGCTAAAAGTGTGAAATTAACCGAATATACATCGAGTTTATATCATTTTTAGCAACTAACGCAATAAAACACAACAGAAACCAAAGAAACACCACAGAAGAAGATTAAAAGAAGCTTTTTTAAAGGTTAAATGTGGCGGAGTAGGAGATTAAAGTAATATTATTTTAACAAAAACATAAAAAAGAGCTGGATTTATTACACGAAACAAAACGAGCGTGAGTGTGAATCTGAAATATACTTTTTAATCTCAATTATCTGGTTTTCTCGATCGTTGGACGCCAAAAAAAGTCAATAAAATGTGTTTAAATGACTAAATGAATAAAAACAGGACTTCCTGCACTCGAACACGTGGACTGGGTTGCAGATTCGGGGGCGGTGGCGGCACTGCGGTTGCCACGGAGACCAGGGGCGTGGCTACGGGAGTGTTTTATGACCCCAGTTGTCGCTTTGACACCTCGACGGCACGAAGGAGAGGAAGGGAAGAGTTAATGACGTGTGTGTGTGTGTGTGTGTGTGTGTGTGTGTGTGTGTGTGTGTGTGTGTGTGTGTGTGTGTGTGTGTGTGTGTGTGTGTGTGTGTGTGTGTGTGTGTGTGTGTGTGTGTGTGTGTGTGTGTGTGTGTGTGTGTGTGTGTGTGTGTGTGTGTGTGTGTGTGTGTGTGTGTGACCTCTTAACTCCTTCAGTTCCCAGATAATTCGCGCATTTAAACAGCGTTTTCGAATTATTGTCGGGTTTCTCATCTGCGCATGCTCCCCACTCAGTTTTAGGGCGCAACCGTACCGTGTTTAGGAGCGGCACGCTTGCCGTCCACGGCCCGTCTGAGAGAGGTGGGCTTTAGTAAAGCACGTGTGCACGTGTACAAGCACGAGTGTGCGCACGTGCACGAGCACGAGGCCTACGGCGGTTCTGAGGTCATTTCCTGTGCGCCTGTTGGGACGTAGAAAAAAGAAGGAGGGACCATGCGCGGACATTTCAAACAATGGCGGTGAAAGGTTCACGTTGGTGTGATGCGGAGGTGGAGTGTTTACTGCAGATTTGGTCGATGAAAAGATTCAAAAACAGTCGACAAGACGCACAAAAACTCCGAGGTCTACGGAAAGATCTGGAAACAAAGCCACGCATCGCCATGACGTCATCAATGCGTGTGACGTGTTACGGCGTGATGACGTATAGGCAGCAAGAAGCATTCTCCGAGGCCCAGGTAGTGTGAGTACAAACGGGCCTGGAGGGGGGGACAAGGACCCTAAAGCACGGGGCGCGGGACGGAGGCACAGTGGGTGGGCGTCCTTACATACAGGTTTCTGCTGTGCAGGTTTACAAACGCACTGATTTCTACAGTCACTGATGAGCCAAAGTGCTCGTTAAGGTGGATTTCTGCCGCCGCAGCGCGCACACACACACACACACACACACACACACACACACACACACACACACACACACACACTGCTGAATAATGGATGCTCTGTCTGCTGGAGCTGCTGAGCGCGGCGTCTAGACGAGGCCCGACGCCACCAAACCAAACGCCCTCGTCACGGAAACAGGCTGAGTCCAGATGAGAGGACGCCGCGGAGATCCCTTCCTCATCTGTCTCCTTCCCTTCATCTGTCTCCTTTCCTTCATCTGTCTCCTTTCCTTCATCTATCTCCTTTCCTTCCTTCATCTGTCTCCTTTCCTTCCTTCATCTGTCTCCTTTCCTTCCTCTGTCTCCTTTCCTTCATCTGTCTCCTTTCCTTCATCTGTCTCCTTTCCTTCATCTGTCTCCTTTCCTTCATCTGTCTCCTTTCCTTCCTTCATCTGTCTCCTTTCCTTTATCTGTCTCCTTTCCTTCCTTCATCTGTCTCCTTTCCTTCATCTGTCTCCTTTCCTTTATCTGTCTCCTTTCCTATCTTCATCTGTCTCCTTTCCTTCCTCATCTGTCTCCTTTCCTTCATCCGTCTCCTTCCTTCATCTGTCTCCTTTCCTTCCTTCATCTGTCTCCTTTCCTTCCTTCATCTGTCTCCTTTCCTTTATCTGTCTCCTTTCCTTCCTTCATCTGTCTCCTTTCCTTCCTTCATCTGTCTCCTTTCCTTCATCTGTCTCCTTTCCTTTATCTGTCTCCTTTCCTTCATCTGTCTCCTTTCCTTCCTCATCTGTCTCCTTTCCTTCATCTGTCTCCTTTCCTTCCTCATCTGTCTCCTTTCCTTCATCCGTCTCCTTCCTTCATCTGTCTCCTTTCCTTCCTTCATCTGTCTCCTTTCCTTCCTTCATCTGTCTCCTTTCCTTCATCTGTCTCCTTTCCTTCATCTGTCTCCTTTCCTTCATCTGTCTCCTTTCCTTCATCTGTCTCCTTTCCCTCATCTGTCTCCTTTCCCTCATCTGTCTCCTTTCCTTCATCTGTCTCCTTTCCTTCCTTCATCTGTCTCCTTTCCTTCCTCATCTGTCTCCTTTCCTTCATCTGTCTCCTTTCCTTCATCTATCTCCTTTCCTTCCTTCATCTGTCTCCTTTCCTTCCTTCATCTGTCTCCTTTCCTTCATCTGTCTCCTTTCCTTCATCTGTCTCCTTTCCTTCATCTGTCTCCTTTCCCTCATCTGTCTCCTTTCCTTCATCTGTCTCCTTTCCTTCCTTCATCTGTCTCCTTTCCTTCATCATCTGTCTCCTTTCCTTCATCTGTCTCCTTTCCTTCCTCATCTGTCTCCTTTCCTTCCTTCCTCTGTCTCCTTTCCTTCATCTGTCTCCTTTCCTTCCTTCATCTGTCTCCTTTCCTTCCTTCATCTGTCTCCTTTCCTTCATCTGTCTCCTTTCCTTCCTTCATCTGTCTCCTTTCCTTCATCTGTCTCCTTTCCTTCCTTCATCTGTCTCCTTTCCTTCCTTCATCTGTCTCCTTTCCTTCATCTGTCTCCTTTCCTTCCTTCATCTGTCTCCTTTCCTTCATCTGTCTCCTTTCCTTCATCTGTCTCCTTTCCTTCATCTGTCTCCTTTCCTTCATCTGTCTCCTTTCCTTCCTTCATCCGTCTCCTTTCCTTCATCTGTCTCCTTTCCTTCATCTGTCTCCTTTCCTTCATCAGTCTCCTTTCCTTCATCTGTCTCCTTTCCTTCCTTCATCTGTCTCCTTTCCTTCATCTGTCTCCTTTCCTTCCTTCATCTGTCTCCTTTCCTTCATCTGTCTCCTTTCCTTCCTTCATCTGTCTCCTTTCCTTCATCTGTCTCCTTTCCTTCATCTGTCTCCTTTCCTTCCTTCCTCTGTCTCCTTTCCTTCATCTGTCTCCTTCCCTTCATCTGTCTCCTTTCCTTCCTTCATCTGTCTCCTTTCCTTCCTTCATCCGTCTCCTTTCCTTCATCTGTCTCCTTTCCTTCCTTCATCTGTCTCCTTTCCTTCCTTCATCTGTCTCCTTTCCTTCATCTATCTCCTTTCCTTCATCTGTCTCCTTTCCTTCCTTCATCTGTCTCCTTTCCTTCCTTCATCTGTCTCCTTTCCTTCCTTCATCTGTCTCCTTTCCTTCATCTGTCTCCTTTCCTTCCTTCATCTGTCTCCTTTCCTTCATCTGTCTCCTTTCCTTCCTTCATCTGTCTCCTTTCCTTCATCTGTCTCCTTTCCTTCCTTCATCTGTCTCCTTTCCTTCCTTCATCTGTCTCCTTCCCTTCATCTGTCTCCTTTCCTTCAGCTGTCTCCTTTCCTTCATCATCTGTCTCCTTTCCTTCATCTGTCTCCTTTCCTTCCTTCATCTGTCTCCTTTCCTTCATCTGTCTCCTTCCCTTCATCTGTCTCCTTTCCTTCAGCTGTCTCCTTTCCTTCAGCTGTCTCCTTTCCTTCATCTGTCTCCTTCCCTTCATCTGTCTCCTTTCCTTCAGCTGTCTCCTTTCCTTCATCATCTGTCTCCTTTCCTTCATCTGTCTCCTTTCCTTCATCTGTCTCCTTTCCTTCATCTGTCTCCTTTCCTTCCTCTGTCTCCTTTCCTTCATCTGTCTCCTTTCCTTCATCTGTCTCCTTTCCTTCCTTCATCTGTCTCCTTTCCTTCATCTGTCTCCTTTCCTTCATCTGTCTCCTTTCCTTCATCTGTCTCCTTTCCTTCATCTGTCTCCTTTCCTTCATCTGTGTCCTTTCCTTCCTTCATCTGTCTCCTTTCCTTCATCGGTCTCCTTTCCTTCATCTGTCTCCTTTCCTTCCTTCATCTGTCTCCTTTCCTTCATCTGTCTCCTTCCCTTCATCTGTCTCCTTCCCTTCATCTGTCTCCTTCCCTTCATCTGTCTCCTTTCCTTCATCTGTCTCCTTCCCTTCATCTGTCTCCTTCCCTTCATCTGTCTCCTTTCCTTCATCTGTCTCCTTTCCTTCCTTCATCTGTCTCCTTTCCTTCATCTATCTCCTTTCCTTCATCTGTCTCCTTTCCTTCCTTCATCTGTCTCCTTTCCTTCCTTCATCTGTCTCCTTTCCTTCATCTGTCTCCTTTCCTTCATCTGTCTCCTTTCCGTCCTTCATCTGTCTCCTTTCCTTCCTTCATCTGTCTCCTTCCCTTCATCTGTCTCCTTTCCTTCAGCTGTCTCCTTTCCTTCATCATCTGTCTCCTTTCCTTCATCTGTCTCCTTTCCTTCCTTCATCTGTCTCCTTTCCTTCATCTGTCTCCTTTCCTTCATCTGTCTCCTTTCCTTCCTTCATCTGTCTCCTTTCCTTCCTTCATCTGTCTCCTTTCCTTCCTTCATCTGTCTCCTTTCCTTCATCTGTCTCCTTTCCTTCATCTGTCTCCTTTCCTTCATCAGTCTCCTTTCCTTCATCTGTCTCCTTTCCTTCATCTGTCTCCTTTCCTTCATCAGTCTCCTTTCCTTCCTTCATCTGTCTCCTTTCCTTCATCTGTCTCCTTTCCTTCATCTGTCTCCTTTCCTTCATCTGTCTCCTTCCCTTCATCTGTCTCCTTTCCTTCATCTGTCTCCTTTCCTTCATCAGTCTCCTTTCCTTCATCTGTCCCATTTCCTTCATCTGTCTCCTTTCCTTCCTTCATCTGTCTCCTTTCCTTCCTTCATCTGTCTCCTTTCCTTCATCTGTCTCCTTTCCTTCCTTCATCTGTCTCCTTTCCTTCATCTGTCTTCTTTCCTTCATCTGTCTCCTTTCCTTCATCTGTCTCCTTTCCTTCATCTGTCTCCTTTCCTTCATCTGTCTCCTTTCCTTCCTTCATCTGTCTCCTTTCCTTCCTTCATCTGTCTCCTTTCCTTCATCTGTCTCCTTTCCTTCATCTGTCTCCTTTCCTTCATCTGTCTCCTTTCCTTCATCTGTCTCCTTTCCTTTATCGGACCTTTACTCTGAAAATACTCTCCCTCTCTCTCTCTCTCTCTCTCTCTCTCTCTCTCTCTCTCTCTCTCTCTCTCTCTCTCTCTCTCTCTCTCTCTCTCTCTCTCTCTCTCTGAGACTCAATGATTTTGTCCGATTTGTTTCCAGTCCCTCCCCCGTCTTGTCCCTTCCCTCGGGGTGTGTGTGTGTGTGTGTGTTCAGATGTGTGTGTGTCTGTGTGTGTGTGACTCGGCGTTCTCACCTCGGCTTTAACAGTAGGACGAGAACAACACCCCCAGATTTTAAAAACACGTCGGCTTGCCCTCCACATGCACCCGACTCAAACACAAGTGACTCTTTCATCATGTATCCGCGCTTTATTTTGCTTTTTATTTATTAACACCCTTTCAAAATACAACTTCCTGTCCAAACACTCCGTTGAAACAAAACAGACACAACATCGGAACATGTGAACAGTCACGATCAGTTAAACGTCTTTTAAAAAACAACGTAATCGTCATTTCACCTCTTTGTTATGGATGAAAAACGGTTCAAACAACGGGGAACACGGCGCTGCGGCGGCGTTGGAGAAACACGAGGCTCGGACCAGGAAATCTTATTTTGAAAGGGTGTTACGTCACGACTTAAAAGCAAGACTCCAGCGGTGCCGATGAATCGATCCGTAATAAAATGAAATCGTAATTTAAAAAGTGTGTGTGTGTGTGTGTGTGTGTGTGTGTGTGTGTGTGTGTGTGTGTGTGTGTGTGTGTGTGTGTGTGTGTGTGTGTGTGTGTGTGTGTGTGTGTGTGTGTGTGTGTGTGTGTGTGTGTGTGTGTGTGTGTGTGTGTGTGTGTGTGTGTGTGTGTGTGTGTGTGTGTGTGTGTGTGTGTGTGTGTGTGTGTGTTCTCACAGTGAGGTGTGATGTGTGCACAGCTGCCGGCCCGTCGCTCTCACCCTCCTTCTGTTTGTCTCCCCCTCACATGTGTTGAGACTCGTCCGAGCCCTCGGTCGCACTCACGTCTCCTCCAAACGGCCGTTTCACCTTTTCAACACAATAAAATATGAAAAAATAAAGAAGAAAACATAAAGAAATGACGCTTTAGGAATGTTCTTTATGCTCAAATTCACTTTTCTCACGGTTTGACTCGTGGACGCGGAGTTAGCCTGAATAAAAGTTTGGGAAACACAGATTATTTGTAGTAAAAAACTCCATTATTCCCTTTTTTTCAAACACTGAACTGACTCAGGGCGCCCTCCCACTGTGCCTCCGTCCCGTGCCCCGTGCTTTAGGGTCCTTGTCCCCCCCTCGGAGAATGCTTCTTGCTGCCTATACGTCATCACGCCGTCACACGTCACACGCATTGATGACGTCATGGCGATGCGTGGCTTTGTTTCCAGATCTTTCCGTAGACCTCGGAGTTTTTGTGCGTCTTGTCGACTGTTTTTTAATCTTTTCATCGACCAAATCTGCAGTAAACACTCCACCTCCGCATCACACCAACGTGAACCTTTCACCGCCATTGTTTGAAATGTCCGCGCATGGTCCCTCCTTCTTTTTTCTACGTCCCAACAGGCGCACAGGAAATGACCTCAGAACCGCCGTAGGCCTCGTGCTCGTACACGTGCGCACGCTCGTGCTCGTACACGTGTAAACGTGCTTTACAAAAGCCCACCTCTCTCAAACGGGCCGTGGACGGCAAGCGTGCCGCTCCTAGACGTGGTACGGTTGCACTCACACTGGTCAAAGGAACCAGACTTTACCCGTAAAACGTGTTTGGACACAGTACGGAAGGACAGTGTGAGTGCGCCCTAAGGGCCCTAAGGTCAGGTTTTATGGCTAAAGTCTGGTTCCTTTGACCAGTGTGAGTTCAACCGTACCACGTCTAGTTATGGCCCACTTGCCGTCCACGGCCCGTCTGAGAGAGGTGGGCTTTAGTAAAGCACGTTTGCACGTGTACGAGCACGAGCGTGCGCACGTGTACGAGCACGAGGTCTACGAAAAGATCTGGAAACAAAGCCACGCATCGCCATGACGTCATCAATGCGTGTGACGTGTTACGGCGTGATGACGTATAGGCAGCAAGAAGCATTCTCCGAGGCCCAGGTAGTGTGAGTACAAACGGGCCTGGAGGGGGGGACAAGGACCCTAAAGCACGGGGCACGGGACGGACGCACAGTGGGAGGGTGCCCTAATAGGGAAGGTTTTCGTTGCCACCGTTCTCTACGGGGGAATTGTTGGGTCTTTACCTGCTCTGTAAAGTGTCTTGAGATAACTTTTGCTATGATTCGACACTATAAATAAAATAAAATTGAATTGCGTTGATCTTTCCTCACGTGTTCGTTTGTGGTGAAGTCGTGGTCGCTCACGTTTAAGTTTGCTTCTCTCTCGGCTCTGGACTCAAACTGCTAACGCCTGTGAGGAAGTGCTGCAGAGCGCCGTTTTCTATCTCGTCCCCCGTTAATGACGCCACCCACTGACACGAAATAACGCGGTGACACCGAGAGTGATGAAGGGCGCGTGATAAGAGCTGCTGCTGTGTTTGTGTGCAGGCTGCGGGCTGAAGCCGTCTCTCTGCCTTTCCCTGAGAGGAGCGACCCCGACGCCGCGGTGACAGGTAAGAAACACGCTCTGTGGTAGTTCTAACTCTGTGCCTTGCTCAGCAGCACTGGGGTGTAGCGGTGTCTGAATGAACAGTTGAGTTGAGATGTCAATCGCAGTGATTCGTGTTTAATTTTGGCCTTTATGTCGGAATAAAACGCCACGTCGATCAGCCAGAATGCTAACAGCCCCAAAGAGCTAACAGGGATTAGCTCGGGGCAATCTGAGGCTGTGGCTCTGGTG
Organism: Echiichthys vipera; assembly: GCF_963691815.1. Lineage (NCBI taxonomy): Eukaryota > Metazoa > Chordata > Actinopteri > Perciformes > Trachinidae > Echiichthys > Echiichthys vipera. The sequence goes on along the minus strand of NC_139830.1, from coordinate 3,099,396 downwards.
GATTGCTTACTCCAGGTAGGGAATGAGTCCTGACCCCAAGTGAAGGAGTTAAAGTACCTCAGGATCATGTTCACGAGTGAGGGGACGATGGAGCGTGAGTTTGGCCGGAGAATCGGAGCAGCGGGGGCGGAGCTGCAGTCGCTCTACCGCACCGTTGTGATGAAAAGAGAGCTGAGGAAGGCAAAGCTCTGGATCTACCGCTCAGTCCTGGTTCCTACCCTCACCTGTGGTCATGAAAGCTGGGTCAGGACCCAAAGAACCAGGTCGCGGGTACAAGCGTGTGAAATGTGTTTCCTCAGGAGGGGGGCTGGAGTCTCCCTTAGAGAGAGGGGGAGAAGTTCAGCATCCGTGAGGAACTCGGAGTAGAGCCGCTGCTCCTTTGCGTTGAAAGGAGCCAGTTGAGGTGGTTCAGGATCATCTAGTAAGGATGAACC
>NC_139830.1:3086462-3091462 GCF_963691815.1 Echiichthys vipera | reverse complement strand
CTCTGGGGACACAGAGCAGACCTGTCCCATGTTTAGTCCTGACTCTGGGGACACGGAGCAGACCTGTCCCATGTTTAGTCCTGACTCTGGGGACACGGAGCAGACCTGTCCCATGTTTAGTCCTGACTCTGGGGACACAGAGCAGACCTGTCCCATGTTTAGTCCTAACTCTGGGGACACGGAGCAGACCTGTCCCATGTTTAGTCCTGACTCTGGGGACACAGAGCAGACCTGTCCCATGTTTAGTCCTGACTCTGGGGACACAGAGCAGACCTGTCCCATGTTTAGTCCTGACTCTGGGACACAGAGCAGACGTGTCCCATGTTTAGTCCTGACTCTGGGGACACGGAGCAGACCTGTCCCATGTTTAGTCCTGACTCTGGGGACACAGAGCAGACCTGTCCCATGTTTAGTCCTGACTCTGGGGACACAGAGCAGACCTGTCCCATGTTTAGTCCTGACTCTGGGGACACAGAGCAGACCTGTCCCATGTTTAGTCCTGACTCTGGGGACACAGAGCAGACCTGTCCAATGTTTAGTCCTGACTCTGGGGACACAGAGCAGACCTGTCCCATGTTTAGTCCTGACTCTGGGGACACAGAGCAGACCTGTCCCATGTTTAGTCCTGACTCTGGGAACAGAGCAGACCTGTCCCGTGTTTAGTCCTGACTCTGGGGACACGGAGCAGACCTGTCCTATGTTTAGTCCTGACTCTGGGGACACAGAGCAGACCTGTCCCATGTTTAGTCCTGACTCTGGGGACACAGAGCAGACCTGTCCCATGTTTAGTCCTGACTCTGGGGACACAGAGCAGACCTGTCCAATGTTTAGTCCTGACTCTGGGGACACAGAGCAGACCTGTCCCATGTTTAGTCCTGACTCTGGGGACACAGAGCAGACCTGTCCCATGTTTAGTCCTGACTCTGGGGACACAGAGCAGACCTGTCCCATGTTTAGTCCTGACTCTGGGGACACAGAGCAGACCTGTCCCATGTTTAGTCCTGACTCTGGGGACACAGAGCAGACCTGTCCCATGTTTAGTCCTGACTCTGGGGACACAGAGCAGACCTGTCCCATGTTTAGTCCTGACTCTGGGGACACAGAGCAGACCTGTCCCATGTTTAGTCCTGACTCTGGGGACACAGAGCAGACCTGTCCCATGTTTAGTCCTGACTCTGGGGACAAAGAGCAGACCTGTCCCATGTTTAGTCCTGACTCTGGGGACACAGAGCAGACCTGTCCCATGTTTAGTCCTGACTCTGGGGACACAGAGCAGACCTGTCCCATGTTTAGTCCTGACTCTGGGGACACAGAGCAGACCTTTCCCATGTTTAGTCCTGACTCTGGGGACACAGAGCAGACCTGTCCCATGTTTAGTGCTGACTCTGGGGACACAGAGCAGACCTGTCTCATGTTTAGTCCTGACTCTGGGACACAGAGCAGACCTGTCCCATGTTTAGTCCTGACTCTGGGGACACAGAGCAGACCTGTCCCATGTTTAGTCCTGACTCTGGGACACGGAGCAGACCTGTCCCATGTTTAGTCCTGACTCTGGGGACATAGACCAGACCTGTCCCATGTTTAGTCCTGACTCTGGGGACACAGAGCAGACCTGTCCCATGTTTAGTCCTGACTCTGGGGACACGGAGCAGACCTGTCCCATGTTTAGTCCTGACTCTGGGGACACAGAGCAGACCTGTCCCATGTTTAGTCCTGACTCTGGGGACACGGAGCAGACCTGTCCCATGTTTAGTCCTGACTCTGGGGACACGGAGCAGACCTGTCCCATGTTTAGTCCTGACTCTGGGGACACAGAGCAGACCTGTCCCATGTTTAGTCCTAACTCTGGGGACACGGAGCAGACCTGTCCCATGTTTAGTCCTGACTCTGGGGACACAGAGCAGACCTGTCCCATGTTTAGTCCTGACTCTGGGGACACAGAGCAGACCTGTCCCATGTTTGGTCCTGACTCTGGGACACAGAGCAGACGTGTCCCATGTTTAGTCCTGACTCTGGGGACACGGAGCAGACCTGTCCCATGTTTAGTCCTGACTCTGGGGACACGGAGCAGACCTGTCCCATGTTTAGTCCTGACTCTGGGGACACGGATCAGACCTGTCCCATGTTTAGTCCTGACTCTGGGGACACAGAGCAGACCTGTCCCATATTTAGTCCTGACTCTGGGGACACAGAGCAGACCTGTCCCATGTTTAGTCCTGACTCTGGGGACACAGAGCAGACCTGTCCCATGTTTAGTCCTGACTCTGGGGACACAGAGCAGACCTGTCCCATGTTTAGTCCTGACTCTGGGGACACAGAGCAGACCTGCCCCATGTTTAGTCCTGACTCTGGGGACACAGAGCAGACCTGCCCCACGTTTAGTCCTGACTCTGGGGACACAGAGCAGACCTGTCCCATGTTTAGTCCTGACTCTGGGGACACAGAGCAGACCTGTCCCATGTTTAGTCCTGACTCTGGGGACACAGAGCAGACCTGTCCCATGTTTAGTCCTGACTCTGGGGACACAGAGCAGACCTGTCCCATGTTTAGTCCTGACTCTGGAGACACCGAGCAGACCTGACCCATGTTTAGTCCTGACTCTGGAGACACCGAGCAGACCTGTCCCACGCTCACCGTCTCCCCCTCTTTGTCGTGTGTGTGTCTCCGTGCAGGACTGGTCCGGCTGCAGCCTCGCTGAAGATGTCTGATAATGGGGAGGTGGAGGACAAGCCCCCGGCTCCGCCCATGAGGAACACCAGCACCATGATCGGCTCCTGCAGCAAGGACCCGGCCCCCCTCAACCACGGCTCCAAGCCCCTCCCTCCGAACCCGGAGGACAAGAAGAAGAAAGACCGCTCGATCCGCTTCATCCTGACGGGAGGAGGCGACAAGAGTGAGTGCTGAGGTCGCTGAGACGCACACACGTCTCTTGTCTTCCTCCTCCTCCTCTTCTTCCTCTTGTCCTCCTCTTCTTCCTCTTGTCCTCCTCTTCTTCCTGTCCTGCTCCTCCTCTTCTTCCTCCTCTTTCTTCTCCTCCTCTTCTTCTTCTCCTCTTGTCCTCTTCCTCTTCCTCCTTTTCTTCCTCTCCTCCTCCTCCTCCTACTCTTTCTCCTCCTCTTCCACCTCCTCCTCCTCCTCTTCCTCCTCCTCTTCCACCTCCTCCTCCTCCTCCTCCTCTTCCTCCTCCTCCTCCTCCTCCTCCTCCTCCTCCTCCTCCTCCTCTTCCTCCTCCTCCTCCTCCTCCTCCTCCTCTTCCTCCTCCTCTTCCTCCTCCTCCTCTTCCTTCTCCTCTTCCTCCTCCTCTTCCACCTCCTCCTCCTCCTCTTCCTCCTCCTCCTCCTCTTCCACCTCTTCCTCCTCCTCTTCTTCGTCCTCCTCCTCCTCCTCCTCCTCCTCCTCCTCCTCTTCTCCAGCTCTGGTTTGGTTGAAGTTAATCCTTAATTCACAGTAAGACGGGAAATGTGCTCCAACCATTAAATTACCAAAATAAAACGCATGAACATTTCCAAACAGAGGGAGAGATTACCCATGATGCTCCTCCTCCTCCTCCGCTTCCTTCTCCTCTTCTTCCGCGTGTCCTCCTCTTCCTCTTCCTCCTGTTCCTCTTCCTTCTTCTTCTTCTTTCTCTTGTCCTCTTCCTCCTCTTCCTCCTCTTCTTCCTCTCCTCCCCCTCTTCTTCCTCTTGTCCTCCTCCTCCTCTTCTTCCTCTCCTCCTTCTCCTCCTTCTCTTCCTTCTCCTCCTCTTCTTCCTCTCCTCCTCCTCCTCTTCCTTCTCCTCCTCTTCTTCCTCTCCTCCTCCTCATCTTTCTTCTCCTCCTCTTCTTCCGCTCCTCCTCCTCCTCTTCCTTCTCCTCCTCTTCTTCCTCTCCTCCTCCTCCTATTCCTTCTCATCTTCCTCTTGTCCTCCTTCCCCTCATCTTCTTCCTGTGCTCCTCTTCTTCCTCCTCCTCCTCTTCTTCCTCTTCCTTTTCCTCTTCCTCCTCCTCCTCTTCTTCCTCTCCTCCTCTTCTTCCTCTTCCTTTTCCTCTTCCTCCTCCTCCTCTTCTTCCTCTTCCTTTTCCTCTTCCTCCTCCTCCTCTTCTTCCTCTCCTCCTCCTCCTTCTTGTCCTCCTGCTCTTCTTCGTGCTCTTCTTCCTCTCTCCTCCTCCTCCTCCTCTTCTTCTTCTCCTTCTCCTCTTCCTCCTCTCCTCCTCCTCTTCTTCTCTCTCCTCCTTCTCCTCTTCTTCTTCCGCTCCTTCTCCTCTTCCCCTCCTCCTCCTGTTCTTCCCCTCCTCCTCCTCTTCTTCCTCTCCTCCTCCTCCTCCTCTTCTTCCTCTCCTCCTCCTCCTCCTCCTCCTCTGCCTCTCCTCTTCTTCCTCCTCCTCTTCCACAGGGAGAGATTACCCATGATGCTCTAGGGCAACTGAAACTGGCACAGCACAGAAACACAGAAACACAATAAAAACACGGGGTTTAAAAGTTAATTTAATCGAATAAATCAAATCAGATAAAAGTAAAGAGACGCAGGGAGGTCGTCTCCTCTCTCTTCGCTGCTCTCCTTCTTTATTTCCTGATTTTCTCTCGTGTGTGTCTCCGTCGTTTCCCCTCTTTCATCACCATCACATCATTTGCAGGAGCTTTAATGAACCTGGACGTGTTTGTTCTTCAGAGGCCTTTTTTAAAACCATGGTTTTCTGTAACGCTCGGTTTTTAATGGCTGACCTGGTTCTTCTGCAGCCTCGGAGACCAACGTCAGGAGCACGAATCACGTCTTTTACACGCACGCGTTCACTCGTAAAGCTTTTATTGTGAAAGGAAATGACTGTGTGGATCCTCCTGCGTCCTGAAACCTGGTGTTTGTGACTGTGTGGATCTCTTCTTCCCTCGCAGCCTACAAGAAGAAGGAGCGCCCGGAGATTTCTCTGCCGTCTGACTTCGAACACACCATCCATGTCGGCTTTGATGCTGTTACCGGGGAGTTTACTGTAAGTGTGTGTGTGTGTGTGTGTGTGTGTGTGTGT
>NC_139830.1:3068962-3076462 GCF_963691815.1 Echiichthys vipera | reverse complement strand
GTTAAGTTTAGACGACTAAAGGAGACGGTTAAGTTTAGACGACTAAGGAGACGGTTAGGTTTAGTCACTAAAGGAGACGGTTAAGTTTAGACGACTAAAGGAGACGGTTAAGTTTAGACGACTAAAGGAGACGGTTAAGTTTAGACGACTAAGGAGACGGTTAGGTTTAGTCACTAAAGGAGACGGTTAAGTTTAGACGACTAAAGGAGACGGTTAAGTTTAGACGACTAAAGGAGACGGTTAAGTTTAGACGACTAAGGAGACGGTTAAGTTTAGTCACTAAAGGAGACGGTTAAGTTTAGACGACTTAAGGAGACGGTTAAGTTTAGTCACTAAAGGAGACGGTTAAGTTTAGACGACTAAAGGTGACGGTTAAGTTTAGACGACTAAAGGAGACGGTTAAGTGTAGACGACTAAAGGAGACGGTTAAGTTTAGACGACTAAAGGAGACGGTTAAGTTTAGACGACTAAAGGAGACAGTTAAGTTTAGACGACTAAAGGAGACGGTTAAGTGTAGACGACTAAAGGAGACGGTTAAGTGTAGACGACTAAAGGAGACGGTTAAGTTTAGACGACTAAAGGAGACGGTTAAGTTTAGACGACTAAGGAGACGGTTAAGTTTAGTCACTAAAGGAGACGGTTAAGTTTAGACGACTAAAGGTGACGGTTAAGTTTAGACGACTAAGGAGACCGTTAAGTTTAGACGACTAAAGGAGACGGTTAAGTTTAGACGACTAAAGGAGACGGTTAAGTTTAGACGACTAAAGGAGACAGTTAAGTTTAGACGACTAAAGGAGACGGTTAAGTGTAGACGACTAAAGGAGACGGTTAAGTTTAGACGACTAAGGAGACGGTTAAGTTTAGTCACTAAAGGAGACGGTTAAGTTTAGACGACTTAAGGAGACGGTTAAGTTTAGTCACTAAAGGAGACGGTTAAGTTTAGACGACTTAAGGAGACGGTTAAGTTTAGACACTAAAGGAGACGGTTAAGTTTAGTCACTAAAGGAGACGGTTAAGTTTAGACGACTTAAGGAGACGGTTAAGTTTAGTCACTAAAGGAGACGGTTAAGTTTAGACGACTAAAGGAGACGGTTAAGTTTAGACGACTTAAGGAGACGGTTAAGTTTAGACACTAAAGGAGACGGTTAAGTTTAGACGACTAAAGGAGACGGTTAAGTTTAGACGACTAAAGGAGACGGTTAAGTTTAGTCACTAAAGGAGACGGTTAAGTTTAGACGACTAAAGGAGACGGTTTAGTTTAGACGACTAAAGGAGACGGTTTAGTTTAGTCACTAAAGGAGACGGTTAAGTTTAGACGACTAAAGGAGACTGTTAAGTTTAGACACTAAAGGAGACGGTTAAGTTTAGTCACTAAAGGAGACGGTTAAGTTTAGACGACTTAAGGAGACGGTTTAGTTTAGTCACTAAAGGAGACGGTTAAGTTTAGACGACTTAAGGAGACGGTTAAGTTTAGACGACTAAAGGAGACGGTTAAGTTTAGACGACTAAGGAGACGGTTAAGTTTAGTCACTAAAGGAGACGGTTAAGTTTAGACGACTAAAGGTGACGGTTAAGTTTAGACGACTAAGGAGACCGTTAAGTTTAGACGACTAAAGGAGACGGTTAAGTTTAGACGACTAAAGGAGACGGTTAAGTTTAGACGACTAAAGGAGACAGTTAAGTTTAGACGACTAAAGGAGACGGTTAAGTGTAGACGACTAAAGGAGACGGTTAAGTTTAGACGACTAAGGAGACGGTTAAGTTTAGTCACTAAAGGAGACGGTTAAGTTTAGACGACTTAAGGAGACGGTTAAGTTTAGTCACTAAAGGAGACGGTTAAGTTTAGACGACTAAAGGAGACGGTTAAGTTTAGACGACTTAAGGAGACGGTTAAGTTTAGACACTAAAGGAGACGGTTAAGTTTAGTCACTAAAGGAGACGGTTAAGTTTAGACGACTTAAGGAGACGGTTAAGTTTAGTCACTAAAGGAGACGGTTAAGTTTAGACGACTAAAGGAGACGGTTAAGTTTAGACGACTTAAGGAGACGGTTAAGTTTAGACACTAAAGGAGACGGTTAAGTTTAGACGACTAAAGGAGACGGTTAAGTTTAGACGACTAAAGGAGACGGTTTAGTTTAGTCACTAAAGGAGACGGTTAAGTTTAGACGACTAAAGGAGACTGTTAAGTTTAGACACTAAAGGAGACGGTTAAGTTTAGTCACTAAAGGAGACGGTTAAGTTTAGACGACTTAAGGAGACGGTTTAGTTTAGTCACTAAAGGAGACGGTTAAGTTTAGACGACTTAAGGAGACGGTTAAGTTTAGACGACTAAAGGAGACGGTTAAGTTTAGACGACTAAAGGTGACGGTTAAGTTTAGTCACTAAAGGAGACGGTTAAGTTTAGTCACTAAAGGAGACGGTTTAGTTTAGTCACTAAAGGAGACGGTTAAGTTTAGACGACTTAAGGAGACGGTTAAGTTTAGTCACTAAAGGAGACGGTTAAGTTTAGTCACTAAAGGAGACGGTTAAGTTCAGACGACTAAAGGAGACGGTTAAGTTCAGACGACTAAAGGAGACGGTTAAGTTTAGTCACTAAAGGAGACGGTTAAGTTCAGACGACTAAAGGAGACGGTTAAGTTCAGACGACTAAAGGAGACGGTTAAGTTTAGTCACTAAAGGAGACGGTTAAGTTTAGTCACTAAAGGAGACGGTTAAGTGTTAATTTTCAGCCTTTCAGAATAAAAGCCCATATATTGAAGTGTGTATCTGTAATTAAATGTATTTTATTTTGAAACCACGCCTGTGCAGACGTGCTCACGCCGCCCTCTGCTGGTAAGACCAGGATACTGCCCGTCTGTTTGATTGACAGGTCTAATATCCTCTGACCCCGCCCCCACTGGCCAATCCTCACGCCTGATTGGTCGACCTCTCTCTCTGACAGTTTCCTCTCTTTCCTCCTGTGGAGACTCTCTCTCTCTCTCTCTCTCTCTCTCTCTCTCTCTCTCTCCCTCTCTCTCTCTCTCTCTCTCTCTCCCTCTCTCTACCTTTCTTTCATCCTTTCTTTCTTCTTTCTCTCCTCTCTTAATTCATTAATGTCCCTTTTTCTCTTCTTTCATCCCTTCTTCTTTCATCCTTTCTTCTTTCTCTCCTTTCTTAATTCATTTCTGTTTTTCTTTTCGGGTTTTCAGCTTCTCTAATTTTTAATGTATTCTTTTTTCTTTTCTTTTAATTTTTTTAATTTCTTTTCTTTTCTTTTATTTTCTTTTAATTTTTTTTCTTTCTTTTCTTTTAATTTATTTATTTTCTTTTAATTTTTTTTATTTCTTTTCTTTTAATTTATTTATTTTCTTTTAATTTATTTCTTTTCTTTTAATTTATTTATTTTCTCTTAATTTATTTATTTTCTCTTAATTTATTTCTTTTCTTTTAATTTATTTCTTTTCTTTTAATTTTTTTCTTTTCTTTTAATTTATTTCTTTTCTTTTAATTTATTTCTTTTCTTTTAATTTATTTATTTTCTCTTAATTTATTTCTTTTCTTTAAATTTTTTTCATTTCTTTTCTTTTAATTAATTTATTTTCTTTTAATTTTTTTTATTTATTTTCTTTTAATTTATTTATTTTCTTTTAATTTATTTATTTTCTCTTAATTTATTTCTTTTCTTTTAATTTATTTCTTTTCTTTTAATTTATTCCTTTCTTCTTTCTTTCTTTATTTCTGTTTCTCTTTCATCTTGCTTACGTCACTCTCTTTTCGTACATTTCTTTCCCTTTAATTTATTTTTTCGTTCTTTCTCTTCTTTTAATTCCCATCTGTCCCTTTCTCTTTTCTTTCATCCTTTCTTTCTTCTTTCTCTCCTCTCTTAATTCATTAATGTCCCTTTTTCTCTTCTTTCATCCCTTCTTCTTTCATCCTTTCTTCTTTCTCTCCTTTCTTAATTCATTTCTGTTTTTCTTTTCGGGTTTTCAGCTTCTCTAATTTTTAATGTATTCTTTTTTCTTTTCTTTTAATTTCTTTTAATTTCTTTTCTTTTCTTTTATTTTCTTTTAATTTTTTTTCTTTCTTTTCTTTTAATTTATTTCTTTTCTTTTAATTTTTTTTATTTCTTTTCTTTTAATTTATTTATTTTCTCTTAATTTATTTCTTTTCTTTTAATTTTTTTTATTTCTTTTCTTTTAATTTATTTATTTTCTTTTAATTTTTTTTATTTCTTTTCTTTTAATTTATTTATTTTCTCTTAATTTATTTCTTTTCTTTTAATTTATTTCTTTTCTTTTAATTTATTTCTTTTCTTTTAATTTATTTCTTTTCTTTTAATTTATTTCTTTTCTTTTAATTTATTTATTTTCTCTTAATTTATTTCTTTTCTTTTAATTTATTTCTTTTCTCTTAATTTATTTCTTTTCTTTTAATTTTTTTTATTTCTTTTCTTTTAATTTATTTATTTTCTTTTAATTTTTTTTATTTCTTTTCTTTTAATTTATTTATTTTCTTTTAATTTATTTCTTTTCTTTTAATTTATTTCTTTTCTTTTAATTTATTCCTTTCTTCTTTCTTTCTTTATTTCCGTTTCTCTTTCATCTTGCTTACGTCACTCTCTTTTCGTTCATTTCTTTCCCTTTAATTTATTTTTTCGTTCTTTCTCTTCTTTTAATTCCCATCTGTCAGTTTTTCTTTTCTTTCTTTCTTCTCTTTATCCCCTTTTTTTCCTGGACGTTTTCCTGAATTCTCCCCGTTTGGTTTCTGCCTCATCCCTCGTTCTTTCTCTCTCTCTCCCGGTCCGCATGCTGCACTTCCCTGGACTCTCGTGCGTAAAAAGCAAAGAAAGATGGCGTTCAGTCGCTCAAAGGGTCTGTTTTATATTTATTCATTCTTTCCCTCGTTCTTTTCTTCTCCTCCTCTCTCTCTCTCTCTCTTTCACTCAGGGACGATCGTGAGTGTCGGCGACCCCAAGAAGAAATACACTCGCTTTGAGAAGATCGGACAGGGGTGAGTGAGTGTGTGTGTGTGTGTGTGTGTCTGTGTGTGTGTGGTTGTGTGAGTGAGTGAGTGAGTGAGTGAGTGCGTGCGTGCGTGCGTGCGTGCGCCTGCCTGTGTGTGTGTGTGTGTGTGTGTGTACGCTCTTTATTCATGTGTGTGTGTTGTGTCTGTGTGTGTGTGTGTGTGCATGTGTCTGTGTGTGTGTGTGTGTGTGTGCGCGCGCGTGCGTGCCTGCCTGCCTCTGTCTGTGTGTGTGTGTGTGTGTGTTGACGTCTCTCTTGTGTGTTGCAGGGCGTCTGGGACGGTGTACACGGCCATCGACATCGCCACAGGACAGGAGGTCGGTGCCCTCCACCCTCCTTCAGCTGCTTTTAAAGACGTATTTCTGTTTCTATGTGAAGCAGACGTGAAAGTGCACGCACGCGTAAAGATGACCTGCTACAACGGTTCAAAACCCCTCAGAATAATCCGGGTTTTTAAAGATTTAAACTCAAAGACGTGACTCCAACGTGTCCTAACGTCTACGATGAATCCACTGAAACAGGAAACAGGAAACAGGAAACGCTAACGTCCTCCTCCAGTTTTCCTTCTTTAAAGTGGAATTACGGCGTAAAAACATCATCCAATGGTCTTTATCCGCAAATACACTCATCAAATAATCCATCAAGACAGTTTGTTGTCGTGTAACAACGGAGAAATCCAGAGAGATGCTAACAGCCGGATGTGGCTAACAGTGATTAGCTCGGGGCAGTACAGTGAAGGCATTCAAAGGTCTTTTTTAACCACTAATGCTGCTGAAAATAACAGCAAACCTCTGCAGCAGCATGAGAAGAGTCCCTACACACAAAACAAAGCAGCAACAGCGTAGTTAGTGAAGCCAGAGTTTATTAAAGAGTGTTTTAAAGACTTACCTACTGGCCCCTGTACCAGCTCCTCTCATAGTAAAGTCCATTACAGTGGAAGGAGCCCATTGGTGCTTTGTTTTGTGTGTAGGGACTCTTCTCATGCTGCTGCAGAGGTTTGCTGTGATTTTCAGCAGCATTAGTGGTTAAAAAAAGATGTTTGAATGCCTTCACCGTGCTGCCTCGAGCTGTGGTGACAGGTGAGGATTGAACCGAACTAAATACGGCTCGGGTGAGAGCGTCTTTAGTCGGCCGTCGGCCTTTAGTCTTTGCGGTGTGTTCAAGTGCCTGTTTTTGGGGCGATACGTAACGATCGGCGCAACAGTCGACCTTCATTGTTGTGTGACGTTGACTTGTTGTCTCGCGTTTAAGTGTCGGCTGAAAGAGAGAAAAGAAGGCTGAACGTCGTAGAGCAGATGTTCAAGGAAACGCAGGTTCAGAATCAGGAAAACCTGGGGTTACGAGCCGTAGCGAACGAATCGTAGCCAACGAACCATAGCCAACGAGCCGTAGCCAACGACCCAAAGCCAACGAACCATAGCCAACGAACCATAGCCAACGAACCGTAGCCAACGAACCGTAGCCAACGAGCCGTAGCCAACGAGCCATAGCCGACGAACCGTAGCCGACGAACCGTAGCCGACGAACCGTAGCCGACGAACCGTAGCCAACGACCCGTAGCCAACGAACCGTAGCCAACGACCCGTAGCCAACGAACCGTAGCCAACGAGCCGTAGCCAACGAGCCGTAGCCAACGAGCCGTAGCCAAACGAAACCGTAGCCAACGAACCGTAGCGAACGAACCGTAGCGAACGTGCCGTAGCGAACGTGCCGTAGCGAACGTGCCGTAGCGAACGTGCCGTAGCCACGAACCGTAGCCAACGAACCGTAGCCAACGAACCGTAGCCAACGAACCGTAGCCAACGAGCCGCAGCGAGCGAGCCATAGCCAACGAACCGTAGCAAACGAACCGTAGCCAACGAACCGTAGCCAACCCGAACCGTAGCCAACGAACCGTAGCCAACGAACCGTAGCCAACGAACCGTAGCCAACGAACCGTAGCCAACGAACCGTAGCCAACGAACCGTAGCCAACGAACCGTAGCAGACGAACCGTAGCCAACGTGCCGTAGCGAACGAGTCGCAGCAAACAAGCCGCAGCGAGCGAGCCGTAGCGGACGAGAGAATGCACTTAGTTCGATTCAAACCTTTTCCTGCCGTCGGGGTCCGCCTTTGTTCTTGCGTCTAACGGCGTGCGGTTGTCGTTCCTCGCAGGTGGCCTTTAAACAGATGAACCTGCAGCAAGCAGCCGAAGAAGGAGCTGATCATCACGAGATCCTGGTGATGAGGGAAAATAAGAACCCCAACATAGTCAACTACCTGGACAGGTGAGACGCACACACACACACACACACACGCGCACACGCACAACACACACACACACACACACACACACACACACACACACACAGGTTACTGAGTCGTCTGCGTGTGCGGTGTGTCCTCAGTTACCTGGTGGGGGACGAGCTGTGGGTGGGTGATGGAGTACCTGGCCGGAGGTTCGCTGACTGACGTCGTCACGGAAACCTGCATGGACGAAGCTCAGATCGCCGCCGTGT
>NC_139830.1:3065065-3068762 GCF_963691815.1 Echiichthys vipera | reverse complement strand
CTTCCACAGGGAGAGATTACCCATGATGCTCTAGGGCAACTGAAACTGGCCCAGCACAGAAACACAGAACACACAATAAAAACACGGGGTTAAAAAGTGAATTAATCAAATAAATCAAATCAGATAAAAGTAAAGAGCCGCAGGGAGGTCGTCTCCTCTCTCTTCGCTCCTCTCCTTCTTTATTTCCTGATTTTCTCTCGTGTGTGTCTCCGTCGTTTCCCCTTTTTCATCACCATCACATCATTTGCAGGAGCTTTAATGAACCTGGACGTGTTTGTTCTTCAGAGGCCTTTTTAAAACCATGGTTTTCTGTAACGCTCGGTTTTTAATGGCTGACCTGGTTCTTCTGCAGCCGCGGAGAGCAAACCCAGGAGCACGAATCACGTCTTTTACACGCACTCGTTCACTCGTAAAGCTTTTATTGTGAAAGGAAATGACTGTGTGGATGCTCCTGCGTCCTGAAACATGGTGTTTGTGACTGTGTGGATCTCTTCTTCCCTCGCAGCCTACAAGAAGAAGGAGCGCCCGGAGATTTCTCTGCCGTCTGACTTCGAACACACCATCCATGTCGGCTTTGATGCTGTTACCGGGGAGTTTACTGTAAGTGTGTGTGTGTGTGTGTGTGTGTGTTGTTGTGTGTTTGCTCCCTCTTGTGTGTGGTTAAACACTCCTTGATTTACCCAAAGCGACCGCAGCTCTGCTTCTGTGGAGCGTATTTGTGCATCTGGTGCGTTTAATTGCTTACCAAAGGATCCATGAGCACTGTTGCGTGCAAGTGTGTGTGTGTGTGTGTGTGTGTGTCTATATATAAACACACACACACACACACACACACACACACACTTGGCAAATGAGCCTTTTTAAATAATCACATTAGACAAAGACGCCTTGTTTAGCTGACTCACTCGATCCGCCTGACCAAGCGCTTTTAGCTGGGAGTTAAACCGCGTGTGCATGTGCGTGTGTGTGTGTGCGTGTGTGTGTGTGCTTCCTTTCCTGTAATATGGGACATTCCTCTCACACACACACACACACACACACACACACACACACACACACATCTACATGCACGTAAACAACTCTCATTTTCACTCAGATCAACCCGATCTAAATATAATGCGGTGCGTGAACGGCCGCAGCGGGGCGGTGTGCAGAGGCGTCACAGACGCACGGAGCGATGGTGAAACGTTAAGGATAGATGTGACCTGATTTGAGTGAGGCGATGGAGTGATGGAGCAGGAAGTGGAGGTGACGGACCGACTCAGACAGACGAGTAGAGAGAGACAGTGACCCAGTTATGTGAGACGCCGGCCTCGTTAGGAACATCATCGTGTCGTTTTATCGTCTGAAACTCATCGTGTTTCATAAAGAGGTTCAGCCGTAACAGCAGGAACTTCACGTCGTTGTTTATAAACCGTGAGACTCGTAGAATGAAATCCTATCTTATAAATAGCTCCCAAAAATCACAGCACTACTTTTGTGAGGTCTGTAGAACAATAATTGGTACCAATCAGAACCTCAGTTTGTTAGCTGCTGTTAGCAAAATGCTAGCTAACTAAGTAGGCTAGTTAAAGTGTAATTCCGGCACAAACTCATCCCATGACCTTTTTTTTTGCACTGACACTCATCAGAAACCCAGGAGAGTCGCTAACAGCCGGGCGTGGCTAACAGTGATTAGCTCAGGGCAGTGAGGTGAAGGCATTCAAAGGTCTTTTTTAACCACTAATGCTGCTCTAAATAACAGCAAACCTCTGCAGTAGCATGAGAAGAGTCCCTACACACAAAACAAAGCACCAACAACGTAGTTAGTGAAGCCAGAGTTTATTAAAAGAGTGTTTTAAAGACTTACCTACTGGCCCCTGTACCAGCTCCTCTCATAGTAAAGTCCATTACAGTGGATTACCAAAGTCAACCCCAAAGGAAGGAGCCCATTGGTGCTTTGTTTTCTGTGTAGGGACTCTTCTCATGCTGCTGCAGAGGTTTGCTGTTATTTTCAGCAGCATTAGTGGTGAAAAAAGACCTTTGAATGTCTTCAACGTGCTGCCTTGAGCTAACCACTGTTAGCCACGCCGTCTGTTAGCGACTCTCCTGGGTTTCTCCGTTAATAGTTGTTACAGAAAAAAAATATCTTGATGGATTATTTGATGAGTGCTGAAAAAGACCCTGGGATGGTTTCACGCCAGAGTTACACTTTAAGTGAAGATGGGACAAGAAGTTAAACAGATCTCTTGCGAGTCACGTAGCAAGACGACTTGTTTTGTGTTAGAGTCGTCGTCCTCACCTGTGTGTCTAACTGTGTATGTGTGTGTGTGTGTGCGTGTGTGTGTGTGTGTGTAGGGCATGCCGGAGCAGTGGGCCCGGCTCCTGCAGACGTCCAACATCACCAAACTGGAGCAGAAGAAGAATCCTCAGGCCGTCCTCGATGTTTTAAAGTTCTACGACTCGAAAGAAACCGCCAACAGCCAGAAGTACATGAGCTTCACAGGTACACACACACACGCACACACACATACACGCACACACACACACACGCACACACACACACGCACACACACACACACACACACACACACACACACGCACGCACACACACGCACACACACACACACACACACACACACACACACACACACACACACACACACACACGCACACACACGCACACACACACACACACACACACACACACACACGTCTTGGTCTTCCTCTGTATTGTGTTTTTCTTATAGTTCCTTTGTTTTTCCCTGCAGATAAAAACGCAGAAGTCTTCAGTTCTTCCACCACGACGGTAAGAACCATTAACCATCGCTGCTGCTGCTGCGGCTGCTGCTGCTGCTGCTAACGCTAACGCTAACACCAATAATAGTTTATTTAGAGCTTTCTGCACATTTTCTGCCCTAACGTGGGAACAGTCCAAGCTTAAAAAGAGAACTTCACCATCTGTTTATCAGTTACACACACAGTGTTGTCATGAGGAAAGGTTGTCGCAGACCTCCGCGGGGAGAAATAGGGATCCACGTTTAATAACAGCAAAACCACGTGTTGTCGCTAAAACCTCAATATTAAACAGTGTTTCCCTCAGGTTTAGGTTCAGGTTTTGGGTTAGGGTGGTGGGGGATCACAAAAACCTTAAAGTAATCCTGGTTTTCATGTGTTTCCACTGCAGCGTTGTCGCCTGAATGTTCTTTTGTCAGCAGCCAGTCGGGGTTTAATCCGACACTTTAATGGTCGGGTTCGTATTAAAGGTCGATCCCCACATGGAGAAATGAATCAGTGTTAAAAGGTTAAAAATCACAGTTCTACAGCAATAATCAGTTTAAATCAGTGTTTCACACAATGAGCTGACTCAGCATCAGAACACGTCTTTAAATCATTAAAGTCCAAATAATGTTCTCAACAGAACCAGAACAAAGTTAAATCACAAATCAACAAATAAAGACAGAATTTCACTTTGTTTAATTCTGTTTCAGTTGTTTTTTCTTCTCAAACTAAATAATAAAGGATCTCTGAGAAGTTTCAGTTTCGTTTTCCCCGTCAGGAGTGGAAACATAAGCAAAATGACTTAAAACAGATGCAAAATGACAAGAAATTGAAGCAAAATGACTGAAACTTGATAAAAAATTACTAAAATTTAAGCAAAATGACTTAAAACAGATGCAAAATGACTAAAACTTAAGCAAAAATGACTTAAACTTAA
>NC_139830.1:2962565-3047565 GCF_963691815.1 Echiichthys vipera | reverse complement strand
AAAACTATCACTTTGATTTCTGCTGTGTTTTTGTTTTTGTTTCTTGTAGTTTCCACGAACCTCGGGCCTTAAACCGTGTCACAGGTGCAGGACGACGTTAGCACCTTCTGATGGCGACATTTTCAGGCGACTCAGCGTTATTTTATCATGATTTCATCTACGTTCTGTATCAAAGCGCTGGCTGGGAACTTCTTTTGGAGCGCGGTTGTATGAGCAACGGAAACATATGGATTTTTAAATGGATTTTAGACCTAAACAATTACATTTTACGGTATGTTTATAACGTTTCCACAGCTTTACCTGTCTCTGCTTACGTTCACACATCTCTGCCACCAGACTCCACTCACACAAACAGCGATTTAACGTCACAGAACGCAGGAGTTGCTGTTCAACTCGGTTCGTACGGATTCACAAAAGTCCCGAAATAACACAAACTAACTCGCGGATAGGGGCAGCTGCAGACCAGCGACTCCTGTGTTTCCATCTCATCTCATCTTCAGCCTCTTATCCGGGGTCGGGTCTCGGGGGCAGCAGCTTTAGCAGGGGACCCCAAACTTCCCTTTCCCAGGCCACATTAACCAGCTCTAACTGGGGGATCCTGAGGCGTCCCCAGGCCAGTGTGGAGATCTAATCTCTCCACCTGGTCCTGGGTCTTCCCCGAGGCCTCCTCCCAGCTGGACGTGCCTGGAACACCTCCCTAGGGAGGCGCCCAGGGTTCATCCTTACCAGATGATCCTGAACCACCTCAACTGGCTCCTTTCAACACAAAGGAGCAGCGGCTCTACTCCGAGTTCCTCACGGATGCTGAACTTCTCCCCCTCTCTCTAAGGGAGACTCCAGACCCCCTCCTGAGGAAACACATTTCAGCCGCTTGGACCTGGACCTGGTTCTTTGGGTCCTGTGTTTCTTTGACGTTAACTTCCTGTTTTTATCAGTGGAGTCTGGCGGCTTTGATGAGAGCGGAGAACAGCTTCGGTTCCTTCCACGTAAACTTAAATGGAGCTGTCAGACTGAAAGGTAAAGCTGTGTAAATGTTCTAAATATAGCATACACTTTAAAATCATATTGATTTGTTTCTTTGTTTCTGTGCCGGCCGCCATTACACACCTCATACAACCACACTTCAAAATATCAGAACTATCCCTTTAATCCATTTTTGTGACTTATCAACACATTCAAATGTCTTCAAATGTCCTGTTTTGTTTATTTTTTAAATGATAGCAGGAGAATCGGCACGTTTGGACACAATCACACGTTTATGGTCACGAATGCTGTTGAAACTGTTGCCACCGTGTGTTCCTGTGTCCTGGTCTGAAACCCCCCCGACTTAAAGGACAATTCTGTGGTTTTCCGTTTTCTCTGCGGTCACTCTGAACTCTGCGTCTGGGTTTAAACGTCCTGTCGTCAGTAAACGAAAGAAAGAACCAGGAAACAATGAGAGAGAAACCACGTGAATGCTACGTTGAGTTATCTGTTAACGTCCTCTTGAAATGTTACTTTCACCATTCGTTCGTATGTTGATGCGCTCAAATTAATGAGACAAAAGATGATTAATGATCCATTATCCTGCCCCAGATGAGTTTCACAATGTTATTGGATAAATTATCCATTACACGAGACGGTACCCCAGGATCTCACAGGCGGATGTTTTACAGTTTTAAAGTTTTAAAGTAAGTTTTAAAGCTTTAAAGTAAGTTTTAAAGTCTGTTTTAAAGCTCGTAGAGTTCAGCAGATACCAGCAGGGACATTGTGTAGATGTATAAAAGACTGGATCTCTTGGTGCACGGCTGCAAGCTTCCTTCACCTTTAGCTGCATATGAAGGGGGGGGGGGGGGGGTTGTCTGTGTCTGTGGGTCCGTTGTCTCCTGATCCGTCCAGGTTCATCCTTTCTTTACGAGAGACTGTCTGACGACCAACACACTCTCTTTAGTGTTTGAATCGCTGCCGGACCGTGAGACAGGATGAATACCATGAATTACTTTACTAAAAATAATAATTATTCTTTATGAGCATCAACATGCAGGACAGTTCTCTCTGCAGCGTCAACGGGGGTTCAGACTTGGTACAGTCCAAATTGTAGAAGGGGGACTTGGTTCAGTCCAGGATGAGGTTGTCAGAACGAAGTCTTCAGAGCCGTAATTTATCTGTTTATAGTTCAGTTTGATGATTTGAAACAACTCTGAGAAAAAAATAAAATGTTACAAAAACTGAAAGTCTGCTTTTATGTTTTTATTTAGCATTTAGCAAATATCAGACATTTCTCTCAGGAGTTCATGGACACGAACGAAACTCCAAATACGTTAAAAACAGGACTCTACAGGTGCAGTCAGGTCCAGTAGGTCCAGTGTTGTTAGTGGACGGGGCTGACGGACCACTGTTTCATTGTTATTTATTT
This sequence comes from Echiichthys vipera, assembly GCF_963691815.1. NCBI lineage: Eukaryota > Metazoa > Chordata > Actinopteri > Perciformes > Trachinidae > Echiichthys > Echiichthys vipera. Next base: position 3,045,170 of record NC_139830.1, on the reverse strand, counting down.
ATCCTAATGGTCCTAAAGCCCTCTCGTAAGTCACTTATATAAACGACTGTTCTTTTTCTGAGTCTGGGGCAGAAATGAGTTTTAATCCGTCCCCCGGCAGCCTCTCTCTCTCTCTCTCTCTCTCTCTCTCTCTCTCTCTCTCTCCCTCTCTCTCTCTCTCTCTCTCTCTCTCTCTCTCTCTCTCTCTCTCTCTCTCTCTCTCTCTCTCTCTCTCTCCCTCTTTCTTTCTCTGTGTAATTAAAAGTGCTGATTTCTGATTAGCTGCTTCCTGAACTCCCCTTTCATCCGCAGGCTAATCTGGAATGAGTTTAGTGGTGAGGCGAGACTTTACTGCAGCGTGTGAATGGGCTCAGACTCAGTCCTCAGCATAGACGGATCACTGATCGGGTCTAACGGGCACAGGTCCAGGGGGGGACCCAAAGTGTCAGGCGTCCCCCCGGTCACTCAAAAAAACACGTATCAACCACAAAGACAAAAACAGCTGCAAAAGGAAATAAAAACAACCACTAAAAGAGTCCAAATGAGGAGTAAAATGTGTAAAAATAAGTTTCCTCCTCTCCTTTTTCCTTTCCTCTTTTGTCGTGTTTGCATTCCTCACCGGCGAGTCCCAACCAGGTTAACTTATACATATATACTTATATATACCCCAAGAGTAGGCTACTTCTGGAGTTGCCAGGCGCGATGTGTGAAAACTAGTTAGCAAGCAAGCACAGAAATTTAAAAAGATTAGACAAAAGTGCTAAAGAAGATGTGGAAATAAACTAAAAATAATGACAAAACAGTTCAAATAATTAGCTTAAAGTTATGGATAAATGGTCAAAATAGACAGGGAAAGTATTGGATAAATTGTTAGCTTAAAGTAACGTTAACTAAAAAGTTATGTCAATGGATAAATGGTTAAAAAGTTAGCTTAAAGTAACGTTAATGGATAAATTGTTAAAAGGTTAAAAGAGATGGCTTAAAGTAACATTAGCTAAAAGTTATGTTAATGGATTTGGTTAAACTAAAAGTAGCTTAACATTAATGGATGGTTAGTTTAAGTTAACCTTTAAAAAGTTAGCTTCAACTAACGTTAATGGATAAATGTTTAAAAGGTTAAAAAAAGGGTTAGCTAAAAGTAACATTAGCTTAAAGTAACATTAGCTAAAAGTAAAGTTACTTGGATTTGGTTTTTAAAAGTAACGTTGGCTAAAAATGATGTTAATGGATTTGGTTTTTAAAAAGTTAGCTCAAGGTAGCCTAGCCTTAATGGATAAATGTGTTTTTGTTTAGTAAGCTAGCTTAAAGTATCGTTTATGGATAATAGGTTAAAACAGTTGGCTAAAAGTTAATTTTAGCTAAAAGTAACATTAGCTAAAAGTAATGTTAATGAATTTGTTTTAAAGAAAAGCTAGTTAAAAGTAGCCTAACATTAGTTAGCTTAAAGTAACGTTAAAAGAAACCTAGCTTAAAGTAAGTTAATGGATTGGTTAAAGAAAAATATAGCTAAACGTATTGCTACCTGTAATTACATTTAACGCTGTGAAAGGTGACTGTAACGGTTACGTTTTAGGTGCCAACGACTTTTTAAAAATTATAAAAAACTAAACACCAACTCTTGACTTCCTTCTTTGCTCTACGTTCATCGTTTCCGCAGTAATTCATACGTGGAATACAAACGGATAATAGAGAAATGAAGACTACGTCATTACTGGCTACCATCTTTGTTTGGATCAAGAAATACAGCTCAGTCTCCATGGCAACAGTCTCCCGTTACCATGGAGACTGAACTCTTAACCGTCCTGCAGGGAAAGACACGGTGACGCAGGATTTCTGTTTGTTTCTTTTTCATCTGAGGAACTCTCTGGTTCTCTGTTTCCCCTCCGTCTGCAGTCGTCGTCACCGCGCGCCCAACGTTTGGTCCCTCTCTGGTTTTCTGCTGAGGCGGCAGGGAGAGCAGCAGCGACGGAGCGTGACGCATCAATGACAAGGACAAACGGGTGCAACTGAGATTAAAACAGCCGAGAACGAGGCGTGAGAAAAGAGCAGAAAGAGATGTGAAATTAGAGGGAGAGGAGCAGAGGAAGGGTTAGAAAGGACTGAGACAGAGGTTTTAACAAAGAGGGTTTACGGGTAAAACAGAAAACGTGCCTATAACTTTATTCATCTGCAGGGAAATGGCTGTGACGCAGGTTCAGTTTTCATTTACTGTGATAAACCTCGTTCACTGTTTGTTCTTTCTGACACGAAAGGTGGTGCTCTGTGAATCGCATGTACTCCACACATTTATTATTGTGGAAATGATGTCTGGAGCAAAGAAGGAAATTATATGACGTAGTAGCCTATGATAGAGAGACGATTGTTGAAAAACACGTGCTAAAGTGGCCTCTAGGATCAAAATCGCATGCTAAAGTGCCCCGCTAGGAGCCAAAATGTGTGCTAAAGCGCCGTCATGGGGGCCAAACCTGTGCTAAAGTGTTCTCTAGTAGCCAAAACATGTGCTAAAGTGCCCTCATGGGGGCCAAAATGTGTGTTCAAGTGTCATCTAGGAGCCAAAATGCATGGTTTAGTGCCCTCATGGGGGCCAAAACGTGTGCTAAAGTGTCCTCATGGGCTCAAATGTGTGCTAAAGTGCCCTCTAGGAGCCAAAATGTTTGTTAAAGTGCCCTCTAGGAGCCCAAACCCCTGCTAAAGTGCCCTCTAGGAGACCAAACCAAGTGCTAAAGTGCCCTCTAGGAGACCAAACCAAGTGCTAAAGTGCCCTCATGGGGGCCAAACGTGTGCTAAAGTGCCCTGATCAGTGGTGCATCCTGGCCTCCATCAGAGGGCACTTTAGCACATGTTTTAGGGCACAACCCCACACTGATGAAAGTCTCACTATTTTGCAGACTTCTTCCTCTCTTTCTTTTCTCTTTTCTCTTCTGGGACCCAGTTCAGTCTCTCAGCCGATGTGTTCAGCAGGTTTTACATTTATGTTACGACACTTGTGGTGAAACGCTTACTGAGAAAACACTAATTACAAGCGTGTGTGTGTGTGTGTGTGTGTGTGTGTGTGTGTGTGTGTGTGTGTGACAGTATAAGCGCGTGTGTGCTTTAAAAACAATAGTCTTCCACCCGCCCTCTCTCTTTTTTCTATTACATAACAGCCTCCACTGCAGAGGAAGAGCACTGCAGAGGACTACACACACACACACAACCAATGTGTGTGTGTGTGTGTGTGTGTGTGTGTGTTTCCATGTTAATGACATATTTGGGATCAGAGAACAGTGAGTTCAGCTCATTATTGTTCTTCACAGATTCATATTTTTGGTCACATCTCGTCGTGGTTGTGCAACATTTAACGCTGAACCACCGTGGACGCAGCTTTGACCTGCAGGAAACGTCCCTCTCAGATTAAGACAGTGGCCCCTCGAAGTTTTGCGCCGGGCTACTGTGAAGTGTAAGCGCCTGTGAGTGTGAGTGATGGTGACGGGGGGGAGAAGCTCCGCAGAGTGACAGGTCTTCAAACACAACGCTGGTCGTTTTTAACAAAGTCAAAGTCTCTGGGGATCGGTAAAGTCTCCGGATCAGTTCAGAACAACGGAATGAAAAACTCGGTAAATGCTCCGCTGGATGTTTATTCTTCAAGATCGCTGAGTCGCTCATTTAGCTGTCAATCAAAAAAGGAATCCGCCTCAGACAGCTCGTCCAATCATCACGCAGAAGCCGAGCGTCCGATGGGCGGGACAAAGCCCAGCATTTATCAGATGGAGACAGATGGACCCACGCCCCTCCCCCCAACGTCACATACATGTCCTTTTTTGGTCAGAGGAAATGAGTGGGAGTCAAAGACAAGGTGGAGACTCCCGTAGGCGAGGACGATTGGATCACGTTGAGAGAACGGACCTCGATGGAGACGCTACGTCCGTTTTTTACAGGGATAAAAAACATGAGACTGTTTTTCATCTGAAGCTTCGGATGAAAGAGAAGCAGACGAGTGGGGAGTTCAGTCCGCCTCGTCCTTTTTCTGCGGCCTCCAGAGTCTCATTGCATCTGAACGGGTCCAGAGCGCCGAAGAGAGGAACGCCATTTGATGGAGCACGCCGCTATACGACCACTGCATGCTGACTCAGCACTGTGAGCGCTGTGAGCAGGAGCAGCAGTGGAGTTTACCTCCTAACAGCAAACCTGACAGCATCTTCATGTCCTTTAGAGAGCATGCAACGTGTGCTAAAGTGTTCTCTAGGAGCCAACACCTGTGCTAAAGTGTTCTCTAGGAGCCAAAACCTGTGCGAAAGTGCCTTCATGAGGGCCAAAATGTGTGCTAAAGTGTCCTCTAGGGGCCCAAACATGTGCTAAAGTGCCCTCTAGAGACTAAAACCTGTGCTAAAGTGTCCTCTAGGGGCCCAAACATGTGCTAAAGTGCCCTCTAGGAGCCAAAATGTGTGCTAATGTGTCCTCTAGGAGCCAAAACGTGTGCCAAAGTGCCCTCTAGGAGCCAAAACGTGTGCCAAAGTGCCCTCTAGGAGCCAAAATGTGTGCTAATGTGTCCTCTAGGAGCCAAAACCTGTGCTAAAGTGCCCTCTAGGAGCCAAAACGTGTGCCAAAGTGTCCTCTAGGGGCCAAAACGTGTGTTAAAGTGCCCTCTAGGGTCTAAAACCTGTGCTAAAGTGACCTCTAGGGACTAAAACCTGTGCTAAAGTGGCCAAAACGTGTGCTAAAGTGTCCTCTAGGGGCCCAAACATGTGCTACAGTGTCCTAGAAGCCAAAACCTGTCTTACAGTGTCCTCTAGAAGCCAAAATGTGTGCTAAAGTGTCCTCTAGAAGCCAAAATGTGTGCTAAAGTGTCCTCTAGAGACTAAAACCTGTGCTAAAGTGCCCTCTAGGGGCTAAGGCCTGTGCTAAAGTGTCCTCTAGAGACTTTTTTTGGCGAAACTTTTGCTAACGTGTCCTCTAGGAGCCAAACGTGTGCTAAAGATTCCTCTAGGAGCCAAAACGCGTGCTAAAGTGTCCTCATGGGGGCTAAAACCTGTGCTATAGTGTCATATAGGAGCCATACCTGTGCTAAAGTGTCCTCTAGAGACTAAAACCTGTGCTAAAGTGTCCTAGAAGCCAAAACCTGTGCTAAAGTGCCCTCTAGGAGCCAACACCTGTGCTAAAGTGCCCTCTCGAGACTTATCCTGTGCTAAAGTGTCCTCTAGGGGCTAAGACCCGTGCTAAAGTGCCCTCTCGAGACTTATCCTGTGCTAAAGTGCCCTCTAGGAGCCAATACCTGTGCTAGTGTCCTCTAGGAGCCAACACCTGTGACGTAAGCAACAGGTGAACTGGAGCCCCTCGCGGACGCCTCGTGCCTGCAGGTCTCCTCCTCTCCTCCTCTCCTCGCCCTCGCAGCGCGTGCTGGTACTGTACATCCCCGTGCAGCTCGAGCCAGGCTGCACTGCTGCACGAGACTACAGCAGCGACTGCAGCAGCGCGGGCTCGTGCCTCAGAACGTTGCTTTTTTGAAAATTAACGGTCGGAGAGAAAAACGGTCAGTTTAACGGTGGAGCAGCAGACGGTAAGAAAACGCTGTTTTATTGTTTTTAACGGTGATTTTTCTCGGTGTATTTAAACGACCTTTACGGTGAAACCTGTGAATATCAGTCAGCACTGCACTCACTGAACAAAACACGCGTTTTTAATGTGAAACACAGTCGTTTTAAAACAACCTCTCAGCGTCACGTCGCTTTTTAACGTTAGCTTAACGACATTAGCCCGTTTCTGCTGTTTTTCTCGGTACATTAGTTCGGTTCCTTGAAACACTGTCAACAGCAGGTGTTGTCAGTGAGTGTAATGTGGTTTTACTGGTGTTTACCTCCTGAATAAGGTGCTTTTCTCATGCCAGGCTGCTGGGAAGTGTCGGCTTGGATCATGCTAATGACAGGAACTTTAAACAATAATCTGATTTACTGTGGCTCTGAGTTTCAGTAAGATGACACTTTATTGTTATTTAGCACACATTGTTGCTTTATTGTTTGCTGTTTTGTGTGAAAGCAGCCTCTTGATTGATTGAATTGTACAAAGAATTATTATTCTTATTAGATAATCTGCTGGTCTTTAAAATGTCAGTAAATATATATAAACAAATGTCCATCACAGCTATTTAAGTACAAGGTGATGTCTTTAAATGTCTGTCAGTCCAGAACCCAAAGATATTCACTTTAATATGATTTAATTCCAGTTATTTAAGTACGAGGTGATGTCTTTAAATGTCTGGTTTGTCAGTCCAGAACCCAAAGATATTCACTTTAATATGAATTAATTACAGTTATTTAAGTACAAGGTGATGTCTTTAAATGTCTGTCAGTCCAGAACCCAAAGATATTCACTTTAATATGAATTAATTACAGTTATTTAAGAACAAGGTGATGTCTTTAAATGTCTGTCAGTCCAGAACCCAAAGATATTCACTTTAATATGATTTAATTCCAGTTATTTAAGTAGAAGGTGATGTCTTTAAATGTCTGTCAGTCCAGAACCCAAAGATATTCACTTTAATGTGATTTAATTCCAGTTATTTAAGTACAAGGTGATGTCTTTAAATATCTGTCAGTCCAGAACCCAAAGATATTCACTTTAATATGATTTAATTCCAGTTATTTAAGTACAAGGTGATGTCTTTAAATATCTGTCAGTCCAGAACCCAAAGATATTCACTTTAATATGATTTAATTCATATGAGTAAAGCAGATTCATATGTGAGAGGTTGAAAACAGCATTTAAAGCTCTTTTCACATAATTATCAAAGTAGTTGTTGAATATTTTTCTGTTCAAATAATCAGTTAGTCGACTAATTGTGCATGTTTGTTATTATTATGCAGTCACAAAACAGGTATTTCCAATTTGGATCATTTCATATCTTAATAATAACATATGTAATGATATAACATGTCCTCTGGTAAGTCAGTAAATGAATGTTTATATGACATAACCACGGTAAAGCCTGTTTTTATATACTCCTGTGTTCATTTAATGTGTAACAAATGAGAAAATACAGAGTATCTTTAGGGCAAAATATTTCACATCACAAATTTGAGCTGTTATTATCAATTTAGATGACGTTATTGTGCGTTGTGGTATCTCGGGACCTAATTAGTTGTATTTTCAATCGATTCATCTTGCTTTTGAGCTGAAAAGATGAAAGAAAAATGTCCAAACTCTCTGATTCCAGCTTCTTAAATGTGAATATCTTCTGGTTTCTTCCCTCCTCTACGACCGTAAACTGAATATCATTGAGTTTTTGACAAAACAAGACATTTGTCATCTAGTTTTCCCCAATTTTATCACATTTAATGGACCAGACAGCTACTGGATTGATCAAGAAAGAGTCAGTAGATTAATAGAAAATGAAAAGTATGATTTTTCCCTTTTATCGTGTCTGTCTGCAGCTTATTGAGATCGCTTTTATCCCTCTCCACCTTTATGAACAATGACAGAGGCCGCAGCAGTGTCACATATTGTTAATTGTTCTGTCAGTGTGGAGCTCAAACCGCGTTTCTTCTGCAGACGGTTGCTTCGGCGACGTCGTTGTGATGGATCGCCGCTGTTAAACTGCGCGGTGAATCACGTTTCTGTCAGGCCGCCTTATTGTTTATCCCATAGATCGATACAAATCAATGCACAACTGCACACGGACAGACTCCCTGCTGTTATTCATCAAGGGAGCGAGTAAGTCCGAGTCACGTGGCAGGACTTCAGATGCATTTATCACCCAGACAAGGTCGCTCCATGGACCCGCTGGATGGGAATGACCGTTCATGCTTTTGTCTTTATCATCACTGCGAGCAGAAAGCAAGCGAAACACTGAAGAAAGTCCCGACATGAGCACTGATGCGTATGTGTATCTATGCAGGACACGTCAGCAGCTACCTTTACTTTCACATTAATATCCCGTTTACCTGAGTTTAAGGGCGCACTCCCACTGTGCCTCCGTCCCGTGCCCCGTGCTTTAGGGTACTTGTCCCCCCCTCCAGGCCCGTTTGTACTCACACTACCTGGGCCTCGGAGAATGCTTCTTGCTGCCTATACGTCATCACGCCGTAACACGTCACACGCATTGATGACGTCATGGCGATGCGTGGCTTTGTTTCCAGATCTTTCCGTAGACCTCAGAGTTTTTGTGCGTCTTGTCGACTGTTTTTGAATCTTTTCATCGACCAAATCTGCAGTAAACACTCCACCTCCGCATCACACCAACGTGAACCTTTCACCGCCATTGTTTTAAATGTCCGCGCATGGTCCCTCCTTCTTTTTTCTATGTCCCAACAGGCGCACAGGAAATGACCTCAGAACCGCCGTAGGCCTCGTGCTCGTACACGTGCGCACGCTCGTGCTCGTACACGTGTAAACGTGCTTTACTAAAGCCCACCTCTCCCAAACGGGCCGTGGACGGCAAGCGTGCCGCAGCTAGGCGCGGTATGGTTGCACTCACACTGGTCAAAGGAACCAGACTTTAGCCGTGAAACCTGTTTGGGCACGGCACGGATGGACAGTGTGAGTGCGCCCTTACAGTCAAGCTGTGAATAAGTGCTGGGGGGATTGTGGAGAGGGGTCACATGAGGGTTGTGGATGGTGACATTCGTTGGTGGTAAAACATTGATAACATCTACTGGGGTCATGAACACTGGGTGGTGTGTTTGTTGCTATTGTTACTGTGATGTTCTTGTTTGTACGGTGCTGTGATGAGTCTGTATTTGTGCTGAAGCTCTCTGGAGAAAGCCAGGGAACATTACGACCCCGTTTGTTGGTAGCGTCTCTCCTGTCTGCACGCAGCTTAGTAAAGACATGATTTGAGAAACACAAAGGACTCCAGAGAATATTCTGAATTTGATACGGGTCCTGTAAATACTGTAAACGGCCTTTTCTGTTTGGATATTGCAAATTAGACCGAATGTAGCATTTTTCTGATTTAAGGCCTTTGTCCACATAGTGTTTATCTTTGTCAGGAAGCTTCATCACAGCGCCTCAAAGTGCCGCTGTGGGTTTTTTTTCTAGGTAGCTAGCTTAACGCTACATTAACAGGGAGGATTGACTTCACAGCTAACAACAAGCTTACAAAGCGTATGGGTGTGCTTTCCTGTGTTCGTGCTGAAAAGGAATAACCTGACTGCTCCAGATGCATTGATTCTCATTTTCTCAGCATTTCCATCTGAACTCTGGTTTAAAGATCTTTAGTGAAGGTTTGAAAATCCTGGTTTCTGATTGGATAAACCATCTGTCTGTCACCAACATACCGGCCAAACCAACCGATCAGATGACTGAAGCGTGTGACGTGCTAACAGCGTGGAGGCAAAGCTCAGAAAGGAAACAACATGTGGGTAAAGGAGATTTTCCCTTTGTGTTTAACGTGAATTTACGGATCAAAGGCCCAATTTCAGGAGCCCGGTCCATATTCAACAGAAGGATCCAGAGAACAAAGAGTTAGTGAGCGGCTTGCTCCATAGCTGCTCATCTCATCCGTGGAAGCCTCCATGTTGTTTACACTCAACAGTCTCTTCTCTTTTCACTTAAACCCACCTCTAAACCAACGCTGATTGGTTCGGTCGCTGCTCAAACGTTACCAGACTGATCTGAGAGTGAAACACAGCAGAGCTCAGAGGTCAGGATGGTCTGGGCGTTTGGAATAATGGGCACCCAGTCGCATACTCATACATTTTTAACATTTGTTCGTGATATTTAAATATTGCTGTTACAGTCAGAACCATAACCAGACAACGCTGCACGTGCATTCATGTGTTTAGTGGCGTGTGCAGAGGTGAGATATTCCTGAAATGATTAGTCTTGGATTTGACGCCTAGTCTTGTTCGTGATCCTCTTAAGTGCCGCGGTTCTCATGGTTCTGAATGTTCGGTTGTGTTTTGTTCCTGGTTTCATGTGAACTAGCAAATAAAACACACTTCACCTGTGAGCTAATAATGATGAGCACAGAGGCACTGTGTGTAAAAGGTTGCCCAAAGAATCAAGTGTTTAGTGACCCTTATGAAACAATCCATTATAGACACACACACACACACACACACACACACACACACACACACACACACACACACACACACACACACACACACACACACACACACACACACACGCACACACCTGGAGCAGACGTCACGCTGCAGCACAGCCTCCTGACACTAAAGCTCTTCACAGCTCGTCAGAGAAACTCCCTCGTGAGCCCCCGTGTTTCTGCGTGACGTCAGTGTTTCTCCATCACTGAAGGGAGCAGCTGCAGCAGACGGAGGGGTGCAGGGGTGCTGACGTCATCATGACGGATTGGTACACAACGACACACGCGTGCACGCATACACACGTAGGCCTGTCGCAATAAACATTGAATCGATTAATGGCATGATAACTTTTAATGTCTTCACTACGGTGCGTCTGTTTCCACTGAGCCCTCTCTCTTCCTCAGCGTTACGGGGAGTTAACCCTCGTCTCATCTCGTGTCAGTCACTTGTCAGCGGAAGTGACTGACACTCGTCAAGATGCAAAACCTCAACAATAAGATGCAAAATGACTAAAAATAGATGCAAAACCACCAAAAAAAGACACAAAATGACTAAAAATCGATGCAAAACCACCACAAAAGACACAAAATGACTAAAAATAGGTGCAAAACCAGCATAAAAAGATGTAAAATGACTAAAAATAGATGCAAAACCACCACAAAAAGATGTAAAATGACTAAAAATAGATGTGAGGAGTTCACCCTGGTGTTGTGTCAGTCACTTGTCAGCTGCACAGTCTGTGTGTGTGTGTGTGTGTGTGTGGGGGGGGGGGGGTGCAGGAGAGCCCTGTGAGGAGCAGGTTAGAGGACACGCTAGCTGAGATTTGGAGGAATAAAAACAAAGATGGAGTTGGTTTCAAAGCGAACGCCACAGCTGCGGTGAGGGAGCCCCTGACCGCGGTGAACCACTTCACCTGACCGCGGTGAACCACTTCACCTGACCGCGGTGAACCACTTCACCTGACCGCGGTGAACCACTTCACCTGACCGCGGTGACACTTTTGTTTAAAACAGAAGCAACTATCGCCCTGTAAAGTTGTTTTCGTGACGGGCCCATCACTTGCCTCTCGGCTGCAGAAAAATGTAATTATTGCGGTGAGTGGCACTTGGCTGCTGCTTGATGTTGCTGTATAATGGAAGGGGAAACCATGATCAAACGCCATCAACCAGAAGCAGAAAAACAGATTTTTCAGAGTTGATTTCTACAGATCGAGCCTTTAATCATGAGTCATCGGACATTGCTCTAAAAGTCTGTCTCATCTTTCTTTCCATCTGCACCTTTTAATGAAAAGTGTGTGCACATGAGACGGTGTGTCCTGTTTTCATTTTCTGTTCAGTTTAATGAAATAGTTTTTAGCGGGGTGAATGTTCGCACAGGCTGACGCAGATCACAGTGCAGCCGTAAAGAGCAATCAAATCATCCTGTGATTCGGGTTATTTCCTTCTCTGTGCGGCTGTGATGATGGCGACGTGTAATGAGCAGTTTAATAAATACATCAATATGTTCGCTGGCTTATCATTAATCTGCCGTGACTCATTAACATCAGTGCTTCCTCACAACACGCCAGTGAGTCTCTGCTGCCTGGTTCCTTCACACGAGGACAAGATGTTCATCACGGAGAAATGCTGGCTGTGAAAAGAAAAACATATTTGTCCTTTGAGGTTTTTTTTAGTGTGATTTCAAAGGCAAATGTTTTCGTTTTTTGAGAGTAAATCAGGCATTAATGCTCCTGGTGACATGAAGATGAATTTTGGTGCTTTTTAACCTGTTTTTCTGTCTAAAGGACGAATGGCAACAACGTTTTTTGAAATCGGTCCAGTTTTGAGCTCGACCGCTGTAATCCAACGAATCACCTGCACACGTCCAGTAAAAGTGCAAGTTTCACCACTAAGACAGGTTGTTGTTGGGCAAAGACTGTAACACTACATGTCCACTTTCCAGCTTTGGCTTGGGACATAAATCAGTCAGCAGCTGTATAAGATGCAAAACCACCAGAAAAAGATGCAAAATGACTGAAAATAGACACAAAACCCCCAGAAAAAGATGCAAAATGACTGAATATAGATGCAAAACCACCACAAAAAGATTCAAAATGTCTAAAAATAGATGCAAAACCACCACAAAAAGATGCAAAATGACTAAAAATAGATGCAAATCACCACAAAAAGATGCTAAATGACTAAAAATAGATGCAAAACCACCACAAAAAGATGCAAAATGACTAAAAATAGATGCAAAACCACCACAAAAAGATGCAAAATGACTAAAAATAGATGCAAATCACCACAAAAAGATGCTAAATGACTAAAAATAGATGCAAAACCACCACAAAAAGGTGCAAAAAGACTAAAATAGATGCAAAACCACCTCAAAAGATTTTATATTAATATAAATACATATATATATTTGTTGAGTCGAGTGTTGGTCACCGTTTAGTGTCCATAGAAAGACGGCACTATGAAAGGGTGAAGCGCTGGTGGAGTCGGTGTCACTGTGGCGTGATGTTGGGACGGCAGCGAGCTGATTGGTCTGGAAACACAGGGCTGCATTGTTCTGTGCGTACCGTCTCCCCTGCCTTCTCCCCTCTCTCTGCATCTTTCTAATATCTTTATCTTTATCTTTGACCTCCACGGTGTTTCATATCTTGATGACGATATGTGATGATACGGCACGCTGTCTGATAATTCAATCATAAATAAATAGTCTGTATGAAACAACCACATGACAAAGCTCATTTTTGTTCACTCCTTTGTAATTAGACGCTTCTAAATAAAAGGTATTATCTAATTTTGCTAAATTAACACAATGTACAAGGATCAGAGCGTAAAGCGTCGTCCACGCGGTGTAAATGTTGCCGTTCAGCTGTTGTTTTTCGACACTTTTGATAGAAACTTTATCCAAAAGCTCTACAAAAGACGTTTAATATAGCATTTTTACAAAAGGTATGTGGGCGCCCTGGGAGTGTGATGATTTTGACAGGGCTGAACCCGAATATCGGACTGTTTTGAAATTCCTACGTTGGTGTTGGTATTTGGAAACTCCTTGAAAAATGGCTTTTAATTAAATTAATAGACTCATGTTAGGACGCAGTGTTTGCGTTTGAGCACGGAGCTGCAGGACGTCCACCTGTTCCTCTGCTCCCAACATCAGCTGTTCTGTGTCAACACTGAGAGGTTAAGATCAAAGATTAATGCAGGTGTGCAACGCTCTGAAACCTGCCCGTTCACACCGATGAGACGAGGCGAGGCGAGGCGGTGCATCATCTCCATAGCAACGTCTCTCTGTACTCCTGCTCTAACTTCTTTTTCGTTGCTGGATCTAATTTGTAGCACTATAAAATAAATATGAGGACAGACACAGTGAGATACTCGCTATTGGTGCGTTTCTATAGAGATGAAACAGAGAAAATAGTGTTTTATTTCCTTAATTCACTGCTTTGTTCTCGATTTCAGCTCCCTGACCCGCGGACTTTGCTAAGACCTGATTGGCTGTCACACCAGGGGACGTGCGTTACGTCACAGACGACACCATCAGCCGGCTTGAGCCAAGAGGAGACGGGTCAGTTCACACACAGTTTTGTCGCTTTGTTATCTTTGGACTTAAAAGACGTGCATGCAGGCTGAAATTCACCGCGCTGGGGTCTCATCCAGGAGTGGAGGCGTGTGTGGGAGTCGTGTTATTACCCAGCAGGCTGAAGTGTGTAGAGGTCTGTGTGGTTAAATCATCATGTTGAATTATCGCTCAGACCTGCGGCACGTTGTTATTTCATCATCTCATATGTTGTGTGTTTTGCTGCATCAAGCCTGGCACCGCGCAGGCAGCCTCCAGCCTCCAGCCCTGTGCTTGCACCGCGCAGGAAGCCTCCAGCCTCCAGCCTCCAGCCCTGTGCTTGCACCGCGCAGGCAGCCTCCAGCCTCCAGCCTCCAGCCCTGTACATTCAGTGTTCAGTTCTGTGTCTGCTGTACCCGGGCAGTCTGGGACCGACCACGTTCAGCTCCAGGACCTGCTTCTGGGCACCTGCGGCAGAGAGAGCTGCGTGTTGGGCGCGCGTTAACTCACTCGTGTATTTACTTCGAGCTTGTTTCATCTGACGCGCAAAGCAACAAAGCTCAGGCGCTCTCTTGTTTGTGTTTATTTCTCTACTGTAGTTCCATTAAGATGCCAGAATTCCCCTGTTGACTTCTGCTTAACAATATATATTTAAAATGTTTTTTTCATATTTATTTCTCAGCTCTACCCAAAGGGGGTCATTAAAGTTTAATCCAATCTCGTGCTTAATCACATCCTGAAACCACGGGCGAGCAGCAGGGATTAAGTGCTGGTTTAAAGGGCACTCCGCAAACTCTCTGTGGGTTCAAACTGGTACCAAGCCGCTGCTGTCCCTGTCGGATAAAACCTGATTTGGAAACAGGAGACGTAGAAAAGTGCCAGTTACCCGACATGAACGTTTTTCTGTCACTCTGCTGCTGAGTTCATCCTGTATCCTCGATTCACTGCTCCTCGTCGGTTGTTGTTTGCTGCTTCTGGTCCTGAGACGACTGCAGTGGGAGTGAGACTGACATAAACACATTAGCTCTGGGTGTTGTGTAACTTTATTCACATACGGACACACAGGCGCACGCACATAAACACTCTGAACTGAAGACACACAAGCGTTATCATTCAGTGACTGTAATTTATTCCACACGGGCCAATTAAATTAGACAGACACGACCCTCTTTCTGTCAGTCACACACTGCGTAATGTGTAAGTGTTAGTTTAAAACACCTTTTAAAAACTTGTTTTAACCTGAGCAGAACTGGAATATATATTGTTTTATGCCTACTCTTCTTTGGCTTTCAGAAATACGGACTGGATTGTTGTTCTGCTTCTGTCCTGGTTCATTTAACAAACCCGTAGCAGTGTGATACAGACGACAGTCCATGTGAACAGGTGCCATATTTTGCAGTTAATTCTCAGTGAAACACGACAGATTGATAACCTGTTCTCTGGTTAGCTGCCTCAGTTCCTCACATCACCCAGAGATGAAGATGCACGACGGCTAATGCACGAGAATCAAGACGATTTTAGGTTTTTAGAGCCTTAGCCGATGACCGATACAGACTACCGATTTTCTTGAGCCGAAATTTGAAGCTGATTCTCCTTTTGGGTTTGGTGCGTTGCAGTTTTTGAACTGCTGAGTGCTTTTTGAAGCCAGGGAGCGTCTGATGTTAAAATATGGATCAAGTTTCAACATAAAAAAATAGGCTGATTTAAAGTAGAGGTAAATCAGGCCTGAACGGTTCCTCACTTCAGGATGAATTATCCTCAACGGCTGCAGTCAACCGGTGTGTTAAGCCAAGTTAGACAATCTCTCTTTAACCTGGAGGAACCTTTTACCTCACTCACGCCATGTGTCGTCCATGTGACGCAGACTTTCCCCGTCGCTGCGGAGATTAGACAGAAAGACCCGTCTGTTCACGGCGAGCAGCACACATCACACCTGGCTGGAACCGGAGCACCTTTCTCCTTCCAGTAAACCTTACGTGACAGATAGATTGATGAGTGTAGAGGACGTCAGTGATGAATTCCTTTTCTTGTATTTGACCCAAATATTGTCAAGTCCTTGGCCTCAGCCAACGACACTTTGTTCACTAAACACTTTGTCAACAATCAAAAAGTAGAACAAGGTCTTTAGAACTGAAGCAGCCGTGAAAAACACCCTTGTTGTCCAGGGTCAGAAACTAGAGCTAGGTTTCACCCTGTAACTACAACGTGCACGTTATCAGGGATTATTTTTCATCTATTATTGATGTTGTTGCTTTTTTAAAAAAAGTACAAGTGATTAAACTTGCGCAACCACATCTTTTTATTGTTGAGCTTATATTAAAGCTCTTTTTTTATGCTGAATTCCCGTTTGTCACAACCAAAATTGATTAAAATAAGTATTAAATCAACCGTCCTGCTAACACAAAGTAATGTTATTCCAGACACTGCAGCCAAACTAGCGACAATATCTTGACTGTGCAACACACTAGAGTTTCAAAGTCGACACCGATACCAGGGAAAATACTCGATACTCAATTCCATTTTCGACACCACGGGGAGATAATTACGAAAAATGAAGGCAGCATTTTTAAAATAAAGATTAGGACAATACAAACAACATCAATAACAAAAACAGAAAACAACAAGACATAACTGTACAGTCTTAATATGACAAATATGTTCAAACTCTATGGACATTAAATGATTCCATGAAGGAGGGGATTCAGTTGTTGTGAGTCGGGTTTCTCCACAGTGTAAACAGGGATCTGCTCCACGCTAAAGTATTCAGCTACACTCCTGTTTATCCTGTTTATCGTCTGTGTTTCTGCTCATTTAGCTCCATTTTAACTGCTGATTAAATAGAGTTGGTACAGCAGCTGCCACTGTTGCTGTCTGTTGTTAACGTTACTGTTAATTGTTAGACGCTGGTCACTAGCTTAATGATAACTCAACAGAAGTAACTGTTTAATACTTCAACTTTACTGACTCCAGATTTCCCGTAAAGACCAGGGTGTCGGTTTTCAAGACCCTTTGGCAACTTTTTGTCAGTGATTTTCAGCTGCGCGGGCTTCCAGTCGCTTATTATATCCATGTACTTAGATGCGTGTACCCTGTTGTTCAGAGACGCACACAGAGAGATGCACGGTTCCCACCTCTCCGTCTGTCTATTTCCCTGTCGGTATGATGTACCAGAGGACATCCCATGCTGGGACCACGCTGGGACCGGAGCAGTGCTGCCCGACTGTGTCATTGACTCTTACCTGCGTCATGTCGCTCCTGCCGCGCTGCAGTGGTTCAGTGGTTACAGATGTTGGCTTCAAGGAGCTGCACGCTCATGATTATGTTTCTCGTGTGTTTGCATGGGTTGAGAATTGTCGAGGCGCTGAACCAGCCTCAGTGATCAGTTTGGACACATACAAACACTCTTAAGATATTTATTAATGCACAGATCTTTGGCGATGTCACCACAGGGAATCACAGCTGACACGGAGTACACTTCTCCTTTATAGGTACAAGCAAATATCACACCACCACAGACGGCGTCCTTGAAGGTCTCGGTGCTCTTTCGCCTGTAGTTTCCCTCTCTAATGACTGTTACTCCTTTTTTTATCTCTGCACACACTCTCACAGTGAGAAACAAGCACCTGCTGTTCGCATAACACATGAAACACAGAATATAAATGTACGACACCTAATGTGATACTTTTAACCACTATAACACTCAGCATATATACGTTTATCCTTCAACAGAATTAAATCATCTAGTCTGTTTTAGTGATTTGATGCAGGCTTTTACACAGTGTGTTATAGCAGAGGCAGTTTTAGCTTCTGAAATAAAAACTGCCACCACGAACTATAAAATAGTGCCTTTAAAGTGTGAATCCGGCCCAAAATCATCCCAGGGTCTTTTTCTGCTTCATCAAATAAACAAAGGAGACAGTTTTTTTCATGTAACAACTTTTAACGGAGAAATCCAGGAGAGTCGCTAACAGGGCGTGGCTAACGGTGAAGGCATTCAAAGGTCTTTTTTAACCACTAATACTGCTGAAAAAAACCTCTGCAGCAGCATGAGAAGAGTCCCTACACACAAAACAAAGCAGCAATGGGCTCCTTCCTTTGGGATTGACTTTGGTAATCCACTGTAATGGACTTTACTATGAGAGGAGCTGGTACAGGGGCCAGTAGGTAAGTCTTTAAAACACTCTTTTAATAAACTCTGGCTTCTCTAACTACGCTGTTGGTGCTTTGTTGTGTGTGTAGGGACTCTTCTCATGCTGCTGCAGAGGTTTGCTGTTATTTTCAGCAGCATTAGTGGTTAAAAAAGACCTTTGAATTCACCGTACTGCCCCGAGCTAATCCCTGTTAGCCACTTCCGGCTGTTAGCGACTCTCCGGGATTTCCCAGTTAATGGTTGTTACAGGAAAAAAATTATCTGGCTGGCTTATTTGATGTCTTCACTTTAATTAAACCTGAGACACTTGTCGCAGCACTGACGTTTACATGAGTGAGTCCGATAGCTTGTTGCTCTCTCTACAAACATTAGCTTCTCTGTTTCAATGCCAAAAAACGTGCATGCAGGATGAAATATACGCGGAATTCAGTATAAACCCTGAAACACTGACCTAGTCGTGTTATAACGGAGTAGTTTGATGTCTGTAGAGGTCTGTATGCTCGAACCGCAGCAGCCTGGTGTCGATAAACAAAGCTCTATTCAAATTAACTAGCTTAAAGTAAGGAGCTTAAACTGAACCGTCTGTCGCTGCTCTGAAGTCACTTTTCTATTAACAAAAAAAATAATGCGCAGCGTCCCCTATAAAAACACGCGTGTAAGGCCGACCGTAGCTCTCTCTGTAAAGTGCTGTCCAGTCACGTAGTTTGATGTCAATCTGCTGAAGAACTGGACGTTAGAGGAGCACGAACAGATGGAGAGAGGCTGGAGGAAAAACTGAGATCAAGACAATTAGTTGGACAAGATAAAGAAGTGGAGGGTAATTGGCAGATGGATAAAGAGAGGAAACCGCAGCATCTTTGGCAGCCTTCTCCCGTGTCCTCACTTCATGGACTCCTTTCATACATCTGACCCTCCAGTAACAACAGGGACAAAAGAAAACTGGTGTTGG
This sequence comes from Echiichthys vipera, assembly GCF_963691815.1. Taxonomy (NCBI): domain Eukaryota; kingdom Metazoa; phylum Chordata; class Actinopteri; order Perciformes; family Trachinidae; genus Echiichthys; species Echiichthys vipera. The sequence goes on along the minus strand of NC_139830.1, from coordinate 3,026,518 downwards.
GTTGGTGCTCAAACACAAACTGGTTCTGTTTTATATAAATTAACAGTATCCACCACCATTATCTCCACAAACAATGGAGACAAAGAACTCGGCTCAGAGCACAAATGCATAATTCAGAAGCACCTTTTGTCGGGTTGTCCATCAATCAGCTTTTCCTGTACAACATTAAATACACAAAACAAACGTGAAGTTGCTGCTTTGTTTTGACACAAACTTGTCAATGTCTAAAATGTTGATGGCATCAATGAGGAAGTTAAACATGTGGGAAAACAGTTAAGCAGGAAACGCCTCCGATACTTCCTAAAGTACGCGAGTCTATGCACCGATGTCACGTAAATTAGCCCTGAAGAACAACAACTGAGATTTTCCTTCTTACAATTATGAAACGATAAAAAATTGATCGAGATAAAGAGGTTATTTTACCACATTCGTCACGTTTTGCAATGATGCGGTCGTTTTGTGTTGCGTCGAAGTATCAGAAGTGAACAAGCCGCCATTGCTGCGGTGGCGTCTCCCTCCAGTATCTGCAGGATTGAATGGGAAGTGAACCTTTTCTACTTTCATCTGTAGAATTGCACAGGTTCTTCCTCGACATCGTTGTCAAAAGTAACGCTGCTTAAAAAGTACAGGGTAAAAGTAGAAAAGGTTCACTTCTTATAACAGCTCCCAGTCAATCGTGCGCACACTGGAGGGAGACGACACCGCAGCAATGGAGGCGTCTCTAGATGGTGAAACACACAAACGGCTCGCCTGATTCATGTAAAGCGGTGAACTTTCACCCATTTTCACTGAGTTACTGACTGAAAAGTGTTGAATACAGTACGTACCTGTCACTGTCATTAACACCAGTCAGGACTGTGGAGCAGTGGCTGCATTGAAACTGTAGCATCTGTGTTGATACTCGTATTAGCAGAGAGTACAGAATATATGTGTGTCTCATGATACTTAATGCAGCTATATGCACTCTGAGTGTGTGCGGGACAGACTGCGGTGTGAAGAGAGTGCTCTGTCCTGCAGGAAATTATATATAAATATATATATATATATATATATATATATAAGGTTTCAGTGCTTAACAGCTTTGATGACTCCTGATGGTGATTTTTTTACGCTCTTTTATTACTCCATCTGGCTCTTTCTCGTCTACCCCACCTCCATTCATCCTCCTCAGCAGTGATAACAGATTTGATGTCACTGTTGCCATGGCAGCCGTGTGATGACTCTGCTGGTGGAGTCGGCCTGGTCGTCTGGTGGTCGTCTTCAGTCATAGAGACACAATTTAACTGAGCAAAAATCCATTGTACAGGATAAATTACTGTATAGATAATTAATATGAATTACACGGCTGCACACTAGAGTTAAGGTTTAACTAATAAATGGATTATTACAAAGGTAATTTATCAGAGCAGATCACGCGGATATGAATCAAACTATAGACAAACTAGTCACACGATTAAGATTACGATTACTCTGACTTTAGTGTAATGCTTTATTTATTTATTTTTATAATTAACAGTGTAAGTTTGAGTATAAGCAAACATGAAACAAGGACACTAAAGGATCATTTAAACCAATATACGTAAAAACAGCAGACTAAGACAACAAATTAATGTAAATAATGTAATAAATGAGCCATTAATGTAAATAAAGTCATGACAAGTGAAGTTACGCTCCAGCGTCCACAGTGTGGATTCTGGCTGCAACACATTTTGCTCACAGCCGACTGAAAACTTATTTTTAACACTTGGTAAAAAACATATTCCAGAAAATAAGAGGCGAAAGTGCAGCTCTGAAAAGGACAGAGCACGTTATTTATAATACACATCACAAAAGAAGAGCGTCTTTGTGAAAAAAGGAAAGCTGCACAATAATCGTTTTATCTCGATTATTTTACTTTTCTTAGAAACTTAGAGACTAAAACCTAACGTTAAAGCACGGTGCAGATGGACAGTGTTTCCCAGGTTTACAGCATTGGGGGGGAGTTTCAGTTTCGTTTTCCTGTTTTGGAGCGGAGCCTCTTCAAACATTTGAACAAACGATCTTTGAACAAGTGAATCTCCAATCTATCTGAATCAATGTGAATCTCTGTCGTGTTCGGGGGCAAGCAGCAAAGGGCCGCAGGTGGGAGTCGAACCCGCGGCCTCGACGACCTTCTGTCTTTAAACCACCACAGTGGTTCAACAAAGTTTGTTTCAGATTGAATTGAATTGAAGTAAAACAAATATTAAATTAGTTTAACAAATAAGAGAGAAAACACCCGTAACAACATATTGAAACAATGAATTGTGTGTGAAAGGAGTTTAAAGATTAAAGTTGTTGTGTAAAAGTCTTACTGTTGAAACCAGGGTCCTGTTACACCGGCGCCCTGCTTCACCCGTTGGCTGATTGCCTGCTGTGGTTTTTGGTTCAGTGGAGCAGTGGATGTAGAGCCGTTACATAACTGCTCTTATTGAACCTGTTGCTGTTGCTGTTGAGGTTTTAAAGAGACAGTTTGGAGCAAACGACCTGAACCCTTTTTTGGAGAAATAAACGCGTAGAGGTGAACAAGAGATCACGAGCCGAATGTAGCCAAAGCTAATGATACCGCAATAAGCGTTAACCTGCAACGCCAGAAGATGAAAGGAAGTGATCTGGTGGATGGCACCGGAGCCGGGGGTCATCCGAGGTCACATGTGACTTTGTTGATGGACAGATTTGACTCTGTCATTGTTTTATGAACATTTCAACTAAAAAAAACAACAAAAAGAAAGGACAACCCTTCTGGTGATAAGAAAACCTACATGTTATAGTGTAATACAGTCTCTTTTAACCTGATTTTAATGGAAAAACTAAAGGTGAAATGATCATTTTTAATATCTATATGTATTTGTAGAAATGTGTAATTCACTGCAGCTGTGAGGTGCTGGAAAATCTTTCAAATCAACCTTGAAAAGTGCTTGAATTTGACCTTGAAAGTGAACGAACCCTGAGTGACTGGATGTTATTTTAAGGGCAGGTTTGATTGGATGAGTCACAGTTTCTGTACTTTACCGGGGCAGCCTGAACGCAGCGTCTGAAGAGGGCTGTCGAAGAAATATCTGTAATGGAAGAAATTACACACAAACAAGAGACACAATATCAGGAACAAACGCCACCATCACCACTGGACAATAAGGTCACAAAACCCCGACTCTGTCATTGTTTTATGAAAACTTCAATTAAAAAAAAACTTTAAAAAGTACTTGGAAGTATGAAAGTGGTTGTAATGCCCCTTTATCTTGTGCTTTATTGCTTTTGCAGCTGCTGGAGCTGGAGCTCACTGTAACTACCGCTACGTCATAGACTTTACCATTTGGTTATTTAACCTGTTACAATTCATCATTTTAGAAATTCACTGGAGTAAAAGTTTAAATAATGGAGAAGTTTAACGTCGTGAAACGTGAAGATTTCAGATATAAATGATTCTTTTTTTCTGCCTGTTTTAATAAAAATATCTGTTTGTCTCCGGTGCACAGACAACGTCCCCCAAGAAGAAGCGCTAGGGCACTAGTTTGTCGCACCCTAATATCTAAACGCAATGATACTCATTCAAAACAACGCTGTCGCTGATTTAACAGATGATTGTGTTGTTCCGGGTCGTTCTGATGGTTGCGTAAAACTAGCTGGTGTGTTTAGAGGTGTCGGCCTGCTTTAACTAACCCAGATGAGACAGAAATACACACTGACCCATATCTGTAACGTGGGTCTGCTCACACACACACACACACACAAACACGCACACGCACACGCACACACACACACACACACACACACACACACACACACACACACACACACACACACACACACACACACACACACACACGGTTCTGCTGAGTCTGCTTTTCCTATAAAAACATGTTAAATTGATTCAAACTTTCTTCTCTCCCTCCAGGTGACGGTGGTGTGGTGGGCAACACTCCTGCCGTGTTTCCCTCCATCCTCTCTACCTCTCTCTCCCCCCCTCTCTCTCTTTCTCTCCCTCTCCCTCTCTCTCTCCCTCTCTCTCCCTCTCTGTGATGCCGGGCTGTGGGTGACTGTATGCCCCTGACCAGACTGAAACTGGGGAAGCTAAAGGTGGTGCGGCGGCAGCTGCTGCAGAGGTACAGAACAGCACGCACACACACACACACACACACACACACACTCTTACACACTAATAAAATGGAGATTGGGAGCAGTCACTGCTTTAACTACAGCTTTTTGTTGCCAGGGCTCTTACGGTTGGTTGAAATCCTTGAAAATGCTTGAATTTAAATGTTTTTAAGGTTGGAAAAGTGCATTTTTTGACAATGCTTGAGATTTTTTCCACATTTCTTTCACAACAAATAGCTATAGAGTAGAAATATATTTTAATTTCCTATCCTCCTGGTGATACAAAACCTTTTTGGTGTTTATAACATAAATACGTCTCTTTTAACATAATTCTAACGGAAAAATTAAAGGTTAAATAATAATTTTCAATATCTTTATGTTTTTGTAGACATATGTAATTTACTGCAGCTGTGAGGTGCTGGAAAAGCTTGAAAATGGTCCTTTTCAGTGTTCTCCGTAAACTGTTGTATAATAATAACAATAATAATAAAATAATAAACTCTAACGTCTGAATGCTGATTTCACCGGAGCAGGTATGAACACCAGCCGTTTGTCTCCTGCCTGGGCGGCCTCTATGGATGCCAATGGAGACGATACCAAAGAGCCCGGGCGCAGCCAGGAGAGTGCTGCTGCAGCAAGGTACACACACACACACACACACACACACACACACACACACACACACACACAGAGAGACAGTGAGTTTGGTTGGTTTGCTGATCGTGCAGAGTATCGATTGCCCCCGTCCGTCCGGTCTGCTGACTCCGACGGTCAATTTCTGCTTTTCTCTGAAAAATCTCAGCACATATTTACTGAAAATATCCCGCTTCCATGTGCACTCGTTAAGATGATTGACTGCCTCTGTATGTGCCAGACTGTGTCGCATCAGGGAGTCCACTTATGACTGAATCTGTTAACATCTCCCCAAAACACTGGAGCCGATGGTTACAAGATAAATGTACAGTTGCTCATCAGAATAATGACTTTCTGCAGTTAGAAGTGGAGAGTGATGACTTGTGTGTGTCTGTGTGTGTGTGTGTGTGTGTGTGTCTGTGTGTGTAACAGGTGGAGTGTGGCAGTTTTGGCCTCCTGATTCTCACCTTCTTCCTGAGTTTTTTATTCCTCTATTTCTGGAGTGAAGCTCAGAACGACTACATCGACTTCGACTGGTGGGTCACACACACACACACACACACACACACACACACACACACACACACACACACACACACACACACACACATACACGCACGCACATTCAAAGATGTAATGGCTTCTTCCGTGGCCCATGCTACAACCTTCCACCAAGTTTCATGAAGATTCAATTAGTCATTTTTTACTGTAATTTTATAAGAATCAAGCTGACAACATGAACAAATTGATCCAACTAATAATTAATAAATAAATCCAGGGCTCCAGACTGCGACCAAATGGTCTCAATTTACGACCAAATGTCTCAACATATCAATATTTAAGTGGCTAAACAGCAACAGTGTGACAGATAAGACAGGAACAATATGTAAGCAGAGGAAGAAGATAGGGCCGTCAGCGGCGTAATACAAACGCGTAACACAAACACGTAACACAAACACGTTACACGCAACACAAACACGCAACACAAACACGCAACACAAACACGTAACACAAACACGTTACACGCAACACAAACACGCAACACAAACACGTAACACAAACACGTAACACAAACACGTTACACGCAACACAAACACGCAACACAAACACGCAACACAAACACGCAACACAAACACGCAACACAAACACGCAACACAAACACGTTACACGCAACACAAACACGTAACACAAACACGTAACACAAACACGTTACACAAACACGTTACACAAACACGTAACACATGAGCCCCGCAGCTTTTATTAACATCAGGCTACAAGTTATAATCTCAGTTTTTGCGACTGACGACCCCGAAGCCTCCACATGTGACGCTCTGGCAGCTCCCGAGCCGAGTGACAGCAGAATACTTTACCTCTGTGAGGCTACGCCGTGTCTTACAGAAGTACTATGCAAAGACACCTGCAGCACAACGGCTCTCTGCTAAAATCAACCCCCCTGTAAAGAAAATACAGTGTTCTCGTGAGCCGAGGGTCTCGTCACACCCCGTATTCTGAACGTGTGGTGTGTTTTTTAATATTTTACTGCCATGACAGCGACGGTGCCGACGGTTTACCTTCTGTGTCTCATCTTCAAAAGAGCACAATAAAAACGTGACACTGAGTTTGAAACAGCTAACAAGTATTTATTAATAAAACAGTCAAAACGTGTAGAAATGTTAATATCTGGTTAGGATGTTGCTTTACGGTGTGTTAAGCGTCGGTCTGGAGTCCAGGAACGTACGAAGGGAGCGACCCATCGCTCAGACTTGACCCCAGCTGTCCTTGTGCCTCTTCAGGTTTAACTTTGGGACTCTGGGCTTCTGGTTCCCCTGGTCTCTGGTCCTGCTGGTCGTCGCTGCCTCTCTCTTCACATACATCGCCCTGCTGTTGGTACGAGCTGATATGATTTATACATTCTTTCACAGAGAGGAAAAAGGATGTAGAATCAACAATACCCTCAGTTTGGACGCAGAGGACGTGCTGAGAAAAGCTTTGTCAGCACTTTAACAGTGAGACTCTTGGCCTCACTGCTTTAGATCACCAGTGGTGTCACTTTATTTGGTATTTTTTCTTATTAAAGCAGACTCTTCAAATCATGAACCGACATTTAGGAGCCCGTGAACTTGCCTGAGTGGAAATAGACGTTATTTGTGATTTTAAATAAAGTTTTTGATGATTTTGTAAACGTTGTTCAGGTGCTGGCAGTGTGTCTGCTCTCCGAGGGCCAGAGGCTGTACCTGCACTGGAGCCACAAGGTATGAAACACACACACACACACAGACACACACACACACACACACACACACACACACAGGTACACACACACACACACACACACAGGTACACACATACACACTCACACACAGGTACACACATACACACTCACACACACTCTGTGTTGTTTTAAGATGTCATGTGTCGTGTTTCCTCGTCCCCCTGTGTTTGTGTCAGACCGGCATCGTGGTGACGTTGGCGTTCTCAGTCACAGCCACCGCCATCTTGTCTGACGTCTGGAGCAAAGAATGGAAGACTCTGCTTCTCTCCCTGCAGGTTTGTCAAACCTGACGCACCGGCCAATCAAGGCAGGATTTTGTTCATAATTCGTAATTCGTTCCCTATGACCAATCCCTTCACTTTCTCTTGTTATCTTCAGGTGACGGCACCTTTCCTCCACGTGGCTGCGGTCTCGCTCATGGCGATTCTCTCCTGGCCAATTGCGTTGCACCTCTTCCGCATGAACAAGAGAGGTAAGCAAGCTGATGAGTGTTTCTCTTCGTCAGCTTTGAAGCTAACGTTTAGTGAGTGAGGTGGGACTTCAGCTCTCTGTTTGGATGTCCTGTTGTGTTATGAAACTTACGAGCACGTCTCTGTTAAAAACAAGATTTAAAGTGGTGCTTTTGCTGGATTCTTTGTAGAGAATCGAATCGATTAGTCAACAAAATGCGATTAGTGTTATGGCGCAATCAAACTGTCCAGGCGTTCTGTGCCCAAGCAGTGTGAGCACAACTGGCCAGCGCCCAGGCACGGCTCGCTTGCTGGCTGCGGCCCGGTTGAGAGAGGATGCACGTGTAACAGCGCGAGTATTGACGGCGGTCCTGAGACTATATATCTGTTCTCCGCAACGGGCGGCACGGTGGTGTAGGGGTTTAATTCTGGCTGGGGCCCTTCTGTGTGGAGTTTGCATGTTGTCCCCTCGTCTGCGTGGGTTTTCTCCGGGTTCTCCGGTTTCCCCCCACAGTCCAAAGACGTGCAGGTGTCTCTCTGTATGTCTCTATGTGTCCTGTGATAGACCCGCGTCCTGTCCAGGGTGGACCCCGCCTCACGCCCAATGTCAGCTGGGATCGGCTCCAGCCCCTGCGACCCGTTAGGGACGAGTGTTTGAGAATAATGGATGGTTGGATGTTCTCCGCAACGGACATTTAAAAAGATGCCGCCGAAGGGTTTGCGGTGGTCTGATGTGGAGCTGGAGTGTTTACGGCAGATCTGGTCAGATGAAATGTTCAAAAACAGTCAGACAAACGAAATCTCTGAGGGGCGATGACGTATAAGCAGGAAGCAATCGAGCCGCTTGTAGTGTGAGTACAAGCGGGCCTGGGCCGCGGGGGAAGACGGAGCGGGGGACAATCACCCTAAGGCACGGGGCATGGTACGAATGGACAGTGCGAGTGCGCCCTTCGTCAACTTCAGTAAGACAGTCCTAGTTTAGTCACTATGTGTCAGTCTAAAAGAGAGAGGAATGTGTTGACCCTACAGCAGTGACTGGAGGGAACAAAGGGCTGAAGGACCTTCCTGAAATGACATATTGGCCGATTGCTGGCACACGGTGAAAGGCTCTCGCTCTTAAAGCCTCAGCTGTAGTAGCGCCGAGCTGCCCCGCCCACCGTGAATAAAGCTATTCTGAAATCAAACATGCCCCTCAGCACTGTGACGCACTTGTCTGGCACGCATTTTACAGCTGGAGACCTCCCTGCCATCCTTCTTTCTCTCTCTGCACTTCCTCTTAACAGAAAATCAATGGCTCATTTTCCTACTCGCACTCTCTTCTTTGTCTCTCTGATGCTTCCTGTCTTCTTTCATTCATCACACCCTCCTTTCTTTCATCTGCTCGGCTTGTTTTGCTGTTTCTTTTCTCCGGGTCGCCTTTTCTTCTCCACCGAATTGGCTTTGACCCGTCTGTCTCTCTGTGGTCTCCATGGGTACTGTCCCTCGTTGCCATGGCTATTCAGCAGGGTAGAGGGATGCTGAATCATGTCGGGGGGGGAGGGGGGGTCTCTTCTGGCAGGAGATAAAGGAGACACAAGGATGTAATATAGCTCTCCCTGCTCTGATCTGCTGCACTGACACGAGTCTGATGGGGAAAAGCTGATGGGTTAGTTTTATTAAAGATGGGTTGGGCTGGAAACAGACCTTTTTAAAAGTCGTGTAAAAGTGAGATGTCCTTTTTTAATTATAAAGCAGGTGGACGTGCTTTGTAAATGCTGTGAAAGTATCAAAACTCACGGATAAAAGCACTGCTGTGTTCAGAAACTGCCTTTAAATGAGTCTTCAGGACTTCTGCACAGTTGTGATGTCACATCTTTACAGTGGCGTGCACAGACTTTTTGAAGGACAGGGGCGAAAAAGGATAAAAAAGGACACATAGAGCACGTCCTCGCCACTTTAGCACAGTTTCAACGAGCCCCCCCCCCCCCCCCCCCCCCCCCCCCCCCCATCGCACAACACTGCATCTATAATACATAGAAGTAGAAAGTGACACAACAGCGCTGTCACAATCATTTCCTGGCTGCAGTGACGGTGCAGATACGCAGAGAGTGCTTTGCGGAAGCACGGGTGTATAAAGAGAACTGGATGCAGCGTTTGAGGCAGAGCTCCGTTCATTCCTCTGAAAGTTAAAAAAGTTATGACCGGCGCTGCTTCAGCTCTGTGTGGCCCAACAGGCGCACAAGACTTCTGGTTTAGCGCTCCGGCTAACGCTAACAAGGATTTATTATGTAATCGGGCGGCCCTAGACTTTCAAAAAATTTTGGAAACAATTTAGTTTGTCCGTATTCTCTTTATTGCTGTTTTTTTATTTATTTATTTATTATTGTTTTAAGTATGCATTATTTTTTCTGTTTCTCTGGTTGGCCTTGAGTTGTGATGTAGGTTATAAATATTGTTTGTTTCTGCTTTTATTTGTTAGAAAGAAAAGATCACATGATCAACACGGAAGTCACTGTGTTGAATTTCCATGTTCCAGATTCAAAGTTGTGCGTGGTTTCAGGTGAAACAGTGACTTTATTTTAACCTGGTGGTTTGATGAACCAGACATTCACACATGTGCTTTATGTAATAAAACATTATGTTTGATTTATATGTGTTTATATTTATTGTGGGTGAACAGTCATGTAGAAAATGTCGGTCAGATACTTATAGACGGATACGTAACAGGAGGATTGGCTTCTAACCAGACGGCCCGGTTGCCCATATGGCTGCTGTCCAGCACCAGAGCCCAGTGTTGATCCTATCAGGAGAGATTTACTGTACCTCAGCCTGATCCTCACTCCTGTGACCTCCAATTAAGCCGTTCAACGTTCTTTATTTTGTCATGAGCACGACTGGTACAAAAAAAGCCAAACCTCTTCTATTTTTATATCTTAAAAAAGTAAATACGTTTTGTCAATCGAACATCTTTGTGTTGTTGTTGTGTTCTTCAGTGCGTCAGGTGGCCGTCCTGGGTCTCTACCTGTCCGTGCTGTTCGCTCTCTACCTGGCCCCCCTGGGAATGTACTCGCCCTGCATTAAAGAGGCAGGGACGCTGGGACCCGCCCCGACACTCATCGGACACAGAGGAGCTCCAATGGTGAGACTGAACCGGACCTGATGGACATTAGTTTGTCTTTCTTTTTTACTTTATTTTCATAGGAAGTCATTTCTGCACCATTACACACACACACACAGCAAAAACATGTATTTGGACAATTGTGCGAACGTGTTCTCCAAGCTATTCAGGATTCAAGAAGCTTTATTTATCCCGAGGGAAATGATTGTGCAACAGTTTCAATACAAAGGTGGGAAAAGATCAGAGTAACAATAAGCATAAAAACATCAATCAAATCAAAATGAAGCTAACATCAAATAAATCAAACAATAACTAGAGTGCAACAGACATTGTGGTTAAACGCAGGTTTATACAATATACAACAATACACAGCGTGCAGTTTAGCAGCAGATTGAAATAAAATAAGTACAAACTAAATAAACTAAATAAGTGATGAGGAGCGATAAGTGATAACAGTGTTAAAGTGTAGCAGCATTTCTTAGCTACATAAACTAAGTTACATTCATTCATTCAGCTTTTTTTGTTTTCTTCATTGCAGTTAAAGTCTTTTCCCCAGTCCCTCACAAGTTTCTCGCTCTCTCGCAACTTTCTTTCTGCTGCTCCATCACCGTTTTCATCTTCAGTGGTACAGGAGTAACAGGAGTGGCAGATACTGGCACACGAGCCTAGAGCGCCCTCTGTCAGCGTGAAAATAACAAATTATTCGGTATATTTTAATAAACTGTAGAAGTCGCACCTGAGTTTAAGTCGCAGGAGCAAACAAACCAGGAAAGAAAGTGCAACTTATATATAAATAATATATATAAATAAGTATTTCTCACTCTCTTTTTGTCGTGTGTGTGTGTGTGTGTGTGTGTGTGTGTGTGTGTGTGTGTGTGTGTGTGTGTGTGTGTGTGTGTGTGTGTGTGTGTGTGTGCGTGTGCGTGTGCGTGTGCGTGTGCGTGTGCGTGTGCGTGTGCGTGTGCGTTTGTGTGTGTGTGTGTAGCTTGCTCCAGAGAATACTGTGATGTCGTTTGAGAGGGCAGTGGAAGCTGGAGGAGAAGGACTGGAGACTGACGTGACCATCAGGTATTACTGCTCTCATCTCTGTGATGTGTGCGTGAGTGTGTTTGCGTGCGTGCGTGCGTGCGTGCGTGCGTGCGTGCGTGCGTGCGACTTGCACAGATCAGATGCTAGCATGCTTCCCTCCTCGCCACGGTGATTACTGCCGTGCTAATCCAGTTAGCCATTAGCCCGCGGCTGCTGGGTAATCTCACTATTCTACAGCCTGGAAACAGGGGGATTAGCATCACGGCATGACTCAGCGTTGGTGGGTTAGTTTAATCCCTTATAGCTTAATGGTGACCCCAGTGAGTCTGGCTGTGTGTGTGTGCGTGCGTGTGTGTGTGCTGAATGAAAGATGGTGGCAGCTTGGCAGTCCCTGTATAATTAAACTGTCAGGAGTTTTGTGTGGCAGTCTATTTGTGTATACTTAACTGATATTGCTCGTGTGGTTAATTGAGGCTGAGATGACGGGGTCACGGCCGCTGCTCGTGTTTGTGTTTGTGTGTGAATAAGATAAAGGGATTTTCTGAAAGCCAGACTTTGATCGCAGGTGTTTTTGAGCAGAGCTTTCAAACTTGAGAAACTGTGAGCAGCGACGTCGGGATTAGCTGATTTTGCAATAACTGCGCTGACATAACTTCACTGTTGCAGAAGCTTCGATGTCTGTGGTGGATTCTTGCGTTGTTTCCCTGTCAAAACGAATCTTGCGTGCCTCGTTACACTGGTTTGTTTTGTGGGTGAGAAAAATAAAGAGCTATAAAAACGTCCAGAGGGAAGTGATTTTCCAGCGTTCCAGGATCCAGAGAAGATCGGAAACTTCCTCAGACGTGTTCGGATGTGACTGATAACTACGAAGGAGTCTGAGTGGCGACGCAGAGACGCCAGCTTGGTTGTTGTCCGCGTGGAATAGGTAGACCTGTAGAGTGGTAGGGCTCAGCAGAAACAGGTTGTGATAATAAAAAGGACAAAAAGGGACGAAAATGTGTCATAAATGAGGAGAAATACGGGAGAATATTGAGGAAACCGGTGTTTTTGTTTACAATACTTTTACTTTGTTTTGAGTTAGGGTTGAAATTATGAATTAAAAAATGAATGAAATACTGTATGTACCTACGTTTGATATGGATTACCTGTGTTTCACCTGGGGAAGGTGTGTCGGTCCAGATCACGCATTGACTTAGTCAGTGCCCTTATAAGGGAGGTAAAGTCATGTTTCTAAACGCATTTACTGCATTTATTTTAGCCAATTAATTCATATCATTCAGTTATTTGTGTTTACATTAGACCGACATGTTGGTCGCGTAAATAGCAACGTTTTTGTTTTCCTGTGTGCGTGCTTTAAAGATAATGTGTGTGTGAAAACCTCTGCCTCATGTGGAAAAACACCAGTCAAAGGATTTTCTGTTTCATTTCCCTCGATCACGTTTGGATTCCTCACCTGTACGCTTTCCGTCTCTCTCTGCAGTTACGATGGCGTTCCCTTCGTGATGCACGACTCCACTCTGAGGAGAACCACCAACGTCGCTGAGGTTTTTCCCAATCGAACGCACCTCGACGCCTCCATGTTCACCTGGGCCGAGCTGCAGCAGCTGAACGCCGGCGACTGGTTCTTATCGGTGAGATTTACTTCAAATGAATGAATTAACCCGAGCGTGGTGCTGATTCATTTATAAATATTATTAATAATAATAATAATAATAATAATAATAATGATAAACTCTGCTACAAACTCTCCGTTACAGAGGGACCCGTTTGGGACGGTGTCGTCCCTGTCTGAGGCCGACTGCTCCCAGGCTAAGAACCAGTCTGTTCCCTCTCTGGCCCAGTTTCTGGAGGTTGCGGCCTCTAGTGGCAGACTAGTGATGTTTGACCTGCGCAGGCTGCCGTACGGACATCCCTACAGCGAGTCATACATCAACACCACTCTGCAGGTGGTGCAGGCGCACATCAACTCCTCACAGGTGACTGACGATCCGTTCAAACCTGACAGGAAACTGTGCTATTTCATATATTTGTGGGTTTGTTTGTTGTATGATAGAATACATTCTTGTGTGTTTTTTTAAATGTGTGTGTGTGTGTGTGTGCGTGTGTGTGTGTAGGTGTTGTGGCTGCCATCTGAGGACAGGGATCTGGTCCAGGCTTTGGACCCAGAGCTGCAGCAGACCTCCGGAGAAAAGGCTTCGATTCAGGAGCTGACGGACGGACACATCACCAGACTGAACCTGCACTACAGCACCATGTCACAACAACAGTTCAGGTACACACACACACACACACACACACACACACACACACACACACACACACACACACACTCAAACTTTCCAATTAACATAAAATATAAACAAAATAAACATAATTGTGGCCTGATTGAAGTCACGAGGAGACCTTTTTTGGCGTTTGGGCCCACATGTCTTGAAGATCCTTTTGTTATTGATATTTATGAATATTCATTATTATCAATATTAATTCTAGTACTATATTATTATTTATTAATTAGCACGCACGTTAGAAAAGCATGCATGCGACTTACCTTAACCTCCCACACCCCATACCGAACGTTAATGGGTTTAAAAGAATTTGAAAGAAAGCTCCCTAAATATAAACATATAGAACATTAAAGCACTTAGTTACGCAATTTTATCGAGTGAAACACCCGGTGTATACTTTACTGTGAGCTTCTGTTTGTGTGTAAGTGTGTGTAGTTATGTAACTGCAGGTACAGACGACTCAACGTCCTCTGTGACTCCGTTTCCATGCTCGTAGAACAGCCTCGAGGGGGGAGAGAGGGAGGTAAAGGGCACCGGGGTGAGAAGTAAATGGGTAAAGAGGAACATATTCAGCGGAGGAGTTTAAACGGAGGGCGGAGGTTTAGAGGAGAAGAGGGTACGAGAGGCCGACGAGTGGTTCAGCAGAGACGAGTGGGAGGCACTTGTACATAACCAGCAGCTGTGGGAGGACGACCGGGGAAGAAGAAAGCTAGAAAGATGGTGGAGTGACTCACACACAGCTCTCATTGTTTTCTCCTGTCGCTGTCGATTCATCGTCACTGTAACATCTCACAGAAACAGAGAAGTATCAGCTTTGATGGCACTGGATTCGTCACCGACTAGAGATGCCCGGCGGGATGAATCACGTTGTCACACTGTGATGAGACAGCTGTCTCTCAAGACATCGTCCGCACTTATGGGCAGCAGCTAAATATATTCTCTCTCTCTCTCTCTCTCTCTCTCTCTCTCTCTGTCTCTCTGTCTCTCTCTCTCTCTCTCTCTCTCTCTCTCTCTCTCTCTCTCCAGTAAGTACCGCTCAGTGAACATCAGCACTAACCTGTTTGTGATCAGCCAGCCGTGGCTTTACACTCTGGCCTGGTGTGCCGGAGCTCAGTCCGTAACCACCAACGCCGTCCACATCCTGTCCAACATCAACAAGCCGCTCTTCCTCATGGTGAGCACAATCCACTCTCTCAGTCTCAGATATTATGATCCCTGCTTTCCTGAACAAGGTTCACATCATGTTCACTTCATAAATTAGCCTAGCGGAGCCGAAGCTCATGATCCCGCCAAGAACCACGCTTTAATTTCAGCCTTTTTTCATTCAACATTGTTGAAAGGGAGCAGCTCATATTTGTAGCGGGAGCAACAAGTTATCATTGCAACTTTCTGAATAAGGTAGCCAACAATGAACTGCAGTTTTTCTGTTATACTCCTTCTATAGAGGGCTGAGTACGTCACTGAGGTTTACCCCAAAATGTTTGTTTATTAAGTTCTTATTTTACTGTATTTAAGAAAAATGGTTTTGTATATTTACTGGATGGGTCCTTACACGCTTTTGCACTGCTCACTGTGTCTGGGATACTTTGTTGGGGGCTAGAGTTGTACATTTGCAAATGGCTGAATGAGAAGTAGGGTATGTATTATCATTGACTGTATGGGCCTGGAGAATCATGATAATAAAAAAAGAATGAAAATAAAACTGCAGTTACTCGAATCGCCACTTGAAGCTCTAAAAAGCGATTCAATCCCCATAGAGCCCCATATTGAAACTGCCAAATTTAAAGCTGAAATAAACAAAAAAACCTCCTGATCTCTGAGTTCCCATGGGTTTCACTCTCAGATCAGTCTGGTAACGTGCGGCAGAGAAAATGTGGAGAAGTTTTCCAGCGACTGAACCAATCAGCGTTGGTTTAGAGGTGGATTGAAGTGAAAAGAGAAGAGACTGTTGAGTGTAACCAACATGGAGGCTTCCACGGATGAGATGAGCAGCTATGGAGCGAGCCGCTCACTAACTCTTTGTTCTCTGGATCCTTCTGTTGAATATGGACCGGGCTCCTGAAATTGGGCCTTTGATCCGTAAATTCAGGTTAAACACAAAGGGAAAATCTCCTTTACCCACATGTTGTTTCCTTTCTGAGCTTTGCCTCCACGCTGTTAGCACGTCACACGCTTCACTCATCTGATTGGTTGGTTTGACCCGTATGTTGGTGATAGACAGATGGTTCATCCAATCAGAAACCAGGATTTTCACCCCTTCCAAAGGATCTCCAAACCAGAGTTCAGATGGAAATGCGGAGAAAATGAGAATCAATCCATCTGGAGGAAAAACTGTCTCTGTTCATGAAAACTGTACAGGAGTGAATTTATAATCACCTGTTTATTTTACATTAAGACTTAAAGTTCTGCATTATTAACCCGTTTTTTTGCATTAGCTGATACTTTTAGCCGCTGCCAAGATGGCGACGGCCGTTGCCGCCCACGCACCGAGCTTTACAGTTGCTGAATGTGATGTGGACTGAGCCCTCACTGACCCCAGTCGTACGCGCTGTGACGTCTTCATGTGACGTGTTCATGAGACGTGTCATGGCTAAAGGATGAATCGTGGATTTAAGCATCACATTTGGATTGATCCAGTGGCTGCTCAGAAACCCGTGGGTGACGTCATAGAGACTACGTCCTTATCCTGTTAGGCAGTATTAGGAAGTAAAACTGGAGTGCTTCCCAGTCTTTCCTCGTCGTCAAGGACTAATCGTGAGTTGTGCGTGACTTTCAGAGAGCAGGCAGGCGGGAGGCTCTGTATCTGTTTCCTCTTCAGGGGGTTTCGTGGGTGTTTTGAAGATGAAGCCTGGTGCCTTCTGGTTACATAAATATCCTCTCTCACCTCCTACACGTCTGCGTTACTTCAAATCAGAGTGATTTTGTTTTTTAACGCAAGTCTGAGCCCCATACTTAATGCTCACTTAATAAAATAACGATATTCATGTTCACACTTTGTTCCTGCAAATGTAATCAAAGCGTCTCTCCGTCTCTCTCGCTCCAGACTCCAGAGGAATACAGTTTGATGTGGATTCTGACTGATGCCGTCTCGGCCCTCCTCATCATCGCAGTTTTTATATTCCATTGGTGCGTAGACACACACACACACACACACACACACACACACACACACGCACGCTGCTCTCATGATTATCCATCCTGCTAATTGTAACGCCTGGTGTCGGGGTGGTGGGGCTGTGCAGGGCTGAGTCATCCTGGCTGCTGATGAGGTTCCATAATAATATATAATCTCAGACGTCACGTGTGCTCGATCGATGTCAGGTTAGAGTAAAAGACGACACAAAAATCCTCCAGTTTGTCTCAATATGGTCTAAAAAAGTTTCCATATTGCCTGAAATGTGTTTACATTCCCTCTAAGTGAGAATTTTCCAATTGTAAAAGATTCATCACTTCTTTCAGTAAGTTTGAGGCTCTTGTCCTTTTACTTCAGTATTTTCTATTCATGCTACTTTCTTCTTTTGCTCCGCTACAAATCAGTGGAAATATTCTACTTTTTACTCCACTGCATTTATCTGATTACTTCAGTTACTAGTTACTTTACCAGGCTGACGAGCAAATATGAAACATTAGTTTAATCATCAGAAACTGGACCGACACAAATGAACGTAACTTAAATGCAGAGTATTTTTGACAGTTCAGTGGGAAAGTGGTAATGAAGTTAGCATGATTTTTTTTTTAAATGCCTTATCAACTTGTACTCTTTACACGCAGATAATCACTGGTTCCAGAGTAAACTCAGGCTTCACAGAGACAGTTAGAAACTAAAATTTCTCTGTCGGTTCTCTGGTGAACTGACGGTTTTCTGTCAACCTTTATTTCAGAGTAGAAAGAGACGTTGATGTGGTGATTTAACCACAGATTTAACCACAGAAACGTAAAAATTAAAAACAACAACAGAGCGGAGCTTAGTGAGCTGCTGCCAAGAGGATTCAGAAACCCACAAAGAAGAGCGTAGCGGGAGCGTGCGTAGCGTTGTGGCCGAGCGCCTACAGTGAGTGTGGAGCAAGTCTTCCAGCGCGCCGGGATTTGACGTGCTGAGACTGATACGGAGGAGGACAGCAGTCATGAATTACTTTTTCACAGAGGCTTCTACTCAAAGGGCCATGTAGGAAACATTTTGGACAGCCGTAGTTTTGATAAGTGTATCGCTTCTCTCTATTTTCTCTATGAAATATATTTATAAACAACCAAGACTTTCGCACGACTCGTTGCAAAAACGAGCTGTTTTGGAGCTGAACCATGATGTGAAAATAGTGCGAGAGTGGAGAGTCAGTGAGATTCATCGCTCCCTGTCGGCTCTTCACCGCAAAGAGCCACGGATTTATTTTTACTCTATTTGTTCTTATGATCATCGGTCGTGTTCTCTTCCCCCTTTAGTCATCATCACTCACCTGGACACACACACGCACACACACACACACACACACACACACACACACACACACACACACAAACACTCTGTGTACATCAAAGCTGTTGCAGTGGTACATGTGGCGGTCTCAAAGCACTTTGGTATAAACAGAAACACACCTGGTTATTCTCTGCTGTCCTGATCTGTCTTTGGTGTGTGTGCGTGTGTGTGTGTGTGTGTGTCACAGGTGGAGAGAGAGAGGCCTACCCTTCTGGTCGGGCAGCCGTCAGACTCACGAGAACGGACCGTACAGCAAGTTCAGGACGGGTATGTGTTTCTCTCTGCACTGCGTCGTTGTGGATAAATGCTGATATTGGGTCCGTTTACTCTGATTTGGGGGTCGTCACTGATGACGCCGTTAAATCCGTCCACACCAACAACGATAACTGTAACGACGATGTGAGCATCCACAGCGGTGAACGATAGCATCTGCTCAGCCATATTTGGATGGACTCTGATCGGCTGTCACTGTTTCTTTCCTTCATCAAATCGCTCTGAAAGGGATCCTGATGACCGTCGTTGACGGTTATTGTTGCGGTGTGAACTCTGCTTCCATCCACTTGAGTTAGAACGATTTTTAAAACCTTTATATTTACTGTTATAGTTCTTGGTGTGGACAGCCTTTAACCTTCTGTACCGAACACACAGAGAAGTAACTGATCTTGATCTTAGCAAAATGTCAGACATTATTTCATGATTACCGTCTCTGCATGCACTGTGTGTGTTATATATGTGTGTGTGTGTGTGTGTGTGTGTCGGTCTCTTCAGAGGTGATCTGTGTTCGCTGGAGCCCCATCCGCTCTGACCCCCCTGCTGGAGCCCTCCTCTCCCTCCCCTTGGTCTTCAACCCATATGATTCCCTGCATGTCAGCCCTGCATGTCAGCCCTTCGGGAACCCCGTATGAACCCTGAACCTGAAACCTTCAAGCTTCTGTGTTTCCTGTAGAAAACTAGAGATGAGAGAAATGTGTGTGATTTTAAAACCTCTGTGGCTTCATAAGCGAACTGCAAAGCAACTGCAAGATGCCTCATATACTCCATAGAAACTCCATATAATGTGACAAACACAAATGGCGTCACTAGAGAACTACAGCGTGTGAAGCCTTGGAATAAGTCCTTACTACAGTACACGAGTCTTTGCATCGTGCACCAAACTCAGCAGTTTGCATGTTGCTTCTATTTTAGTTCATCTTTGCCATAGATTGTTTTTAACGATGGACAACTCCCTGAAACTGAAGCCAAAACACCTGGATCTCCTCTTGGCTGCAGTATAGATCTTAAATCCCGCCTCCCTCCGCCCGTTCTCGTTCCCAGGGTGTCAAATAATGCTGTTTTGTCACAGCCCTCTGCACTTGGCACTGTGTATCGTTGTCAGACGCACCGCAGCCACAATGCAAACTCTGCTTAAATCAGTGTTTCACACAATGAGCTGACTCAGCATCAGAACATGTCTTTAAAGAGTTAAAGTCCAAATAATGTTCTCCATCAGAACCAGAACAAAGTTAAATCAGAAATCAACAAACTAAAGAAGGAATTTCACTTTGTTTAATTCTGTTTTAGTTGTTTTTTGTTCTCAAACTAAATAATAAAGGATCTCTGAGAAGTTTCAGTTTCGTTTTCCCCGTTAGGAGTGAAAACTTGAGCAAAATGAAAAGAAACTTGAGCTAAATTACAAGAAATTTAAGCAAAAAGACTAAAACTTAACGTTAAATCACGGTGCAGGTGGACAGTGTTTCCCAAAGTTTACAGCGTGGGGGGGGGAGGGGGGGCATTGAGTTTCAGTTTCGTTTTCCCCGTCAGGAGTGAAGCCTCTTCCCAAACAATTTAACAAACGATCTTTGAACACGTGAATCTCCAACACTTTCAAAAGATGAATCAAAGTACATGACACATAAACTCATCCCAAAGATGGTGTCTGTCATTTTAGGTCGTTCTGATCCCACGGATGTTTGCAAGTGTTCGCTCCTCTTGTGCATTTGGTTCTCATCAGTTATGTGACGCTATAAAAACGAGGTAAAACGTCTCAACTGACAGCTGTAATCGATGTGCGATTGGTCGGCAGGTGCGTAGATCTCTGCTGCTCAGACTGGGATGTTCTGGCTTCACCTTTGTGCAGTGGGAGGAAGTGAAAACGTGTCGTCCATCTTTATATACACTCTGTGATCTCATTCATAAACGCATGGCCGTGTTATGCCGTATGCCCTTATATATGTTTCTCATGCACGCTCACCTCTCTCCTCCGGTGTGTCCTCTGTATTACCCACAATGCTCCTTGACATTTCAAGGTATAAACTGTAAACTTTGATGTTTTGCAGAGCTGAGTGACGTGTGGTCCATCTCCAGCGTGATCGTCCGGCCTGACCTACAGAGCACGCCTGGTTCACCCAGTACCCCTCACCTCCCCACCATTTTAGAGGAATGACTGGGGGAGAGATGGAGAGAGAGAGAGAGAGAGAGAGAGAGAGAGAGAGGGAGGGAGAGAGAGAGAGAAAGGAAGAGAGGCAAGACAGAAAGGTACAGATAATAATAAGAGATGGAAAAAGAGGGAGAGATTGTTTAAAACGTGTTTGCTGTTAAATATTCACGACTAAATAAGCAACAATCAAACTGGATGAAAAGCATTCTCGGTTATTTATTAAGATTAACTGAAAAAACTACTCCACAGATTAGATGCTTCTGGCAAAATACTGTAAGCAAACAACTGCTGCATTTGATTTTTAAATGTAATGACTGTTGATTGTTTTCTAACTGCCCGTTGAGAGAAGCTCAGAGAACCGAGAAATGCAGAAATCACTTGAGAAAAAACCAAAACTGTCGATAATGTGGCAGGAAAAGTTTCACACAGTAAGAATCTGAAGGGAGGAAAGGACTTTTATATTATTCCTGTTATTTAGCTGATGACTCAGATGTCCAAGGCTCATTTATGCTCCATCCAAGTGCGAAAATAGATTCATTTCAAGTAATGTAACGCTCACTGACCTCATGCGTCCTTTACATTGTGAATGGAGGTTAGTCACATTCACTGGAGGTTCAGAGTCAAAGGTTGTGAAAAATACAAACAAACCACCTCGGAGGATTCGCTTGATCCTGCTTTTGAAATTGAAATTGAAGCTGATTTCGATCAATTAAGGGGGAGAAGTTCAGCATACGTGAGGAACTCGGAGTAGAGCCGCTGCTCCTTTGCGTTGAAAGGTGCCAGTTGAGGTGGTTCAGGATCATCTGGTAAGGATGAACCCTGGGCGCCTCCCTAGGGAGGTGTTCCAGGCACGTCATTTGGTCGTCCCTCGCCGGTGTCCGTAGCTAACTTTGAGCATAAATGAGCCTTTGCCATGTTCCAGCGTGTGGGTACAACCACAAAAAATCACTCAGAAGAAGAATCAGCTGTAAGGTTGAGAAGAGAAGGGGGCAGATTTTTGGAGGAAGGGACCAAAGAACAGAGCAGAGACACGTTCAGGTAACGTAGGAGACAGCGGACTCTCTCGTCTCCACTTCCTCTCTCATCCTCTCAGTCCGCAGGGCCGAGCGCCTGCAGGAACCGAGCCGCCGAACCAAACCTCATTCACGGATCCTCCATCAGGAACCGAGCGCAGAGACTCTGGACACGAGCCCGGGAGCGCCACCTCCATGCTTTAATCTCATAGATGCCATTTTAAAAAAGCAGCGGGCGGCGAGGACACGTCCGGACACTACTCCCCCCCGGGGACCCGACGCGCTCGAGAACATTTCCATCACCACCAGCTGAGCTCAGCAACGCAAGAAAACTAAACCTCACAAAAGAAAAGAAGAAACCAATGAATAACTTACTGCTGTAGTGATACATGAGTCGCTTTCACTCTTTTCCGTCTCGTGTTTCTAGTCGATCAAAAAAAAAAAGAAAGAGCGGCACAAGAAGCTGGAGCGGGAGAAGGCGATGAAATGGACTTTTTCATTTTCAGCTGTGCGGACATCAGGTGCGTTAGAAACTTAAACTACGTCTGGAATTTGAATCTTTGTGTCTGTGGAATGTGGTGCGTGGATGTTTATACGTAGATGCTGCTGCGGCTGCCGCCATCTTGGGAAGGGGAAGCGCCCTCAACGCGTGTACAGGTGGGCTGTCCTCCATGAATCATTTTAACATGGAGGTCTATGGGGATTGACTCAGTTTAACATGGAGGTCTATGGGGATTGACTCAGTTTAACATGGAGGTCTATGGGGATGTATCATTTTAACATGGAGGTCTATGGGGGGTGATTCAGTTTAACATGGAGGTCTATGGGGATTGACTCAGTTTAACATGGAGGTCTATGGGGATGTATCATTTTAACATGGAGGTCTATGGGGATTGACTCTTTAACATGGAGGTCTATGGGGATTGACTCTTTAACATGGAGGTCTATGGGGATTGACTCTGTTTAACATGGAGGTCTATGGGGATTGACTCTGTTTAACATGGAGGTCTATGGGGATCGACTCATTTTAACATGGAGGTCTATGGGGACTGACTCATTTTAACATTTAACATTTTTAGCATCTTACTGATATTTTACTAATGACTAAATACCTAACATAAGTTAGCGTTAGCTTCCTTTCGTCACTTTATGTTAGCTTTAATGAAGGATCCCCTTGTCTTCTGTCAAATCAACACGTCCCCAACAGGACGATACTGAAAAGGAACGATCACCTGTGATTAGCTTTGGTATTTCTTTGGTCTCTGGAGCAAGATGGCGGCTGATGAGCATAAACGTATTTACATCTGTGGATGCGGTGTTTGAAGTTTACACTGTTGGACTGACAGAATGAATGTAAACCTGAGGCTTGAGAAGGTATTGATAATTATTACTATTTATGTTTTGTACTAAAGTGAATGTATCATGAGGAGGTTTCTCAAAAGCACACGAGGGATGTTTTGGCTGCAGATCTGTGCCGGTCAAAATATCCACTGCTCTAAATAACGATTACGGTGCTTTTGAGAAACCGGAGCTTGTTGCTCTTTTCACGACGCGGCGAATACGGCATCTGCTTTCTGCTCAAATACTGTAAACGCACACAGTTCTTTCTGCTACGACTCTATAGTCCGTCCGTGCTATGTTGTCCTAGCCTGAACTGATTCTAGATCTGAAATCCAGAGTGTCTTGTCTCCGCTTTGCAGCCGTTAAGTCCGCGACATTAGGGGCCTGGAGGTTTTGCCATTTTGCTGCACAGTGTTGGCGACGAAGTGCCATTAAAATAAAAAGAAAGAAAGTATTGCTTTATTTTTATTGTTAGGATGTTTCAACACCTCAACCCAAGGAGACTTTGTAGTGTGCTCTGGAGAAGATGGGGATCGAACCGCCGATCTTCCAATTAGTGGATGAAGGGCTCTACCTCCAGCCACACCTGTCTAACGGCAGCACTGTTGTCTGTATGGCAATGACAATAAAGACGGGGAACAGAAAGGATTCAAAGGCCACTCAAACTGCGCTGTGACGCTTTAAATTTGCTGGAACGCGTCCGTCTAAAGTCTCCTCCGTACATTTTCTAATCAAAGATCCAGGCGTGACGGGGCGAGTGCCGAGTGACCGTAGAGATAAGATTCTTATCTGCTTCTGTTAAAGGAAAGGAAGGAAGATCCTATTTTTGAAACTTAACTTAAGATGGGACGAAAAGTTAGGATATTTTTCTGTAAAGAGGAATTTATGTAAAAATAGTTTCTGACAAATCTCCTTGAATGCAGGAATCAGTGTTGTGTTAAGCTGCAGTCTGCATCTGTGCGCACACGCTTTTACCCAACGAGCCCTTCCTTCAGCATCTGAGTCGTTCTGAGACCTGGTTAAATATCGGATATTTTTACATTTAGCACCTGGTTGGACGTCGGCCGGCTGATTGAGGTGGTGATGAAACATAAAGGACATTTTTGGCTTCAGTCTTGAATATTTTAAATCATCTCTGAATGAGATTTCCTCGTTCCTGAAGTCAGAACATAAAATCGAACGCAGCGTAGACGATCTCGAACCACAGTTGGAGTCAGATTTAAATGCAACAAAGCAACTAAATGTACCGTGTTGTATTGTAACACAAGTGGTTAGCACTTAGCTTCAGTGTGTTTGTGTTCCTGTTGAGAATATCAGGCTAAGCGTTTTAGCTGCACTCTCTTTAGCTGCACAGCCGTATTTATTCTATTGAATATGAAGTTGGACCGTTCGTTATTGAGTGAGCGAGTCTGGTGACGACGCAGCACCACGCTGGGTTTCCTTTGGACATGCGTTGCATTTCAAGCCTTGCATGTGTCGCATTGGTCCGACTTTCTATAAGTGACGCTCCACCCGAGATCTGACTTTATTCAAATGTGTCTTTTAAGGAGATTTATGTGGGGATTCAACGGTGGCACCTCAATGTGGCTCTTCAGAGGTCAGAAACAACGTGGTCTGATGGAAGCATCAACTGTGATTGTTTTTCCCGTTTCTGTCCTCTGGAGCGCTGCCCCTTTTTCCTGACTTGCATTTAGGGCGCACTCACACTGTCCCTCCGTCCCGTGCCTCAGCATGTTTCACGGGTAAAGTCTGGTTCCTTTGACCAGTGTGAGTGCAACCGTACCACGTCTAGGAGTGGCACGCTTGCCGTCCACGGCCCGTTTGGGAGAGGTGGGCTTTTGTAAAGCACGTTTGCACGTGTACGAGCACAAGCGTGCGCACGTGTACGAGCACGAGGCCTACGGCGGCTCTGACGTCACTTTATGTGCGCCTGTTGGGACATAGAAAAAAGAAGGAGGGACCGTCGACTAAACGGGGGCGTGCCGCATCACAATCCAAAAGTCCAAAAAAACCACAAAGCCAAAAACGTTTCCATGTTTTTCCATGTTAAACAAAGTGACGCATCGCCATGACGTCATCAATGCGTGTGACGTGTTACGGCGTGATGACGTATAGGCAGCAAGAAGCATTCTCCGAGGCCCAGGTAGTGTGAGTACAAACGGGCCTGGAGGGGGGGGACAAGGACCCTAAAGCACGGGGCACGGGACGGAGGCACAGTGGGAGGGCGCCCTGAGTGAAGTTTCGAAGGCAGGAAGCGAAATACAAAATAACTTTATTCAAACGTACTTTTGTTCCTAGAGCACACGTCGAATACAGCGTAGAGAAGCAGATTCCTGCAACTCGGTTGAGCAAGAAAGATATTTTTGCACACTTCTTCTGTTACTGTCGCTTTTAAATCTCTAGATTTATGAAGAAGAAGAAGTTCAGTTTGGGCCTTTCTTCCAAACGGGTGAACAGTTAAACGTTTTCTCTGCAGAACTTTAGAGCGAGGCTTTCTTTGATCATCTCCGTTTCTGATCAGTTTATTTATTTATATGCGTTAGCACGAGTTAGCAAGATTGCTACTTTACATCTGGCGTCGTCACAACAACAAACCTTTATTAAGACGCCTCGAGATGATAAACAAACGTTTGTGTCAGGGTTTGTTTGAGGTCAGTGCCCAACCTGTAACAAATCAAATGTATAATTATTATTATAATTATAATTATTAATGTGATGATGAAATGGAGTTGTGACTGAACTCTGTGTGGTTTCATAGCGGGAGACGAGCTCCTGTGATTGGCTGCTGCTCTGAGGCTTTTATAAAGTGACTTCATGATCCCAAATCTTTCAAAGCATTAAATCTGTAGCATATTTCATATTGTGCTTTTTTTAATGTGTGACCAACTGTTTGGTTTCTTTTTTTTATTTCACTCTGACTGTAAAAGCTGCTGTCATCGGGGATTAAAGCGTCAAAGGAAAGCTTCGTGTTTTCTCACTGTTTGCTTAAAAAAACACATTTTTATTAAAGTTTGATTTTGTTAAATCTCCAAAAACTGTACGAGCAGTTAAATTATTAAATGAACAATGACAAATACTCTCATATTGAACCAATAGGGATTAATAAACACGATCGCAACAAATGGATTTGGAGGAGTTTTCAACACTTTGACTTTTTTTTACTTTTTTTACGACTTTTTTTTTTCCATATTAAACTTTAACGAACTTTGCCAAGACTGCATCAGACAGATTGAAGCATTTTTTTGGATATATTATATTTTGACTTTTTGGTTGTATTTGGACACTTTTCCTGACTTTTTGAAGAAAAACTGAATTATTTTTAGACATTTTATATTTTTACCCTTTTTGACTTCTTTGTCATACTATGACTTTTTTTGGCTTATTTTTTGGACACACTTTTGTTTGACTCTTCATTTTTAAACAAACTATGCCAAGACTGCTTTAGACTGATTTAAGCATTTTTAAGAGAAGTTATATTTTTACCTTTTTCGACAACTACACTATGACGTGTTATATTTGTTTATTTTACCATTTTTTACTTTTTTTTAACACACTTCTATGACTTTTTAAAAACCTTTTTCAACAAACTATGACGTTTTATATTTTGACTTTTTTGAAGAAATTATCCAGTTGTTTTGTATCATTTTATATATATTTTTTTACCGTTTTTGACTTTTTTGACATACTATGACTTTATTGGCCTCTTTTTTTGACAAACTTTTATATGACTTTTTTTTTCTTATTTTTAAATTATGCCAAGACTGCTTTGGACTGACTTAAGCATTTTTCGGACAAGTTATATTTTTACCTTTTTTGACACAACTATACTATAACTTTTTCAACATACAGTATAATACCATTACTTTTTTTGGCCTCTTTTTTTAAAACACTTTTCTACGACTTTTTAAAAACCTTTTTCAACAAACTTTGCCAAGACTGCTTTAGACAGAGCGAAGCATTTTTTGGACGTATTATATTCTGACTTTTTGATGAAATTATCCAATTACTGTTTTATATTATTTTATATACTTTTACAGTTTCTGACTTTTTTGACCCGGCTTGGTCAAACTTGCCTCATTTTTTTGACACTCTTTAAACTTTTTTTTTTTTTTAAACTATGCAATGGCGGCTTTAGACTGACTGCTTTACGAAAGTTATATTTTTACCTTTTTCGACAACTATACTGAGACTTTTTTTTTTTGGCTTATTTTTATACTTTTCTATGACTTTTTGTTGTTCTATCACCTTTTGTTTTACTACTTCACCTTTTTTAACATGTAGGAAGCGAGCCAACAAGCGAACACCCTTCTTTGACGTTCAACTGCTGAGTGGAGACATGGGAATTCTGTGGGACGATGAGCTTTTAAAGCATTAACAGACTTTGGCAGAACATTTTATTTTTTTCGATGTCTGTCAGAGGTGTTCCCCTTCACTTTGTAAACCTGCTTTAAAAATCTGTCCTCTTACACATTTTCCACAGAGACAGTTCTGTTCATCGGCTCCAGGACAGTGTTAGCGCTTAACGTTTTTCACCAAATTATGCCAGGACTGCTGTGGACGGGCTATACTGTGACTTTTTTTTGGGTCATAATATAGTTTGTCAAAAGATGTAGTAAAAAAACTAACATCTTTTGTGAAATTATGATTTTTTTAAATATTTCACATACAGTAACACAAACGTTTACATCACTGTGTTAAACACATCGTGAACAACAGGAGTTCTCCATTTATTCATACAATTCAAGACAAAAACTAATTCATATAATGTTTTTTACAAAAGTGAGAGCACGCGTTACTCAGACCATGAACACACTCGACACAAGTCAACATAACGGATTTACACTCAAAGACAACAACACAAACACACACGTTTGCATTAGTGCACAAAGAAAAACAACAAACTGAGCAGAAAGATATCAAATTAAATAGTTGGCACCGTAAAAACACCAGATTATTCGTTCAACATACAAACAAAACAAAACCAGTTTTACCAGGTTTATGGATCAAAGGTTCGTCACGTCAGCGAGTAGTGACGCGTTAAAAAACAACACACACTCAAACAGTTTCACTAAAACAATGAACATAAAACAGGATTTCTTACTAATAAAGTTACGTCATCACAGTTACATGTTTTTAAAATAACTTGTTTATCTTTTCAAAGCTGAGCACTTCATTAGCTCGTGGGCTTTGATGATGCGTTCATCAGTAAGATTCAATTCACTTTTGTTTACGGTGCCAAATCATAACAAAGTTATCTCAGGACACTTTATGGAGTAGGTAAAGACCACACTCTATGACTTATTTATGATTTACACAGACCCATTGCTTATCTGTGCCACAAAGGGTTAAAACAAGCAAGTAAACTCACTTCTTCCACATGTTCAAGACCCCCTTCAGCAAAAACATGGTCGTCAGAAAACAACCAACACTGATACTGTCCGTGGGGTAAGTGTATTTCAAATATTCAACATGCTCATGTTTGGTTTTGTCTTCAGGGGAAGAACGTCCAGGTGAGTCTCTTTTTGCCTTTTCTTCTTGACTAAAGATTAGTTTTTTTGTGTGAACTCTCTTTTACAGACGTGTGAATGTCAGATCCTATCAACACTGAGTTAGGATTATGTTGTTGAAAAAATGTCTTTTTAAATACATGTTTAAAATTTTTTTGGCCAAATGTCACTTCCTCCTCTCTGGTTCTCACTGTTTCCAAAGGAGTTGATAAGTGGAAGCAAACTGGTCTGAAACAGTTTTCACATCCCGCCTTGTGGTTCACTCCTCTGGTCCCTAAACGCCACTTCAGTTACACTGATGGTTCCAAGACCCGAGAAAAAGATAAATGTTTGTTTTTTTAAACCCAAACAAATCCTGGACAGAGAGGACAGATGAGTTTGAAAGAGGAGTAAAAGAAGCATCTATGCAAAAGTAGAGAAACCGGTAAATCGCTAACCAGAGGAGGAGGTCTGAGACACCACTTATCTCCAGTTTACAATGCTGCCCTTTCATCCCTTCATTCAACAATCCAACCTCAAAGAACAACTGTTCACAAACGTCCTCCTGTGACTCCAACGACTGTCGTTAAGACTCAATAGAGCACTAACCAAGTCCAAACCTACTTCCACCAATGACAGGACCAGGACCAGGACCAGGCTGGGACTGGACCAGCACTAAAGAAGTCCAAACCTACTTCCCACCAACGACTGCCACTCTAACGACGGTCGTTTACACTTGGAGCACAAAAGGTTCCAGTGACATCATCGGCCTTGTGAGAGGTTAAATACCTGGATCTCACACCAGTTAGTTGGACCAGTCCCAGCCTGGTCCTGGTCCAGTCCCAGCCTGGTCCTGGTCCTGGTCCTGGTCCTGGTCCAGTCCCAGCCTGGTCAGATGCGTACATGAACTGATGAAGCCTCCTGGATGAGAGGTGAAACGTCTTCCTAGACAAAGAACCAAGTCCAGTTGTTTTTGACTGAAATTGCTTTGAGGAGAACGACGACCTGGACACATGAGAACATTCACAGGCAAACCCAAACAAAGTTATGACGTCAAGAACAAAAGACACAAACTAACAAATGCTGCTGAGCTCGAGAGAAAATAACTGGATCCAAAAACAAGTTTGTCAGTGTGTCGAGGTAAAAAACACAAGTACATGAAATAACTGAATGGTGGGATGGATGAAAACTGATATTTTTAGATCCTTATTGTAGAAAACATCCAGTCTGAGAACGATGCCACAGTGAAGGTCACATCTTTAACCCGACTCTCTCCAGATGAGTTTGGATCCTCCTGCTTCATTGCTCCACAGGGAAGTGGTTTCAGGAGGCTGAGGCCTTATCAAAAATCCTTGCATGTGATTGGATAAACCACGTGTCTGTCATCTTTATTGACGTGCTTCTTCAACCGCTCCCATGGAAACCAACCCGTGACGCCGATGAGAGCGACGGGTGCAAACCTGGTTTCCACCAAAAGCCTTCAGAGCCGTTCTCTGGTTCTTTTAAAGATTCTCTGGATATTAAACACGATGAAACAGCAGCGTCCATGTTGGCGTCTGCTTCCTCCATGAGAGACGCCATTGTTGTCTGAATCACAACAGTCGCTTCTCAGCTACGTCACATCTATAAAACCCCGCCCGCACTCCTGATTGGCTCAACCATTTTTTTGCGGACCCTGAAATCCCTCGGCTACGGAGCGACTCCAGATGGTTGAATGGAGCGAGGAGGAGTCAAGGGGGAACCAAAGTCGCCTGGAGAGAGTCGGGTTAATTTCTATCTACAGAATTAAATTGAATCCCCTTTTCACGATCACACCAGTCAAAGAAAGTTTGTATTTATTGACATTAATATCACGTTCATCAGTAGTTCCCGTCTGTGTGAAAATAATTCAAACTGCAGTTCATTAATAAAAGGCATAAAATGGATGAATTAACCAATTAAAAAATGATTTATCCAACTTTTTGTTAAACTCAACACTACTGTCGTCCACCAGCCTATTTACAGATGTTTACAATCTGATGTATTTTTATTTAAAGTCCTTTAAAGTGTTCAAACGATCAGGCAGCTGCAACATTTACTAAAACTCTCCCGCCCTGAAGCGAGTGTCCTCAGGGAGACTGTTGAACCCTGACCGGGGACGACCGACCTGTGTGTCGGGGGTCTCAGAGGTAGTCGTCCTCACTGGACGGCTCGTCCTCGTCTTCATGGTGGTCGTAGAGGTGATAGTTGCTGGGGCCCTCGCCGGGGTCGTCGCTGCTGCTGCTGCTGCAGCCGGGGTGCGAGCTCGCCCCGGTGAGCTTCGACCCCTCGGAGCTA
Organism: Echiichthys vipera; assembly: GCF_963691815.1. Taxonomy (NCBI): domain Eukaryota; kingdom Metazoa; phylum Chordata; class Actinopteri; order Perciformes; family Trachinidae; genus Echiichthys; species Echiichthys vipera. Next base: position 2,995,597 of record NC_139830.1, on the reverse strand, counting down.
GCAGAAGGACTGCGGCTCATCCTCCACAGCTGGTGGGCGAAGGTCCGCCCCCAGCTGCAGTGCTGGCCAACGGGGCGCAAGAGCCGGATGAGCTCGGCGGCCTCCTGCCAGTAAGAAGTTCACTTGTTGTGGCTCCGCCCGGAGCGCTGCTTGTTCATGGTGGTCAGCATCTGGCTGATGTAAGAGGTCAGCAGGTCGTCCATCTTGTAGCCCTGCAGGTGAAATCGACACAAACAAACACACACACGGTCATTTTGCCGCTACTTTTGCTTCACTCTTATGGGTTTTTCCACTCGTTTCGCTCTATTTTGGTTTTCCATCAGCAAGAGTTGTGCAAAATACCTCTCCAAGTCACCTAGGACTTTTTGAAACAAACCTTTTTTATATACAGCAAGACGCGTCAGCGGACCTTTTCTACATTACATCTTAACATCATCTACAACGATACCCCTCAGGAGTTTATCATGTGTGTAGAGATTTAACTTAAGTCTGTGCAGGAGACGAGAGAGAAAGATGTTTTCAAAGTGTTCAGTTACTGCTGATGAAAACCCAACATTTCCTGATTTAGCTGCTTCATAATAGAAGCAACAAAACAACAGTGGACTTTTATTGTGAAGAGTTTATAAGAAAAGAAACATTTTTATTTGTTGTTTCTTGTCGAGCCAAAACTCATAATTTTGTCTTTGTAGTCGAGGTGATTCCACCCACCAGCGAGGTCTCACACAGCAGTTTGCTCCCTCGGACCAGGTTGCCGATGGTGATGTGGAAGTAGGTGTTCCCACTGCTCCAGTTGGAGATCTTGGTGAAGGGGTGAGTGATCAGGATGTCCTGCACACACACACACACACACACACACACACACACACAGTGAGAGAGACTTTATTAATCCCATTGATTTCAGCAGCGTGCATACTGCCACAGTACAAGAACACAGTGTCAAGACAGGATCAGTTGAATAAAGTGAATAAAAAGTTGCACATGTTTGACCAACAAGATCTCATCTCATCTCATCTTCAGCCTCTTATCCGGGGTCGGGTCTCGGGGGCAGCAGCTTAAGCAGGGGACCCCAAACTTCCCTTTCCCGGGCCACATTAACCAGCTCTAACTGGGGGATCCTGAGGCGTTCCCAGGCCAGTGTGGAGATCTAATCTCTCCACCTGGTCCTGGGTCTTCCCCGAGGCCTCCTCCCAGCTGGACGTGCCTGGAACACCTCCCTAGGGAGGCGCCCAGGGTTCATCCTTACCAGATGATCCTGAACCACCTCAACTGGCTCCTTTCAACACAAAGGAGCAGCGGCTCTACTCCGAGTTCCTCACGGATGCTGAACTTCTCCCCCTCTCTCTAAGGGAGACTCCAGACCCCCTCCTGAGGAAACACATTTCAGACGCTTGGACCTGGACCTGGTTCTTTGGGTCCTGACCCAGCTTTCATGACCACAGGTGAGGGTAGGAACCAGGGAAAGATTGGAGGAAAGATTTCCGGGTCCAAACCTCGTATTTCTCCAACGCCGCAGTGACGTGTTCCCCGTGGTTTGAACGGATCTGAGTTTCTAAAAAACAACGTAATCGTCATTTCACCTCTTTGTTATGGATGAAAAGACGTCTAACTGATGAAAGAGGTGATCGTAATTGTTCACATGTTCGGACGTTGTGTCTGTTTTCTTTCAACGGAGCGTTTGGACCCGGACATCTTATTTTGAAAGGGTGTTACGTCAGACTGAACATCCGGATACTTTTCCATACTGCGTAGGAACCCTCCCCACTGAATTCACAGGAACACTGTATAAGTATAAGAATTTCTTTAAGCAGTAATTATAATAAAACCTTTAGACAACTGTTTCTACACAAACACAAACCTTGTTCTTGGGGTCGATCAGACTGACTCCGTGCTTGTTGATGGCGATCAGCAGGATCTCTGGGTAGTTGGGTTCTGTGGTTTGCTAAAGACGACAGATTCATGTTGTTATGTTGCCAAATATCCACTGATCACACGTACTGTATTCATGTTTGCGTTAAATATAAGGACGTCTCGTTCGACCGGACTTTGTAGACAAACAAGACACAGCGAGCGAGAAGCTGCAGACAGGAAGTGGCGGGCTCAGGTGTGTTTACCTTGACCTCAAAGAAGGCAGAGCCAAAGGTCGGCCATTTGTAGATGATCTTCAGGAACATGAGTTTGGCTTCTTCTCTGGATTTACCAGCCTGCTTGTTGAAGTACGCAACCACCGACTGGAATCACACACACGCACAGATTTTTACCACATTAAAGTCATTTCCACTTAATTTTTTTATTGTTATTTGATCATTTTCCCACTTGTTCTATGGCTCGACGTGTTCGTCTGTCATCGCTGTTTGTAAAGACGGACAAAAGAGAAGCAGCTTTACCCGTTTCCAGTCATCCGGCGACATCTGGCGAATGAGATCCTGGGGAACCAGCTCCCGGAGCATCTTGGGAATTGTAGGAAAGTGGGATTTGTCATCCTCGAACTTGACGCGGTAGATGAGCGCTGCGAGTTGGAAAACCTCTTCTCGAGAACATTTGTGGTAACCTCGCAAGTATTTAGGCAGCTCCTAACGAACAGGAGAGAACGATGTCGACATTATTTACAAAAAGCTTCACTTTGAGTTTATAATATAAATCATAACAAGCTCGAAAACGTTGGGAGTAACTTGCCAAAAGATAATAAGTAGTTAAAAGAAATAAAATTCTGTCTGTCAGGTGAGTGTTGCTGCCTGAAACCTTCAAAATAAAAGCGTTTCCTCCTGTTTCTCAGCAGAACACCGACCTGGTAGTAGTGGAAGATGGAGTCGGCGAAGGAGTCCTTCCCTGGGACCGTGTTGGTCCACAACTTCTTCATAAAGAACACCTGATAGGTCAGAGAGGGGACGATTCCTGCAGAGGGTGAGACAGAGGAAGTGTGATCCACCTCAAAACGCCTGAGTAATAATCTTTACTTCTATCAGCAACGATGTGGAAATTTGTCTTTGGCCTCAACACATAAAATACCACAACAACACGTGTTACATACATAACGTTCAAGACACAGAGGAAGAGTAAAAAGCTGATGCACAAGCTCTAAAATGTCCCAGAATGCATTCATGAATCTAATGTTGTAATATGAATTCAGTTTGAATGACTTCTCATAAATATTTTCGTTGTTCTGGCAGCTCTACAGCGCCCTCCTGAGGGGAGTTTTTGCTCTACAGCGCCCTCCTGAGGGGAGTTTTTGCTCTTCAGCGCCCTCCTGAGGGGAGTTTTTGCTCTACAGCGCCCTCCTGAGGGGAGTTTTTGCTCTACAGCGTCCTCCTGAGGGGAGTTTTTGCTCTACAGCGCCCTCCTGAGGGGAGTTTTTGCTCTACAGCGCCCTCCTGAGGGGAGTTTTTGCTCTACAGCGTCCTCCTGAGGGGAGTTTTTGCTCTACAGCGCCCTCCTGAGGGGAGTTTTTGCTCTACAGCGCCCTCCTGAGGGGAGTTTTTGCTCTACAGCAGCCTCCTGAGGGGAGTTTTTGCTCTTCAGCGCCCTCCTGAGGGGAGTTTTTGCTCTACAGCGCCCTCCTGAGGGGAGTTTTTGCTCTACAGCGCCCTCCTGACGGGAGTTTTTGCTCTTCAGCGCCCTCCTGAGGGGAGTTTTTGCTCTTCAGCGCCCCCCTGAGGGGAGTTTTTGCTCTACAGCGCTCTCCTGAGGGGAGTTTTTGCTCTTCAGCGCCCTCCTGAGGGGAGTTTTTGCTCTACAGCGCCCTCCTGAGGGGAGTTTTTGCTCTTTAGCGCCCTCCTGAGGGGAGTTTTTGCTCTACAGCGCCCTCCTGGGGGGAGTTTTTGCTCTTCAGCGCCCTCCTGAGGGGAGTTTTTGAAGTTCCTTGTCCAGGGGGTGACTGGGATCAGCCAAAATCATCAACATGAATCCATCCCAGCTGTTTCTGCTCCTCCCTCTGATTTTAACACTAATTTTTGATAATTTTTGACAGTTTTGGCGTCGTTTTTAACCCCTGGTGACCAAACCACGGACACATATCGTAACACAGCATGACCCTGAGAGACCAGATCCACAGGATTCTTACTCACATACAAATAATTACATTTAAAAAATACACTCAGTGTTTAAAGTAAAACACAAAAAAAGTTCCCAAATGTTTAAACTCCTGCAATATTTCCACCTGCTGATGGTGAATCACTGCAGGTGGAAGATTTACATTGATTCCCTGGTGACCGACAATAACCGGAGAGCTCAGCACGATCAAAATACATCGTCTGTCTGGTTGTATCCCGCACCTTTAGCGACCCAGGAACAACAATTCATCAACACATTCACACAGTCAGCAGACACAGTTTGTTTTATCCCGTGACAGCAGGAGGAGGAGGAGGCACCAACCGTCTTTAGCAGGTCGAGATTTCTTGATCCAGTCGGTCAAATGTCTGACAAAGTCAAAGAAGAAGTCTCCCTCTGGCACACTGATCACCTGCAGAACACACACACACACACACACACACACATGGTTTTAACCCTGAGTCATTGAAGCTGCTGTGTGCGGGGACAGAAACCCTCCTCGACCTCTGACCTTGTCTGAGATCTTGACGAAGAGGCTGAAGCCTTCTGGAGACTTGAGCAGCAGTCTGGTCGAGATGTTCTGGCAGAAATCCTTTGCTTTGGTGCTCGACTCCACCTCAAACGCCTGCAGGTTTGAAAAAACACAAAACACAAAACACTCAGTTTCCAGACAGCGCTCTCTTTGCGCTTTGATCGCCCGCGTCTCACCTCGTCCGTGTCGTCGGGGAAGTAAACTTTGTGGAAGATCTGTGTCGTCTTGTGCTGGATCGCCTCAACTTCCACCAGGTGAGGCGGGTACTTCCTGGATCCGTTACTGTGGCCGCGGACGAAAGGTTCAGTTTACCTTCTGGCACTTTTTAGTTGACGTTAATACTTTTGTATAGAGTGAAGTTTTACCGTAGAGCCTTGTGCAGCCTCTGCATGCAGTCTCCAGACAGCGGGTGGTGCTTCTTGGACTGGAGGAAGCGCTGGATGTGCGGCAGCAGCACGTTACTGGGAGGAAACAGACCGGTACACAACCAGAGCAGCTCCCAGCCTTTCTCCTCGCTGTACCTGCAGCGGCACAGAGCTCATGTTCAGCTGTGACCGGACACTGGATGCAACAGAACATCTTTCCATAATGTTTTGTATGTTCTTATCCGCGCGGTTCATACGGATGTTACACACTTGACGTGGTTGTCGGTGAGCTGTTTGAGGATCTGGCAGTAGATCTCGTCTTTCAGGGGTTCGGCCTTCAGAGCTCCTTCAAAGATCTGGTCTGTCAGCTCGTTGACGGAGCGCGTCCGTTTGGACGGGTAGTCGCCCATGTACTTCATCATAGGTGGGACAAACGTCAAGGAACAATAAGGAACGTAGGGCGGACGTGAACATGGGAGATGCAGTGACGAGGGATTTCTATCATCAACCTCGAGAGTCCGGAATAAAAAGACTCATCTGAAAGTAATTTTGGATACTTTCTGGTGATGTATTTTTTACATTTTTGATTTATTTAACCATTATTTTAACAGGAAAGTCTTTTTCGAGGGAGTCCTGGCCAAGAGGCAGCAGAACCTACAAAGTTACAGCATTTAAAATGATTAAAAAAAAAACTGTTACGAGTAAAGGAGGTCGTCTCAGCCTGGAATTAAAAGCATTCAAAGAAATCAGTTCAGTTCATTTCCAGTCTTTTTGCAGCGTGTTCAGGCAGAAGGAGCAGAGGAGACTAAAGCCCTTTTCCCAGTTCTGTGCGTGAAAATGGAACAGACAACAACACCTGATCATTTGAACGCAAACCATAAGGATCAACACTTCTCCCTGCGATTAATTTACAGATGTAAAAGTGCAGCAGTGTCCCGGCCTCCTAGTGGACAAAGAAGGCTCTACAGTTCGTTATTAACCTCCGAGAAGCAGGAGAAACAGCACCAATCTTACTTAGATATTGAGCCGATGGATAAAAAGGCTGCAGTGACGTCGCTTTTTCACCTCAAAACAGAAACAACATTTATTTCGACAGAAGAAACTCAATTTAAGTTTGAGAGATTGTCAATACGGGGCTTCGATTGTATTCCTAATGTCGTCTTTATGCATTTTGAAATATAGAGTTTCTCTGGTCCAGGGATAGGAGCCACTGTCCTGCATGTTTTAGGTTCTCTCTGCTCCAACACAGTCTGATGCTCTGCTCGTTATCAAGCAGCTGAAGCTCGTCACAGTTTGATTATTGTTAGACTCAAGTGTGTTAGACTCAGGTGTGTTAGACTCAGGTGTGTTAGACTCAGGTGTGTTAGACTCAGGTGTGTCAGACTCAGGTGTGTTAGACTCAGGTGTGTCAGACTCAGGTGTGTCAGACTCAGGTGTGTCAGACTCAGGTGTGTTAGACTCAGGTGTGTTAGACTCAGGTGTGTCAGACTCAGGTGTGTTAGACTCAGGTGTGTCAGACTCAGGTGTGTTAGACTCAGGTGTGTTAGACTCAGGTGTGTTAGACTCAGGTGTGTTAGACTCAGGTGTGTGTTAGACTCAGGTGTGTTAGACTCAGGTGTGTCAGACTCAGGTGTGTTAGACTCAGGTGTGTTAGACTCAGGTGTGTCAGACTCAGGTGTGTCAGACTCAGGTGTGTCAGACTCAGGTGTGTCAGACTCAGGTGTGTTAGACTCAGGTGTGTTAGACTCAGGTGTGTCAGACTCAGGTGTGTTAGACTCAGGTGTGTCAGACTCAGGTGTGTTAGACTCAGGTGTGTCAGACTCAGGTGTGTTAGACTCAGGTGTGGTAGACTCAGGTGTGTCAGACTCAGGTGTGTTAGACTCAGGTGTGTCAGACTCAGGTGTGTTAGACTCAGGTGTGTTAGACTCAGGTGTGTGTTAGACTCAGGTGTGTTAGACTCAGGTGTGTCAGACTCAGGTGTGTCAGACTCAGGTGTGTCAGACTCAGGTGTGTCAGACTCAGGTGTGTTAGACTCAGGTGTGTCAGACTCAGGTGTGTCAGACTCAGGTGTGTCAGACTCAGGTGTGTTAGACTCAGGTGTGTTAGACTCAGGTGTGTTAGGGTAGGGATGAACCTAAAACATGCAGGACAGTGGCTCTCCAGGACCGGAATTACCCGCCCCTGTTCTCATCAGATAAATTAGTTGTATGGTAAGAACGTCCTCTTCCCTTGTCTTAGCGGACGGTTTCAGTTGAACTCCAGCCTTCCTCAGAGGGAATGTGAGACAGCAGGCAGGCAAACACGCAGCTGAACACGAAAACAAAACAAATCAGCCATCGCAGAAGAAACAACCACATCATGGACTGAGACAGGGGGAAAACCATCACATCAGAAACAAACAGATGCAGAAGATGGAGGAAGGAGGCCGTAGAAATAAGGAGGCGTGAACGGGGACGAGGGTGGACCATTCTCTGTCTGCGGCACCACGGCGAGGAACGGACACAACCGGGCCGGTCAGCTGTTTTCATAAAACACGTCAAACCCGGAAGAAGACAGCAGCTCTGAGGAAGGCTGGAGTACAAACTGTCAGCTAACAAAGGGGAAGAGGACGTTCTTACCATACAACTAACTTGTCTGACTAGAAGAAACTCTTGATTTCAAAGTACGGGGCTTGAAGGTCAGGGAGTCATCGAGCAAGACACCGAGGTATTTGGACGCCAAACCACCTCTGGGACATTTCCCCCAAGAGTGGACACTGAGGGGACACTTTGTATAAACGCACTTCCAGAGTGCGTTGAACACAGCTGAAGTGGTCGAGGCGATGGCTGTTTGAAAGGATATCTATGAAGGACATACAGGCGTCCTGAGCCAGCTCCTCGTGGTTGACCACCTTCTTCAGCAGCGGCTGCTTCAGCGGCTCTCTGGTGCAGCTCCACATCTTGTCCTTCCCTCGGTTCTTGGTGACCATCACTCTGCTCAGCGTGTGTTTGGGAGGAGGCCTGGAAGCAGCAGGTTTATGTTTGTGACACGACTGCAACCATTCAGGAGTCTTTAATCTGTGTGTGTGTGTGTGTGTGTGTATGTGTGTACCTGAAGTAGTCGTAGGAGAACTCCTCCAGTGTGTAGGGTTTAACCCGGCCGTCGCTCTCCGGCAGGACGAGCTGCGAAACACGTACCGACTCCTGCCGCTGGTCCGGTGTCATGGTTACCAGCGCCTGATTGTTGGGATCAAACCCGGTGACATTAATGTGACAGGTTTTTATTTAAAGTGACTTTTCTGCAAACGAGAAGGAAGATGTCGTCAGATTAAGAGTCATCGTGTTGTCCTTACCACTATTTCCTGCTGCGGTCGGGTCACGGTGGGCAGGACGTAGACGCAGTCAGCAGGGAAATCTCCTCTCTGATTGGTTCGCTCGTTGACGCCGTGCGCCCATCCAGAGTTGAGCACCTGCTCGCCGGTGTCCTGGTCCAACAGGATTAGGTCTCCCTTCAGGAAGCTCAGGAACGTGGACTCCTCCCCAGCTGTGGAGACACAAAACACACACATTGTTTACACTTGTGTGTGTGAACGAAAGTGCACGACATTACTGTCATGAGTCTCCATATCCCTGATTTCCTGCACAATTTCACTCTTGATTTTAAAGTCAATCCCAGCTGACATCGGGCGTGAGGCGGGGTCCACCCTGGACAGGACGCCAGTCTATCACAGGACACATAGAGACAAACAGAGACAGACAACCATTCACACCTACGGGTGATTTAGAGTCATCAATGAACCGAACACCTGCACGTCTTTGGACTGTGGGAGGAAACCGGAGAACCCGGAGAAAACCCACGCACACACGGGGAGAACATGCAAACTCCACACAGAAGGGCCCCAGCCGGGATTCAAACCAGGAACCCTCTCACTGTGAGGCCACAGTGCTAACCACCACACAAATATTAAAATATTTGAGATGTTACAAGATCGCCATAATCTTCATAGAATTACATTTTGAAAATGAACAAACTAAAATCAAATACATCACCAACACATCAAAGAGCCGCGGGTTGCCGGCGCGGGTTGCCGACGCCTGTTCCAGGCGCTTAAACGTGTTTTTGCATTTTCAGATTAACGGGGGAACTGACTTTAAATGTTTGACCCTTTTCATCCCCGTTCAGGACTCACTGGGGTTGGGGTTATCCTGCAGCGCCACCACGAACTTGGACCTCTTCCTCAGCCCTTCCAGGAAGGTCACCACCAGGTCGCGGATGTCCTCGGCGTTGTTGGAGGTGAAGGTGTACTCCTCTCCTTTGATAGTCGCCAAAGTGAAACTCTGACTCTGCAGCTTTCCTCCCCTGAAAGAAGAAACAAGTCCTCCAAATTCAGGGTGCGTAAACCTTTTCCCAGATCAAATCCAAGCACTTTGGAGCTTTTCCAGCACCTTCGCTGTGGTAATCACATTTAAAGAGATGGTTTTATGCTACAAACAACTGAAATTGTGTTTTTTAATCACAGAAGGTGAAGAAATTCAATTAAATTATAATTCTGTAGCTGTTGGGAAACTTTTAAAACCTTGAAAAAACATTAAAATGCATTTTCAGGGATTTCAAGCACCTGTACGAACCCCGCAAATCAAACCTTTTCCTTCCAAACATAAGTTTCCTGTTGTGTCACAGGCGTCAGATCAAAGAAAACTCGGTTATGGTCAAGAGAAGCTCCCGGTTTGGGTTAAAGGTCAAGTCCCGGTTAAAAGATACGAACATTTGTGGCTTCACGACAGTTCAGATTCAGCGTTTTCTGTTTTGGTTCAAAGAGGAAAAAAGTAAAATTAAAGCAAAATAATAAAAACATGTAGGACTGAAAACAGGCAGCTGTTGGTTCCTCCTCTGCGTGGCACCGGCTCCAGCACGGCAGAGGTTTCTGTTCCACTCCTGTTTCTGTGTTTTAAACATGATTAAAGTTGCTTTAATGTATTTATTGGTTTTAAATACATATAAAGAACATATTACCATACACGCACACACATTAACATTTACATTACACCCTTCCCCACCTTAAAGATTAACGAAAAAAAGGAAAATTAAGTTAAAAAAACAAACAAAACAACAACGTTACATAAGCAGTTCTTACATATATGCGCATATATATATTATATGTATGTAAAAGTGTCCGTTAGTTCTCCAAATTCCTTTAATTTTCCTCAGTATTGTTGTTTTTAGTTTGATAAAATGTTCCTGAAAACACAAATATGTATGAAAAGACTTCAGACATTCCTGTTCTTCCTATGAAATAACACAATAAAAGTCCCGTTGTCTTGTTATTTAAAGGCTTTTAATCTCATCTCATCTCCAGCCTCTTATCCGGGGTCGGGTCGTGGGGGCATCAGCTTTAGCAGGGGACCCCAAACTTCCCTTTCCCGGGCCACATTAACCAGCTCTAACTGGGGGATCCTGAGGCGTTCCCAGGCCAGCGTGGAGATCTAATCTCTCCACCTGGTCCTGGGTCTTCCCCGAGGCCTCCTCCCAGCTGGACGTGCCTGGAACACCTCCCTAGGGAGGCGCCCAGGGTTCATCCTTACCAGATGATCCTGAACCACCTCAACTGGCTCCTTTCAACGCAAAGGAGCAGCGGCTCTACTCCGAGTTCCTCACGGATGCTGAACTTCTCCCCCTCTCTCTAAGGGAGACTCCAGACCCCCTCCTGAGGAAACACATTTCAGACGCTTGGACCTGGTTCTTTGGGTCCTGACCCAGCTTTCATGACCACAGGTGAGGGTAGGAACCAGGACTGAGCGGTAGATCCAGAGCTTTGCCTTCCTCAGCTCTCTTTTGGTCACAACGGTGCGTGAAGCAGCTAAATCAGGACGTGTTGGGTTTAAAGACGAGTTTTAACTTCAGAGGGAAAGAAGAAGCGTAAAGTGAGAGGAGGGAGGGGTGAAGGGTTCAGGGACTACAGCTCCCAGCATGCCTCACCTGCTGCTGGACACCGCAGTGATTTCTGGGAAGGAGAGCTCGAGGAGGACCTGCTCCTGCTCGTCCACGAAGTAAACCCCGGTCCAGTTGACGGCGACGATGAGGTCGTTTTTAGGCAGACTGGGACCTGAGAGGCAGAGACAGGGAGGCGGTTGTTACACGCGTTGGTGAATCCTCTGATCACGTGTTCGTTCAGCTGTGATGTCGTCGGATTCTCACCCGAGAACTTGAAGGCTTCGTAGAAACGGGAGAAGAGCAGAGGCCACTTGTGGCGAGCGAAGTCCACCACTTCCTCCTTCACCTTCTGAGGGTCGAACCTCTTCTGGGTGTAGATGCCCTGAGCCGCACGACACACACACACACACACACACGCACACACACACACACACACACACACACACACACACACACACACACACACACACACACACATACGTGTCTTTATATAGTTGTGAGGACCCTGCTCCTGGATTACTTTGTGAGTGCCACCACTTCCACTATAGCTAGAATGGTGCAAAAAATATATCTAACACTAGGTGGGAGTGGGGAACCAGAATGTGACTTTAAATTTCAGAAAACACAAAGTAAAAAAAATATTTTACTTCTAGAGTTGTGAGGACCAAAGCCTGTTGCCGGGCAGATTTGCGTGTGTTTTTTGTTGTTATTTTAAGTGATCCTCACAGCTTCAAGTTTTCTCACCAAGCCAAAAGCATCAGCATTAAACAGATTTGTTTATCATGGTTTAAATTTACCAACAAGAATGTTCCAAGTTCTGTACATCAAACAATGCTAATAAAGCTATGTAACACACCTGAAGGTGACACCAATTGTGTTGTTCAGTCCAAAGCTTATGCTCACGATATAGCTTGACAATTTATTTTCACTTACCAGTCCGCCATCTAGAACTCCTATTCAGCTGGCCTGCTCTGCCTGCCTTCCCTCCCATCAAAAGGTGCCTTCATCTGCTCTTGTTAACCATCTGTTACAAACTGTCTGGCCTTCCTGGGTGAGGGATCCCTCCTCGGTTTCTCACCCTGAGCTTTCACCAATTATTTCCCTGTTAAAAGGGTTTCAATTAGTTTTTCCTTAGTGGATGTCAGGGTCTCAGGGCAGAGGATGTTGTTATGAAAGCCCTTTGAGACAAACTGTTTTTTAAAAATGGGCTATACAAATAAAACTACCTTGACTAGCCTTACGGAAAACATATTTTTCTGTGTACTGAATGAACCCAAGCTGCCATTTATTAATCTAGAGAAATGTCTCAAAGACATTAGGAAACTCATAAGGCTCAACTTCAACACAGTACTTTATTTAATGAAAGTACTTAGACTGCACACAAACTTGAACATTAAAACTTTCTGCAGTCAAAAAACAAACAGCTGCAGTGTATATATACACTTGTTTAGAACTTCCTCTTTTGGGAGGTGATTATGTTGTAAGCCTGGTTTTTTACGTCTTTCCATGAACGACTTCTAAGTGCCCGTTCAGCACCCAATGCTTTCATGCACTCTAATTTCCCAGGAACTCTTTGGAGGGTGATGAACTTTCCCAGCTGCCTCCATACAGCTTCTTTTTCCTCTCTACTCCAAGGCTTGCGTCGGAAGCCTTTTGGGAGATCTATAACAGAAATCAAACATGGCATTATTTATCAGACCTGCAAACTCTTGAGTAGTCAAATAAGTAGCAACATACAATCCTTAAACCCTCTTCATTCACTTCTACCCTGACTGAGATTAAAGAAAAGGTGACAGTAGCCAAAAGCCGACCAGCTTGCAGGTGTGATTTATGAATTCAATGGGTCATAATGTACAGGTCATTTATTTGTACTTAAACATTTTGGAAGACCCATGGAAACTATGCGTTTATACATTTCAGTCAGACAACTCTGAAATCTATGGAGCGGTGAGTAACGTTATTTATCATCCACCATGTTACCATGTGTATATTTGCATAGTCTTATCTGTCATAAACAAGACATTAGGGGTGCATTACGTCTGTGTGGCGGTGCCGCAGAGACAAGAGCTTGGACAATGGGTCTGAGTCTCTGATCCTACAAGGTTGGTTTTCAGCCCAGAGATGCTAGGTGGAAGGCAAATAGTCTCTATTCTACCTGGAACAAGTTACAATTCATTTATTTTCACAATTACTCTGAAGCTTTTTATTTACAGTAAAAAGCTACAAATCCTGCATGGTTCCTCTTTAAGTTACTCACTTCTTGAGTTGTCATTTTTGTTTATCCTCATACTTTTAATTTATCAAGTTATTTTGTGGACTACAATTTCTACTTGAGTTCTTTCACTAAGTAACAGTATTTTTTACCAATCTCCCCTTTTTAAGTTAGTTGAGTACCTGACTCCTCTGTCCTTTTGAAAGGCCTTTGTGGTTCTCCTGCAAAAAAAAAACACGATGCCTTATCATTTACAAATCTTCATATTGACAGCAACTGTAACACACCTCCAATAAACTTCAGTTATGTGAGGGGTAGACAATAAATTTCCACGGTTCTCAATAGTAGGAAGAAAAAAAACATGCACTTCTTAGTTCAGTATGTTACTTTATTTAATAAATAAATAACTGCTTCAAATCAAACCTGTATTTAAAATTTAAAATGGTAAACATGCCTCAACACAAATGGAAAGTAATGTAGTCATTACTTTTATCTTTCAGTAGTTCAATTACATAATTGTTCTCCTCATTCATTCACTTTTAGGCTGTTTCCACAGACTAGCGCAAAACTGACTCCGATGATTTTTTCAGCTCTATTTTATGTTTCCACACATTTGTTTTTTCTCTGTTCCAAACCATGGATGTATTATGGTCTAAACACGCGTTCACATAAACGGACTGCAAGCTTGACTCTGGCTGCACCGAGACCCATCGCGTGCTCTGGTCGTGTGTAACGTCCGCATTGGTCCCGTCAAGACTCGAAAAGATGCACTGAGGACAAAGTTTCACGGTACAGAAAAAAAGGATCTTTCGGTTCTTGTGACAACTTAAGCAGCAGTGAGCGTTCAGCACGTGTTGCCCGGAAGCAAGCGAGTTGTGCACACTGCAGTTGTTTGCAGGTGGTTAGCTGATATCCCAGGGCATAGTGCTCACTGCGCACAAAAAGTAAATGTCCGTCTTTGATTGGGATCATGCAACGCTATGTGTATGCAGTAATTACCTTGACGATTTCACAGAAATCATATCAAACCACGGTGAATTTATGTGAGATTAGATTCATTGCTTTTTTTACACATCTTTTTTCAGGGCATTATTTTTTACTGGTCCGGTTGGAGCGTTCTGGTGGCCCTTACAGATTTAAAAGTACAGTACATCCGGGCCACTAGGCCATTTATATTGTCTACCCCTGCATGTTCTTACCATCTTGTCCGTCCTCTTTTTTGCACGTGCCTTGGTTTGGGAATGGACGGGCTTCTGGTTTCTTCTAAAGAGAAGGCGAAAACAAAGAAAAGTCCACATGAACATTACTTACAACACATTGTATTTACAGACAAAACATTAAGAGCTCTAAAGTCATGTTCATACCGTCGGAATCTGAATCTTGAGCAGTCTGAAAACACACTGTCCTTTCTTTTTTGGAGGACCCTTCAAGAGAAGAACAGAGAGAGAGAAAATATCACTTGAGTGGGAAACCTGTGAAATCTCCAATTTACAATGCTGCCCTTTCATCCCTTCAGGAGATTCAACAATCTAACCTCAAAGAACAACTGTTCACACATGGCCTCCTGTGACTCCAACCACTGTTGTTAAGACTCAACAGAGCACTAACAAAGTCCAGACCTACTTCCCACCAACGACTGCCACTCTAACGACGGTCGTTGGCTCTTGGAGCACAAAGGGTTTCAGTGACATCATCGACCTGTGAGAGGTTAAATACCTGGATCTGGGCAAATTAACTGATGAAGCCTCTTGGATGAGAGGTGAAACGTCTTCCTAGACAAATAACCAAGTCCAGTTGCCTTTGACTAAAATTCCTTTGGGGATCACTTCAGCGGACAATGTGGGTTTTTATGGTTATAAAACACACAATCTGCTACAGCTGTGCAGCCACATCTACTGTGCTCTTGCTCAGCAGATCGTGCTCAGATGGAGGTTAGATCTTCACGTTGAACTCTTTTATACAAAGTGCAGCCAAACACTAAATGAACAGGAACAGCAGAGCTCCTGCTCGGTCAGCTGCATGTGAGTTACAGGTGAGTCAACTAGAAAGGACAGTGCTGTCCTCTTTTCTTTCACACAGGTGACACATGCAGAGGTCTGACCTGTCTTCACAGGGACCGCCATGCTTAACTGGCACATAAAGGCTACTGTAAGCTCAGTCCTCCTGTGAATTTTTTTTTCTGCAAATTACGACTGAAGGCACTTGTAAGTATGCACATGTCAAGTTGCCCCAATGAAATGACCACATTAAGAGCTAATATATTTTTCTTTTTTAAAAAAAGAGACTCTACCTGGCGAAAAAAAAAAGACTTGAACATCCCTTGGATAAAGTTACTTTAGTAACGCTAGTATTGAGGATAAAGACCATGATTGGACAGTAGAAGGAGGAAATGGGTTTACCTTTCTGTCCTCTTTTCTGCACGTGCCTTGGTTTGGGAATGGACGGGCTTCTGGTTTCTTCTAAAGAGAAGGCGAAAACAAAGAAAAGTCCACGTAAACATTACTTACAACACATTGTATTTACAGACAACAAAACATTAAGAGATCTAAAGTCATGTTCATACCGTCGGAATCTGAATCTTGAGCAGTCTGAGAACCCACTGTCCTTTTTCTTTTGGAGGACCCTTCAAGAGAAGAACAGAGAGAGAATATATCACTTGAGAATGACACTAAGCGTATTACGTGGTTTATCTTAATTACTTGTATTGTATCAAAGACCATGGTTGGACAGCATGAGACAGTTATTACACAGGAGCATAAGAACCTAAAGATGAGGAAACAAAAATGGATTTGTTTACCTCTCTTTCCTCTTTTTGCCTTAAATGATGGCCTTGGACCTTGAGTCAAAATGTCTGGCTCTACAAAAAAAGAAAGTCATGTCATACAATTCTTTGTTGATTCCTGCAAATCAGAAAACCAGCTAATTTACCCCGCTCCTAAAGCCCTCCCTGCTCATGAACCAGCCTGCCAACTAGTACTCCCATTAAGATAATGTGCTCTCCCTGTACATGGCCCAGGAATAAATCAAGTGCTGAAAAGAAGAATAACCAATCAATTATTTGACAATGTATAAATTCATACCATCCATGTCCTCAGGTGGCTCTAAGGATTCCCCACTGGGAATTTCCACAATGCTTTCAGTGACTCCGGATCCTTGTATTGCTCTCCGTTTTGTAGACAAAGCCGCTGTTTTATTAGAAAAAAATATTTTGATTATTATTAAATCCACCAGACATTATTAAAAGGACCGGGAGTTCATGTCACGTAACGATAAATCATGATTCACTGTAACATGATTTTTACTCACTTTCTAAGTTTAAATCAATCTCATCAAGAGTTTTGCCTTTGTAGACATCAGCTCCAAGTTCTACTGCCATCAGGAGCTTGCTCATTTTAGCGAGCTGCAGCGTGTTCTCTGTCAGCCGATAATAATCGCGATGAACGCGAATATCGTGCCCCATGAATTTCGCCAGTTGATCCAACTCGTGGTCTTTCAGGTTCATTATCTGGCTGAGTGTGGCCACATGTTTCCTCAGCTGGGTCGAGGTGAGCGTTTCAGGCCTCTTTGCTCCACTTGCAGCTGCATACTTTCTCAAACAGTCTGAACCTCGAAGATGGGATTCAGAATTCTGTCTCGCAAAAACATACTTGTTGCTTTCCAGAATATCATTCTCTCCGCCCCTTTTTCCAATGAGGAAGTCAAG
Source organism: Echiichthys vipera (assembly GCF_963691815.1). Classification (NCBI taxonomy): domain Eukaryota; kingdom Metazoa; phylum Chordata; class Actinopteri; order Perciformes; family Trachinidae; genus Echiichthys; species Echiichthys vipera. The sequence continues at coordinate 2,978,831 of NC_139830.1, read as the reverse complement.
TGAGGATGTCATCTCTTTTGTGAGAAGCAGGGGCACCTTACGGCCTCTCTTCCCTCTGACTACTAAACGAGTGAACTCATGACTCAGATCTTGTTCTAGCTTTGAGAGGCACTTCATGATGTCTTCATTCGGTTCCTCTGTGGCTCTGTCTCTGACTGTCACCAGAGGCATTTTTGCTGCCTCACCTTGGCGTCTTCTGTTGAAGAGGATGATTTGGGCAAGAAGGCACTCGCTGAGTGTCTTGTAAGCTGTTGGGTTTGGTCCATTCAGGAGCTTGTCTTTTGCCTCCTCCTCTGTGGACTTCAACTTTTTATGAAGCTTCATGACATCCTCTGTGAGTGAAATCATTTCTCTCTTGTTCCATCTTTCTTCTTCTAGGTTTGTTCGTGCATGGCGTGACACATACAGGTCCCACACTGCAGCAACTAAGCCCAAAAAGTTCCTCACTCGGCTGGCAGCCGATTCATCTTCAGCCTTTACATGTTGTCCTATCACGATGTCACAAACTGCCTTCAGTGAGTGCCCCAATTTTAAAGCAAGAGATGGTGTGTTGTATCTATGCGCTGAGTTGGTGAAACCAGATGTTTTTTTGGCTGCTGCTACCGCTAAGGAAAACTTTGGTGGAACCAAAACATCTTGAAGGGATTTCACTTTTCTGTCCAGGGACTTGGCAACCAGTAGAAATCTACCCAAGTCCCTCATCTTTTGGCTCACATAGCGATCCCTTGTCCGAACATTTTCATGTTTTTCAAGCAGTCTATCACCAAATTCACAAATCAGAGGGTCATTTTTAACTTCACTTGAAATGACATCAATAACCATCCTGCTGAGAATTGCAGCGCATCTTTGTGACGTTTGTCCTCTATACGGGAGAAGGGATGGAGCAGCACTTTGGACTCGTCTTTTTTTCTTGGACTCAGCTGACAAAGTCATTGTTTTCCGACACACTTTTTCATGTCTCCATAGCTCAGTTTTTAAGAAGAAACCATAACACATGTTGCAAGGCAAGTACTTTTCTACATCTGTATGTTCGGATGGTTGTCTGTAGGTGACAATTTCACCCTTCCCCTCTTGTAACACAGTAATGTTATGATAGAAATCACCCCTTCGGCAAAGTTGTTCTAACATTTGAGTCCGTTTCTTGGACTTTGCTGGAAGACATATCACCTGTGCCACTTCTTTTTCACTGCTATGTTTCCGGATTAGATGTCTTGCAATCTTGGATTGAGGTTTTTTGCAAAACATACAATAATGTTTCTTATCCCATTTTCTTTTGTTCCCTTTCATGGTGGTTTTCACAGTGATGTCATGTGACCTACACTCATCTCCATCCTTGTCATCCTCAGTGTCAGCACTGTAATCATCAATATTGTCTCCGTCTCTCTCATCTCTCTGAATGGGTTCTTTATGTGGATTTAAGTCTTTGGTGGCAGAACCCGCACGTTTTCCAGTTTTCCTCGGTCTTGTAAGTGTAGATTTTGTTTTACCTTTGGGTTCCTCTGCCTCCGAAGATGAAGAAGGTGATGGCACGTTACTGCTCTCCAGATCATGACTGGACTCGGATGCATCAGTTCCACAGAAATCCTGAAAGAATTTAACAGATCAAAAAGTTAATTTTATCCTCAAAAAGTCATTCTAAGCGAAACACTAGAACAAATTTTCAAAACAGCACAAGTTGTCCTCCAAAAGCAACATTTAGTCATAAAAACACTGACAGCTGATGGAGTTGCTAACTGATCAATTTACATTTTTCATTTTCACACACTTTATTGTATACATTTTTAATATCCTGTCAGGTTATTGTTGACCTCTCTTCATTAACTGTTATTTCATTTAATATGAATTAATATTGTTTTGCTTTTTATCTGAAAAGAAAAATTCCTAACTTGACCCATCTCAGAGCAGTTTACTGTTTACGAAAGAAGGGAAGTGACAGAATTTCTGCAGTAATGGATGAAACATCAAAAGTCCAAATTCATTTTCACAGGAAAAGAAAATACTCAAATTTAGCGACAAAAGTACTCAGACAATAACTTTATGGTAGAGATGCACCGATCAAGTTTTTTGCGATCCAATCCGATACCTGTACTGAACGTATCGGCTGATGTCTAATGTCTGATACTGATCTGATACTACTACTATGAATCAAGTGTATACCTGTCCATTTAAGTGAAGGCATCAGGCTTCACATTAAGGTAACATTATTAAAGGTTACAAATTAACACGTATATCAATGTGCCTAATATTAATTACCAGTTAACAAAGTGAACATTAGCAGCAAAACTACATAAATAACACTTCCATGTAAACCAATATTTTAAGATATAATATAAAACCCCAACCACTTTTGCAAACATAGAATTGAAGTGACTAGATCGCTGTAACTGTACACTGTATTTGATATTAATAAAAAAGGAATGACTGGAAATTATTCAATATCAGAGCGGATATACGACCCAGGTATAGGATCGGTACATCTCTACTTTATGGCATGAACCTGTCAAATACAAAAAACAGGGGGGAAAAGTGTGGACAAAGCATCAAATATAGTTTTCATTTTATAGTTTATACAGGTCAAAAATAACACATACCCAGTCATCTTCTTCCTCCTCCTCTTGTTCTTCCTTTTTCTTCATCATCTGTGGCAAACAGTAGGATATTAAATATACCAGTAAACAAAGCTCAGACATAGAAAAACTCAAATTCAATGATGTTATCAAAGAGTTCAAATCAGAAAAAAATGCTTGACCACATGAGGTCAATTTTAACAACACCTTGAATCAAAAAGCTGTCCACTACAAATATTGTGTTTAATAAGCACATCAGTAAATCACGATTAGTATATTTGCAAACACATTCCTTTGATTAAAGCAATTAAATAAGGCAAAACACTGTATTCTATTAATCAATAACATAATCTATATGGATTATCCTACAGAGGCTAAACATAAAAACGAGGGACAGGTTACCCTCAATCATTTGTTTATAATGGTTAAGACTGCATAAGCATACAAGCAACACACACACACACATACATACTGTATATATACGACATTATCCACGCTCCATGTATTGATTTTTCACCTGCGTCATTGCAAAATGCAGTAAAGTAACCTGAATTATAGTTCCTCTTTAATTTAACATGTCATGCAGGCGATATGATAAGTATATTAAATGTAAGTTTGTGCTGCAGTGAAACTTGTGACAGTCACCCATGTACAAGAAAAACATACTGAGGAATGTTCAAATATGGACGATATCTGTGGATTTAAAAAAAATAAATTCAAATAACTTTAGGTGTAATGGCTATGCATTCAGTATTGGTGACCACGCAAATGCAAGCACTCATACGCTGCTTGTTTATGGAAAAATGAAGTATCCATGCATCCCTAACATTAACTTTGAACTTAACGTGACACGAGGTCGACGGACAAGGAAAGCTAAGTTAATGCTAAAGCTAGCTACAAAGCTTCTACACGGAGACAGACAGAAAGGCTCAGTCAGAACATGAGTGGCTGGTTAAAAAAGTCTTACCTGTAAAAGTTGTTGTGTTTGCTCTTGCTCTTCTTTGTTTTTGACTTTAATTTGCTCTTCGTAGCGTCGCTCGCTGTCCTCGTGCCGCTGTCTGAGTCTCTCCAGCAGACGCAGCTTGCGCTGATGAGCCTTGATTTCAGTGATGCATTCACAGACGTCGGGAAAGTGCAGAATCTTTTTTTGAAACTTCATATTACATTTTTCTTTTTCTTTTGTGGTCTCTAAAGGAGTCGTACTCATTATATTATCTTGAAATGTTCATAATATCTACGGTGGTTCAGCAGTCCAAGACATTAAATTAACTATTTCCAGAGAAATTCTATTACTCAGCAACTTGTAGGTGAAATAGTACAAATCCCCATTTTTCATGAATGCAGCTGCCAGGTGTGCACAGCTCTGTGTGTGGGTGGGGGAGGGGTAATGTTGCATGAATCCAGCTTGAGTTGAGAGAAAGATCCCTGCAGAGCTTTGCTCTCTAATTTATGCTGTTTGTTTTGAACCAAGGGTATTACATTATTTGTTTTAAACACATGTCTTACTGTTATATATTTAGTGATATTTCCCAAAAGATATTTTAGATTTATTGTATGTATATTTATATATTTTTTAAATTTCTTTAATTATATTTATATAAAATAAAAATCTATTATAGGATGTTTTATCATATTTTTTTATTTTTAAAATAAAAACGAGAACAGCTTAAGTTTCATCCACTCTCCTAACTTAAGTCCTCTACTCAGGGCGCCCTCCCACTGTGCCTCCGTACCGTGCCCCAGCACGTGTCACGGCTAAAGTCTGGTTCCTTTGACCAGTGTGAGTGCAACCGTACCACGTCTAGGAGCGGCACGCTTGCCGTCCACAGCCCGTTTGGGAGAGGTGGGCTTTAGTAAAGCACGTTTGCACGTGTACAAGCACGAGCGTGCGCACGTGTACGAGCACGAGGCCTACGGCGGTTCTGAGGTCATTTCCTGTGCGCCTGTTGGGACATATGCCAATAGGGAGGGGGGACAAGTACCCTAAAGCCTGGGTCGCGGTGCGGAAGGACAGTGTGACTGCGCCCTCAGATTTCCCACTGATCGGTGACCTTTGACACTTGTGAAGGTTGCACCGGTGTGAAACTGCACATAGTGGATGGGGCCCTTGCCCCCTGATAAACATATCAAACTGTCAGCCTGATAGGCCAAAGTGTGTGGAGGTTATTAAACACTAAGGCTTCCAATTGTAGGCTTCAGAGGCCTGAAGCAACCCTGGACAGTCAACTGTGATCCTTCCGAAAGTCTGACAGGTCTAAAATTCTAGATATGCAATGTCCCTCATGCTCTGGACAATATATCCACATCTCAGCTCCCCATCTCAAAGCCTTGGTGATTTATTCAAGGAAATGGGGTCAAAAGGGTCAGATTTCATACTGATCAGTATTCTTTGACACTTTCAAACTTTCAGCCTGATAGGCCAAAGCTTGTGGAGGTTATTAAATAAATGCTATTAAAATAGATGTTCTATGAAGTCTGAAACATGAGCATTGCTTTTTGCCCATTTTTTTTACAGGGAAACGTGACCTCTGTGAAGGTTGCACAGGTCTGAAAGTTTGCACAGCGTATGCCCCTGATGGTCTGATGAAGATACTGTAACATAGCCTTCCAGCCCAAAGCATTGGCGTGTTATTCATAAAGAACAGCTGAACAGTATGACCCTAGGTGTTGCTTTGACACTTCTGAAGGTCACACAGGTCTGAGAGTTTGCACCGTGGATGATCCTGGTGCCCTGATACACATACTGTAATTTCAGCCCTCTTGGTCAAAGCCTTGGTCAGTTATTGAAGAAATTGTATTTTCCCCATGGTTTAAAGGATAAAGTGTCTTTTTGGCTGCTGCTCAGTGACCTTTGACTCCACGGACCCCAAAGTCGGAGTAGAAGACCCTCAGAGGTCACTGAATAATAATCCAGTGGGAAAAAAAACCAAATCCCAGCGGTTTTCTTAATTGGCTGTTTGAAATCTTAAAAATCAGGAGCTGTCAGACCATTACATCTTTACACCCTCTGAGCTGGCTGGTCATTTTGGAGAAAGTCTTTTTCTAAAAGTCCTGCAGGTCTGAAATTGTAATATGTGGTTTGGGGGCCTGGGACAAGCGCGTACACGTTTGTTCAGTGCCGATCGGACGTGTACTTAAGGAAAGGCGGGGCTTTGAACATTTGCATTCCCACACCCGCCATCTCCACAAAGATGGACCAAATCACTTGAAACTTGGCCTGTAGACTTGTGACAAGATCCAAATGAATTCCCCCAAGACCCAACTCTGTAGGCCCTTTGGAAAGCCAAGTAGCTCCACGGGGGTCCAATCGCAACAGGACCAGAAGTTTCCGATAGGAGGCCATCCGACATGCAACATACTAAAATTTTATGTCCCTTTATCAAAACCTATGAATTATTTAAGAAAATAAGCTTAAAGGTCAGATTTCACACAGATTGTTGACCTTTGACACTTATGAAGGTTGCACAGGTGTGAAACTTTTCACAGTGTATGCCCATAGTGGTCTGATGAACATAATGTAGTTTCAGCCCTCTTGGTCAAAGCGTTTGCAAGTTATTAAAGAAATTGTATTTTTTTTGCATGGTGTTTTGAATAAAGTGTCTTTTTGGCTGCTGCTCAGTGACCTTTCACTCCACGGACCCCAAAGTCGGAGTAGAAGACCCTCAGAGGTCACTGAATAATAATCCAGTGGGAAAGAAAAACAAATCCCAGCGGTTTTCTTAATTGGCTGTTTGAAATCTTAAAAACCTGGAGCTGTTAGACCTTTACATCTTTACACCCTTTGAGTCTTCTTCTAAAAGTCGTGCAGGTCTGAAATTGTTAAATGTGGTTCAGGGGCCTGAGATGAGCACGTACATGTCCGTGGTGGTCTGATGAACATACTGTAATTTCAGCCTTCCAGCCCAAAGTGTTAGCATGTTATTAAAAAAGGGCAGTTGTAAGATGTCTGATTTGACCCTAAATGGTGACCTTTGACACTTCTGAAGGTCGCACAGGTCTGAAAGTTTGACAGTGGATGATCCTGATGCCCTGATACACATACTGTAATTTCAGCTTTCTTGGTCAAAGTGTTGGCGAGTTATAAAAAAAAACAGCAGTTGTTAGAGGTCAATATCCAGAAAAGGATGACTACCCCAACCCTTTGTTATTGATGCTGCAGCTGAAGAGAGTTGTAAGGTCCGTGTTGTCATAAGGTTGTTATTGTCTTTATCATGAGGTTGTCATAGAATGGATCTGTTTCCTATTGTGGCCTTCAGTGGTAGCTTACTGAGCTCTTCACTGCTCCCTCCCTGTTTGCTCATTTGCTCTGATCTTGGTTTTGCTAGCTTATGACCATTATTCTATTAGTTTCATTTAGGCTTGTGTGATTGCTACAATGCATGGATCCCTGACGAACAGATAAGTAACAAGAGAAAGGACTGTAGTTTTCTTGGTGTGTAGCTTTTCTATTAAACAGTGGTGAGCCACCATAGTTGAGTGAAAATGTTTCTCAAACCACTAAAAGAGTCAAAAGCATGCTCCTTTAAACAAAACAGAGCAAGTTCAGTGATACTATTGACAAATTCAGTTTTAATCACCTGCTTTTAGTGAAGTGGTCAAAATTCCCATTTCCCTGAATGCAGCTTAGCTGCCGAGAGAACTGCAGGTGCAAACTGGTGCCGCCCCTCCCCCACCCTCACAGCTCTGTCTGCTCGTCTGACCTGACTTGACCCTGCAGGGACCACACAATATTGCATGAATTCAGCTTGAGTTGAGAGAAAGATCCCTGCAGATCTTTGCTCTTTAATCTATGCTGTTTGCTTTTAACTGAGAGTTTTACATGTTTTATATCACATTCACATCTTACAATCATGTTTTTTTGATTTGAGAAAATTGTATTTTATATTTAATGTATAATTATAATTTATCTTTGAGTTCATGATACTGTAATTAAAAATTAGATCTGCCACCTCACTTTGAAAGTGAAAACCTGACTTTGGAGTTAATTTGAAAAAACTCAACAGCTACCCAGCTTTAGAGCTCTCCTTGGCTGTGAACTCTTAAAACAGACACTGGTGCTGATTCACTGTTTGAGGTCTAAAAACAGACAAAAGGCAATGCCCACAGACAGGTCAACTATCAGGGCTCATAGTTAAATTAGGCCTTATAGATCTTGGGAGCAGGTTAGCGAGCAGTAGACAAAGTAGGTGATGGGTAAAGGTACAAATACTGAGAAACAGGCAAAGTGGCTGATATTTTAGGGATTACAAGTGTTTTTCAAGAATAGCCCATATTTGATAGAAGAACCCTAAGGATGAGAAACAGAGGAGTGATCCCTTGCCCAACAGGGAGACATGCAAAATACAATATGTTGTATGAAGAAAAGAAAACAATTTACAACATGGAATATGGAGGGAGAGTGCAGGCAAGAAGAGCTGATGAAGGCAGCTCATGTTGGGCAGACTGGGTCACATTCAGGGAAAGCAGGGTGTGCTGGCCATCTTAATGGGGATGATGGTGAGCAGGTGAGTTTATGGTTCATAAGCAGGGAGGGAGGGAGGGCAGGCTGGTTTAGAAGCAGGGAGAAGGATGTGATGCAGGCAACAGTTGGTGAAAGAGCAGCAGATAATGGCAAGATAAAATATGTGTAAGAAGAGAAGAAAGGAAAGGTGGCTACAGTTGAAAGTGGTGATCAGAGGCATCAGGTTGTCATCATATTAAGAATCACTATTAAAATCAACCAAAACTCTAAATGAATAAGTTAAGTTGCTGCAACTAGTGGTGAATGTGGCTTTACTCTAAATGCGCCAGTTCAGTGTGCCTGCTGTATTAGATGTAAAGTTAATTAGTTGTTAACATGTCATTAGAGACTACAGCATTAGTTATTATTTCTAATTATCAAATATGATTTATTATTATTATTATTATTATTATTATTATTTATTAGTATTAATTGTATCAGTGATTATGGACTACTTTAAAATTAGAATCATTTTTTTAAAGCCCTCTATTTGTGTCATTTATTTTTAAATACATGTATATATATATATATATATATATATATATATATATATATATATATATATATATATATGCACACACATACAGTCATATATATATATATGTTTAAAAAAATATATATATGTGTTTAAAAAAAAAATATATGTATATATATGATGTCTTATTCCATTTAAATCCCCTAACAGCTTTATACTCTTGTGTCTGACTCCTGTTCCTGTGCATGCACACATACACCCTGTCACAAGACTGCCAACAGCCAATCAGAAAAATCCCCTGCATCAGCCAATCAGAAAATCATATGCCTGTCGAGCGTCATAGTAAAATTGTACCTGCAGTAGCAGTGTGTGTCCATAGGGGGAGCTGTGTTTAACACAGATTTCAGGGTTTACTATGTCTCTGAGGACATTTGCTGAAACTTACACAGATAAGTCATTAGGGTCAAAGGAGGCTATTACTGCATTTTCTTTGTGAGGACCGGGCAAAATGTCCTCACAACTACAAATGTCCTCACAACGTTGGTGTCTTGTCAGGGGTTGGTCCTCACAACTTAATAAAGACAAACACACACACACACACACACACACACACACACACACACACACACACACACACACACACACACACACGTTTGATTAGGTTTATGTGTGAAGGAGGAGGAGAAGAAGAAGAAGAAGAAGAGGAGGAGGAAGAAGAAGAAGACGGATAAGAAGAGGAAGAAGAAGAAACAACAGGACAACAAAGAAGAAGAAGAAGAGGAGGAAGAGGAAGAAGAAGACGAAGAAGAAGAAGAAGAGGAAGAAGAAGAAGAAACAACAACAGGAAGAAGAAGAAGCAACAACAGGAAGAAGAAGAAGCAACAACAGGACAACAAAGAAGAAGAAGAAGAGGAGGAAGAAGAAGAAGAGGAAGAAGAAGAAGAGGAAGAAGAAGAAGAAGAAGAAACAACAACAGGACAACAAAGAAGAAGAAGAAGAAGCAACAACAGGACAACAAAGAAGAAGAAGAAGAGGAGGAAGAAGAAGAAGAGGAAGAAGAAGAAGAAGAGGAAGAAGAGGAGAAAGAAGGAGAAGAAGAAGCAACAACAGGACAACAAAGAAGAAGAAGAAGAAGAAGAAACAACAGGAAGAAGAAGAAGAAACAACAACAGGACGAAGAAGAAGAAGAAACAACAACAGGAAGAAGAAGAAGAAGAAGAAGAGCTGTCTCCAAGTGAGCAACATCACTTCCCCTCTTAAGAACAAAACCATTCTTGTAATTTTGAAACAAACCCATGAAAGAAAATCTGTGCCACCATCTTAGCTAGCGTGTTAGCTGACTATTCTAACAACGCTTCTTCCTCTGAGGATCATGGCGTTAAAAGTGATTTCCTGTTGAAACCGAGCGGTGGAGCGACAGACTGAAGGCTAATCCTCTGGAGGACGCCGACGAGCAGACGAGCACCTTTTTGTGTGCAGCCATGATGACGTGCGCCCACTTCTCCACCGTCCTGGACGTGCAGATCTCTCTGTCGGGGATGTAGGAGGGGATGAGGCTCAGCAGGCGCTCCAGGAGGATCTCTGCGCCGTAGTCCACGTAGTACTGCTGCGAGGCGAGCTCAGCCAGGTCGTCCTGGACACACACACACACACACACACACACACACACACACAGCAACAAGAGCATGAAGCGCGAGAGCAGCGGAGAAGGTTGAGGAGGATTTCTGAAGATCTGAGACACAAGCGACTGTGGAACTGTGACGCACCCTGTCGCAGCGGTACTCTCCGAACTTGACGCCCCTGACGGTCTGCTGGTAGATGAGGTTGGTGGCGACCTGGTCGTCGGCGGGGCAGTGCCACGGCGTGAAGATCTCCTTCCTGAAGAACAGCCTCCAGGGGGCGTTCCTCTCCTGGGCGCCCTGCTCCTTGGCGTACTGCTCGCACTGCGACACGGCGTCCATCACGTGGTCGTTCCCGCTGCCTAGAGAGGAGACCTGGAGCGGGAGAAGATTATCCTTCACTGGTGACAGTTTTTTATATCTGCACTTATTAACAACTAAAATTGAAAAACTTCCTCTTAAGTCGTGTGTGTTGATCAGAGTTGTGATAAAAGGTTTGAGCGCACTGCAGAAGATTTTCAGACTTCAGTTTCGGCCTCGGCGACCTTAAGTTTGTGTATTTAAGGTGCAAACTGAACTGTGGTTCGCTCCAAACGAGTTGTGATGTCACTAATCTTTGTCCGTACGTCCACGTCTTTAGTTTGAAAGTGTAATTCGGGCGCAAAATCATCCAAATGAAACGTTTTTTTTTTTGTTTAACAGCAATTAATGGAGATATCCAGGAGAGTCGCTAACAGCCGGACGTGGCTACCAGTGGTTAGCTCGGGGCAGTACGGTGAAGGCATTCAAAGGTCTTTTTTAACCACTAATACTGCTGAAAATAACAGCAAACCTCTGCAGCAGCATGAGAAGAGTCCCTGCACACACAACAAAGCACCAATGGGCTCCTTCCTTTGGGATTGACTTTGGTAATCCACTGTAATGGACTTTACTATGAGAGGAGCTGGTACAGGGGCCAGTAGGTAAGTCTTTAAAACACTCTTTTTATAAACTCTGGCTTCACTAACCACGCTGTTGATGCTTTGTTTTTTTGTTTAGCGCTGGAATTTCCCTTTAAGGCAGGGGTCAGTGACAAGAACACACCTGATCCAACAAATCCAACTGTGTGAAGGCGATTTGGTTGGTTGAAAAAGGTTAGTCAGGTGTGTTCTTGCTTAGTTGGAATGATACCCTGCAGTCTGTGTGTGTGTGTGTGTCTGTGTGTGTGTATGTATGCCGACCTTGTCGAACAGTGCGATGTAGAGCGAGAAGCCGAAGCGGTCCCGCAGGTTGATTTTGTCGGACAGGGCGCTGCAGAGCTCCTTGGCGGTGGTGGCGGAGTCCGTCAGCAGCGTTTTGGTCGTGCCGTCCATGAACGTCACCGGCAGCATGATGGGCTTCTTGGACTTTGTGGCCTGGAGGAGAAAACACGGTTCTTTAATCAGGTTTGAACACGGCACTAGAAATACATCAGAAAGCGTATAAATCTGTTTTTACAGAACTTAAAATAATGAGGAAAAAGCTGGAAATGTTTGTATTTATTCTTTTTGTATCTGTTCACAGTTTAGCACGAGTTTGATCCCGTTATTAAAGACATAACGGCACATTTCTGCTTTAACTTAAACGTCATGTTCACAACATTTTCACTGAGAGAGACAGAAAAAGGTGTTTTAAGTTCGTCAGCACTGACTGAAAAGCTGCACACCGGGTGTATCTCCCTCTCTGTGACTCTGGCGGGTAAAAGAACAGTTATGACACTGAAGCCTCCGAACGTCTGTGTGTGTTCGCACCTGCAGCTCCAGCCACGACGGAGGTTGGGTTCTCGTCCCGTTGACGAACGTCCGCCTCAGTCTCTCCTCGCAGTACGGAGCGTAACCCGGCGGCCCGCTGCTGATGAAGTTCCTCAGGTACTGGAGGTAAAAATACATAAAAAATATGTAAACAGTCAAGTATTTAAAGGTTGAACGTGAATAAATATGAAGAGCTCTTTTCCAAACGAGACAAAAGCCAAATAAAACAAACGAGTTTGAGGCACTTTGCTGTAAACAGAACCTTTTCACTGCTTCATCAGTGTTTCTGCCAAATCTCTTTATTTCCCTGTTTAAAATGGTCTCAAGATGCAGTTCCTTTCCAAACCGCGACCAGCGCAAAACCTATTTTTAGCCTAACTGCGATACGTCCTCTCGACCAATCAGAATCCAGTGAGCGTTCTATGCGATCCAACATGGCGGCGCTCTGAAGCGCGAGAGTTTTGTGTTTTGTCCGTCCGTTCAACACGTTCAGACTGAGTGAAAGTGAAAAAAACGACTAAAAACAAATGAAAAAACACAAAAACGACTAAAAACAGATGAAAACACCACAAAAATGTGACAAAATTACTAAAAACAGATGAAAAAACGCAAAAACGATTAAAAACAGATGAAAAAACACTACAAAAAGTGAAAAAATTACTATAAACAGATGCAAAATACCACAAAAAGTGAAAAAAACGACTAAAAACAGATGAAAAAACACAAAAACGACTAAAATGTTGTGCGTTGGCGCTCTGCCAACGCACAACTGCTCTCAGTACGTCTTTTTCTATACGTTGACTTCCTTTTTCTGTTTTTTTTGGCAGTTTTTCAAGCCTTTAAAACATTCCTTCAGTTCCTCCTGTTGCTGCTCTCAATGTAGAGTTCAGGAAACAAACAAACAAACAAACAAACAAACAAACAAACAAACAAACAAACAAACGTCCCGACCTTGAGGAACTTGTCTGAAGGAGCGAAGCAGCCGACGCACAGAGAGACGAGGATCCAGCCGCGGGCGTGAGAACTCTTGGACGGGTTCTGACTCAGCTGCTTACAGATCTGACAGTAGATCTCATCCCTGACACACACACACACACACACACACACACACACACACACACACACACACACACACACACACACACACACACACACACACACACACACACACACAATTATTATGGTTTAACGACTGAGGTTGTCCAGATTTTAGAGATATGAATCATTTGAAGATGCTCCAATAAATGACGTGTGTGTGTGTGTGTGTGTGTGTGTGTGTGTGTGTGTGTGTGTGTGTGTGTGTGTGTGTGTGTGTGTGTGTGTGTGTGTGTGTGTGTGTGTGTGTGTGTGTGTGTGTGTGTGTGTGTGTGTGTGTGTGTGTGTGTGTGTGTGTGTGTGTGTGTGTGTGTGTGTGTGTGTGTGTGTGTGTGTGTGTGTGTGTGTGTGTGTGTGTGTGTGTGTGTGCGTGCGCACACCTCAGGGCTGGTCTCAGGATCCCGTTGCCGATGATGAAGTGAAGTTTCTCCAGGTTGGATGTGGGCCGATCCTCCAGCATGCTGTTGCCGTGGAGACCGTACTCGCCGTCGTTCAGGCGCTTGGTGACCTGAAACGCACCGAAACTGTAACTTTACACTTTTTATCGACCATGAAGAAAGAAACTTAATCTAATAACTAATCTAACACCTCGTCCGTCACCTACGATCTCAAATCTACGATTAAAAGTTGACGATTTATGAGAAAATTATCGCAGATTAACGAGATTAAAAGTAACAAATCTACGATAAAAAGTTGCAGATTAACGAGATTAAAAGTAACAAATCTACGATAAAAAGTTGCAGATTAACGAGATTAAAAGTAACAAATCTACGATAAAAAGTTGCAGATTAACGAGATTAAAAGTAACAAATCTACGATAAAAAGTCGCAGATTAACGAGATTAAAAGTAACAAATCTACGATAAAAAGTTGCAGATTAACGAGATTAAAAGTAGCAAATCTACGACAAAAAGTTGCAGATTTACGAGATTAAAGTAGCAAATCTACAAGAAAAAAGTCGCAGATTTATGAGATTAAAAGTAGATAGTCTAGGAGAAAAAAGTCGCAAATTTCCGACTAATCTATGAGCAGCGTCTGTGTCGATGAAGTTTAACAGGGAGTGTGAAACAAAACAATATTTTTCCGACATTTAATCTCATAAATCTGCGACTTCTTTCTCTAATATTACCCCCCTCTGTCCCCCGGGTCGGTTTACTTCTCTTTCCGTACCCGTCCCTGACACGGCGCCGCACTCACCTCCTCCGTGATCTTGGATTTCTTCTTCAGGGTCAGAGACACCAGTTTGTGTCGGACGCTGTTCTTCTTGTGGACGTCGGCGTGCGGCGTCTGGAGGGAGACACAGGAAACAGGAAACAGCTCACAGACCAATCAGAGACGCTCCTGCTGACAAGTAACACACTGAAAACTGCTCACATGTGACTTTAGTTCACATTTAACAAACAACTGGACAAAAGGGTTCGATTCTGACTGATTTAACGATTCGTTTGTTCCGTTTTTCAAACTTCTTCTGAAGCTTTTACGTGAAACTCAGATTCTTCTTTATGTCTCTGAACATCAAAGTGCAGCTGAGACGAACCAGCTGTTGTTATTTCTGATTCATTTGTTGATTAAATCAGTTGTTTTCTTTTTAAAATGACAGAAAATTGTTTCCTAAAAAACAAGATGGCGTCTGAAAAAGTCTCGTTTTGTCCACGACTCAAAGAAATTCAGTTTAATTTCACAAAAAAAGGAAAAATTCACATTTAAGAAGCTTGAAACAGAGAATTCTGACTTTCTTTCTTTAAAAAAAACAAACCCAAACTGATCAAAAGAGTCAAAACAGGCGGTGATTAATCTGACTAATCGTTTCAGCTCCACGCTGAATAAAGAGGAGGAGGAGAAGGAGTTAGTTTGAGTGAGTAAATAAATATAAATAAATGCTTAAAACAAAACATCTTCCTAAAGCAAAGACAGAGATCAGAGTGTTGAAGCTTTTCCTGCCTCGTAAAAGAATTAAAAACCTTCAGTGTTTCAATGTTTAGAAGATAAATCCTCATCTTTACGCTCCTTAAATAAAGTTTTAAACTGTTTAAACAAAAAAACAACCCGATAAGCAGGGGACCCCAAACTTCCCTTTCCCGGGCCACATTAACCAGCTCTTACTGGGGGATCCTGAGGCGTTCCCAGGCCAGTGTGGAGATCTAATCTCTCCACCTGGTCCTGGGTCTTCCCCGAGGCCTCCTCCCAGCTGGACGTGCCTGGAACACCTCCCTAGGGAGGCGCCCAGGGTTCATCCTTACCAGATGATCCTGAACCACCTCAACTGGCTCCTTTCAACACAAAGGAGCAGCGGCTCTACTCCGAGTTCCTCACGGATGCTGAACTTCTCCCCCTCTCTCTAAGGGAGACTCCAGCCCCCCTCCTGAGGAAACACATTTCACACGCTTGGACCTGGACCTGGTTCTTTGGGTCCTGACCCAGCTTTCATGACCACAGGTGAGGGTAGGAACCAGGACTGAGGGTAGATCCAGAGCTTTGTCTTCCTCAGCTCTCTTTTCATCACAACGGTGCGGTAGAGCGACTGCAGCTCCGCCCCCGCTGCTCCGATTCTCCGGCCAAACTCACGCTCCATCGTCCCCTCACTCGTGAACAAGATCCTGAGGTACTTGAACTCCTTCACTTGGGGTCAGGACTCGTTCCCTACCTGGAGTCACAATCCACCAGTTTCCTGCTGAGAGCCATGGCCTCAGATTTAGAGGTGCTGATCCTTGCTCATTATTTCACCCACAGATTAATAATGTTTACATGTTTTAGAAGATAAGACGCTGAATAAAGAGTCGTTTTAAGAGAAATAACTAAAAGATCAATGTTCTCACAAAGATTTAAACACGTTTGAACAGTTAATGATGAGAAAATAAGACTTTAATACATAAATGAAGTTAGAAAAGTGGTGTAAAGCTCATTAAAGGTGGTGCACCCTGGTCCTCCCCGTCCTCACCTCCCCGTCGCCCTGCAGCGCCTGCAGCTCCCTCTTGTAGGTCTTCTTCCCCAGCGTCTCGTAGATCTTGGTCATGACGGGGATCTTCTCGCTGCCGTCGCTGATGGCCGTGTGGTACTTGGGCTCAGGCAGATCCCCCATGAACCTCAGCACCGTGATCCACACGGCCAGAGCCGCCTGGAGCGGGACAGAGAGGGAAATGTTACATACGGAGTCAGGGACGTCCGTCACGGCACCGCGGGGACGGAGACTGAGACATGTCCGAGTCCACGGAGCGGCTCAGTGTGCGGAGGATTCACGGCGA
>NC_139830.1:2952565-2957565 GCF_963691815.1 Echiichthys vipera | reverse complement strand
TCTTTTCATCATCTTTTTGTGGTGTTTTGTGTCTGTTTTTAGTCTTTTCATCATCTTTTTGTGGTGTTTTGTGTCTGTTTTTAGTCGTTTCATCATCTTTTTGTGGTGTTTTGTGTCTGTTTTTAGTCGTTTCATCATCTTTTTGTGGTGTTTTGTGTCTGTTTTTAGTCGTTTCATCATCTTTTTGTGGTGTTTTGTGTCTGTTTTTAGTCGTTTCATCATCTTTTTGTGGTGTTTTGTGTCTGTTTTTAGTCGTTTCATCGTCTTTTTGTGGTGTTTTGCGTCTGTTTTTAGTCGTTTCATCATCTTTTTGTGGTGTTTTGTGTCTGTTTTTAGTCGTTTCATCGTCTTTTTGTGGTGTTTTGTGTCTGTTTTTAGTCGTTTCATCATCTTTATGTGGTGTTTTGTGTCTGTTTTTAGTCGTTTCATCATCTTTTTGTGGTGTTTTGTGTCTGTTTTTAGTCGTTTCATCATCTTTTTGTGGTGTTTTGTGTCTGTTTTTAGTCGTTTCATCATCTTTTTGTGGTGTTTTGTGTCTGTTTTTAGTCGTTTCATCATCTTTTTGTGGTGTTTTGTGTCTGTTTTTAGTCGTTTCATCATCTTTTTGTGGTGTTTTGTGTCTGTTTTTAGTCGTTTCATCGTCTTTTTGTGGTGTTTTGCGTCTGTTTTTAGTCGTTTCATCGTCTTTTTGTGGTGTTTTGCGTCTGTTTTTAGTCGTTTCTTCATCTTTTTGTGGTGTTTTGTGTCTGTTTTTAGTCGTTTCATCGTCTTTTTGTGGTGTTTTGTGTCTGTTTTTAGTCGTTTCATCATCTTTTTGTGGTGTTTTGTGTCTGTTTTTAGTCGTTTCATCATCTTTTTGTGGTGTTTTGCGTCTGTTTTTAGTCGTTTCATCATCTTTTTGTGGTGTTTTGCGTCTGTTTTTAGTCGTTTCATCGTCTTTTTGTGGTGTTTTGTGTCTGTTTTTAGTCGTTTCATCGTCTTTTTGTGGTGTTTTGTGTCTGTTTTTAGTCGTTTCATCATCTTTTTGTGGTGTTTTGTGTCTGTTTTTAGTCGTTTCATCATCTTTTTGTGGTGTTTTGCGTCTGTTTTTAGTCGTTTCATCATCTTTTTGTGGTGTTTTGTGTCTGTTTTTAGTCGTTTCATCATCTTTTTGTGGTGTTTTGCGTCTGTTTTTAGTCGTTTCAACATCTTTTTGTGGTGTTTTGTGTCTGTTTTTAGTCGTTTCATCATCTTTTTGTGGTGTTTTGTGTCTGTTTTTAGTCGTTTCATCATCTTTTTGTGGTGTTTTGTGTCTGTTTTTAGTCGTTTCATCATCTTTTTGTGGTGTTTTGTGTCTGTTTTTAGTCGTTTCATCATCTTTTTGTGGTGTTTTGCGTCTGTTTTTAGTCGTTTCATCATCTTTTTGTGTTGTTTTGTGTCTGTTTTTAGTCGTTTCATCATCTTTTTGTGGTGTTTTGTGTCTGTTTTTAGTCGTTTCATCATCTTTTTGTGGTGTTTTGTCTGTTTTTAGTCGTTTCATCATCTTTTTGTGGTGTTTTGTGTCTGTTTTTAGTCGTTTCATCATCTTTTTGTGGTGTTTTGTGTCTGTTTTTAGTCGTTTCATCATCTTTTTGTGGTGTTTTGCGTCTGTTTTTAGTCGTTTCATCATCTTTTTGTGTTGTTTTGTGTCTGTTTTTAGTCGTTTCATCATCTTTTTGTGGTGTTTTGTGTCTGTTTTTAGTCGTTTCATCATCTTTTTGTGGTGTTTTGTGTCTGTTTTTAGTCGTTTCATCATCTTTTTGTGGTGTTTTGTGTCTGTTTTCAGTCGTTTCATCATCTTTTTGTGGTGTTTTGCGTCTGTTTTTAGTCGTTTCATCATCTTTTTGTGTTGTTTTGTGTCTGTTTTTAGTCGTTTCATCATCTTTTTGTGGTGTTTTGTGTCTGTTTTTAGTCGTTTCATCATCTTTTTGTGGTGTTTTGTGTCTGTTTTTAGTCGTTTCATCATCTTTTTGTGGTGTTTTGTGTCTGTTTTTAGTCGTTTCATCATCTTTTTGTGGTGTTTTGTGTCTGTTTTTAGTCGTTTCATCATCTTTTTGTGGTGTTTTGTGTCTGTTTTTAGTCGTTTCATCATCTTTTTGTGGTGTTTTGTGTCTGTTTTTAGTCGTTTCATCATCTTTTTGTGGTGTTTTGTGTCTGTTTTTAGTCGTTTCATCATCTTTTTGTGGTGTTTTGTGTCTGTTTTTAGTCATTTCATTGTCTTTTTGTGGTGTTTTGTGTCTGTTTTTAGTCGTTTCATCTTTTTGTGGTGTTTTGTGTCTGTTTTTAGTCGTTTCATCATCTTTTTGTGGTGTTTTGTGTCTGTTTTTAGTCGTTTCATCATCTTTTTGTGGTGTTTTGTGTCTGTTTTTAGTCGTTTCATCATCTTTTTGTGGTGTTTTGTGTCTGTTTTTAGTCGTTTCATCATCTTTTTGTGGTGTTTTGTGTCTGTTTTTAGTCGTTTCATCATCTTTTCGTGGTGTTTTGTCTGTTTTTAGTCGTTTCATCATCTTTTTGTGGTGTTTTGCGTCTGTTTTTAGTCGTTTCATCATCTTTTTGTGGTGTTTTGCGTCTGTTTTTAGTCGTTTCATCGTCTTTTTGTGGTGTTTTGTGTCTGTTTTTAGTCGTTTCATTGTCTTTTTGTGGTGTTTTGTGTCTGTTTTTAGTCGTTTCATCATCTTTTTGTGGTGTTTTGCGTCTGTTTTTAGTCGTTTCATCATCTTTTTGTGGTGTTTTGTGTCTGTTTTTAGTCGTTTCATCGTCTTTTTGTGGTGTTTTGTCTGTTTTTAGTCGTTTCATCATCTTTTTGTGGTGTTTTGTGTCTGTTTTTAGTCGTTTCATCATCTTTTTGTGGTGTTTTGCGTCTGTTTTTAGTCGTTTCATCATCTTTTTGTGGTGTTTTGTGTCTGTTTTTAGTCGTTTCATCATCTTTTTGTGGTGTTTTGTGTCTGTTTTTAGTCGTTTCATCATCTTTTTGTGTTGTTTTGCGTCTGTTTTTAGTCGTTTCATCATCTTTTTGTGGTGTTTTGTGTCTGTTTTTAGTCGTTTCATCATCTTTTTGTGGTGTTTTGTGTCTGTTTTTAGTCGTTTCATCATCTTTTTGTGGTGTTTTGTGTCTGTTTTTAGTCGTTTCATCATCTTTTTGTGGTGTTTTGTGTCTGTTTTTAGTCGTTTCATCATCTTTTTGTGGTGTTTTGCGTCTGTTTTTAGTCGTTTCATCATCATTTTGTGTTGTTTTGCGTCTGTTTTTAGTCGTTTCTTCATCTTTTTGTGGTGTTTTGTCTGTTTTTAGTCGTTTCATCATCTTTTTGTGGTGTTTTGTGTCTGTTTTTAGTCGTTTCATCATCTTTTTGTGGTGTTTTGTGTCTGTTTTTAGTCGTTTCATCATCTTTTTGTGGTGTTTTGTGTCTGTTTTCAGTCGTTTCATCATCTTTTTGTGGTGTTTTGTGTCTGTTTTTAGTCGTTTCATCATCTTTTTGTGGTGTTTTGTGTCTGTTTTTAGTCGTTTCATCATCTTTTTGTGGTGTTTTGTGTCTGTTTTTAGTCGTTTCATCATCTTTTTGTGGTGTTTTGTGTCTGTTTTTAGTCATTTCATTGTCTTTTTGTGGTGTTTTGTGTCTGTTTTTAGTCATTTCATTGTCTTTTTGTGGTGTTTTCATCTGTTTTTAGTCGTTTCATCATCTTTTTGTGGTGTTTTGTGTCTGTTTTTAGTCGTTTCATCATCTTTTTGTGGTGTTTTGTGTCTGTTTTTAGTCGTTTCATCATCTTTTCGTGGTGTTTTGTCTGTTTTTAGTCGTTTCATCATCTTTTTGTGGTGTTTTGCGTCTGTTTTTAGTCGTTTCATCATCTTTTTGTGGTGTTTTGCGTCTGTTTTTAGTCGTTTCATCGTCTTTTTGTGGTGTTTTGTGTCTGTTTTTAGTCGTTTCATTGTCTTTTTGTGGTGTTTTGTGTCTGTTTTTAGTCGTTTCATCATCTTTTTGTGGTGTTTTGCGTCTGTTTTTAGTCGTTTCATCATCTTTTTGTGGTGTTTTGTGTCTGTTTTTAGTCGTTTCATCATCTTTTTGTGGTGTTTTGTGTCTGTTTTTAGTCGTTTCATCATCTTTTTGTGGTGTTTTGTGTCTGTTTTTAGTCGTTTCATCATCTTTTTGTGGTGTTTTGTGTCTGTTTTTAGTCGTTTCATCATCTTTTTGTGGTGTTTTGTGTCTGTTTTTAGTCGTTTCATCATCTTTTTGTGGTGTTTTGTGTCTGTTTTTAGTCGTTTCATCGTCTTTTTGTGGTGTTTTGTGTCTGTTTTTAGTCGTTTCATCATCTTTTTGTGGTGTTTTGTGTCTGTTTTTAGTCGTTTCATCATCTTTTTGTGGTGTTTTGTGTCTGTTTTTAGTCGTTTCATCATCTTTTTGTGGTGTTTTGTGTCTGTTTTTAGTCGTTTCATCATCTTTTTGTGGTGTTTTGTGTCTGTTTTCAGTCGTTTCATCATCTTTTTGGGGTGTTTTGTGTCTGTTTTTAGTCGTTTCATCATCTTTTTGTGGTGTTTTGTGTCTGTTTTTAGTCGTTTCATCATCTTTTTGTGGTGTTTTGTGTCTGTTTTTAGTCGTTTCAACGTCTTTTTGTGGTGTTTTGTGTCTGTTTTTAGTCGTTTCTTCATCTTTTTGTGGTGTTTTGTGTCTGTTTTTAGTCGTTTCATCATCTTTTTGTGGTGTTTCGTGTCTGTTTTTAGTCGTTTCATCATCTTTTTGTGGTGTTTTGTGTCTGTTTTTAGTCGTTTCATCATCTTTTTGTGGTGTTTTGTGTCTGTTTTTAGTCGTTTCATCATCTTTTTGTGGTGTTTTGTGTCTGTTTTTAGTCGTTTCATCATCTTTTTGTGGTGTTTTGTGTCTGTTTTTAGTCGTTTCATCATCTTTTTGTGGTGTTTTGTGTCTGTTTTTAGTCGTTTCATCATCTTTTTGTGGTGTTTTGTGTCTGTTTTTAGTCGTTTCATCATCTTT
>NC_139830.1:2915065-2947565 GCF_963691815.1 Echiichthys vipera | reverse complement strand
AAGACCCTTAAATGACTAAAAACAGATGAAAAAGAGTTAAAAAGACTCTTAAATGACTAAAAACAGATGAAAAAGAGTAAAAAAAGACTCTTAAATGACTAAAAACAGATGAAAAAGAGTAAAAAAGACTCTTAAATGACTAAAAACAGATAAAAAAGGGTAAAAAAGACTCTTTAATGACTAAAAACAGATGAAAAAGAGTAAAAAAGACCCTTAAATGACTAAAAACAGATGAAAAAGAGTAAAAAAAGACCCTTAAATGACTAAAAACAGATGAAAAAGAGGAAAAAAGACCCTTAAATGACTAAAAACAGATGAAAAAGAGTAAAAAAAGACTCTTAAATGACTAAAAACAGATGAAAAAGAGTAAAAAAGACTCTTAAATGACTAAAAACAGATGAAAAAGAGTTAAAAAGACTCTTAAATGACTAAAAACAAATGAAAAAGAGTAAAAAAGACTCTTAAGTGACTAAAAACAGATGAAAAAGAGTAAAAAAAGACCCTTAAGTGACTAAAAATAGATGAAAAAGAGTAAAAAAGACCCTTAAATGACTAAAAACAGATGAAAAAGAGTAAAAAAAGACTCTTAAATGACTAAAAACAGATGAAAAAGAGTAAAAAAGACTCTCAAATGACTAAAAACAGATGAAAAAGAGTAAAAAAAGACTCTTAAATGACTAAAAACAGATGAAAAAGAGTAAAAAAGACCCTTAAATGACTAAAAACAGATGAAAAAGAGTAAAAAAGACTCTTAAATGACTAAAAACAGATGAAAAAGAGTAAAAAAGACTCTTAAATGACTAAAAACAGATGAAAAAGAGTAAAAAAGACCCAAAATGACTAAAAATAGAGGAAAAATAGTAAAAAAGACCTAAAATGACTGAAAACAGATGAAAAAGAGTAAAAAAAGACCTAAAATGACTAAAAACTGATGAAAAACAGTAAAAAAGACCTAAAATGACTAAAAACAGATGAAAAAGAGTAAAAAAGTGATGCAAAATGACTAAAAACAGATGAAAAAGAGTTAAAAAGACTCTTAAATGACTAAAAACAGATGAAAAAGAGTTAAAAAGACTCTTAAATGACTAAAAACAGATGAAAAAGAGTAAAAAAGACCGTTAAGTGACTAAAAACAGATGAAAAAGAGTAAAAAAGACTCTTAAATGACTAAAAACAGATGAAAAAGAGTAAAAAAGACCGTTAAGTGACTAAAAACAGATGAAAAAGAGTAAAAAAGACTCTTAAATGACTAAAAACAGATGAAAAAGAGTAAAAAAGACCGTTAAATGACTAAAAATAGATGAAAAAGAGTAAAAAAAGACCCTTAAATGACTAAAAATAGATGAAAAAGAGTAAAAAAAGACCTAAAATGACTAAAAAGTGATGCACAATGACTAAAAATAGATGAAAAAGAGTAAAAAAGTGATGCAAAATGACTAAAAATAGATGAAAAAGAGTAAAAAAGTGATGAAAAATGACTAAAAACAAATGAAAAAGAGTAAAAAAGTGACACAAAATGACTAAAAATGGACGAAAAAGAGTAAAAAAGACTCTTAAATGACCACACAGTTACTGCCTAAAGCTGTTCTGCGTCCCCTCGTGTGTGTGTGATAATAACAATAACATGATAAACATATTAAGTGTGTGTGATAGAGGAAGTCGACCTCTGACCTCGTGTGTGATAACAAAAAACAGATGAAAAAGAGTAAAAAAGACCCTTAAATGACTAAAAACAGATGAAAAAGAGTAAAAAAAGACTCTTAAATGACTGAAAACAGATGAAAAAGAGTAAAAAAGACCCTTAAATGACTAAAAATAGCCGAAAAAGAGTAAAAAAGACCCTTAAATGACTAAAAATAGATGAAAAAGAGTAGAAAAGACCCTTAAATGACTAAAAACAGATGAAAAAGAGTTAAAAAGACTCTTAAATGACTAAAAACAGATGAAAAAGAGTAAAAAAAGACTCTTAAATGACTAAAAACAGATGAAAAAGAGTAAAAAAGACTCTTAAATGACTAAAAACAGATGAAAAAGAGTAAAAAAAGACGCTTAAATGACTAAAAACAGATGAAAAAGAGTAAAAAAAGACTCTTAAATGACTAAAAACAGATGAAAAAGAGTAAAAAAAGACTCTTAAATGACTAAAAACAGATGAAAAAGAGTAAAAAAAGACTCTTAAATGACTAAAAACAGATGAAAAAGAGTAAAAAAGACCCTTAAATGACTAAAAACAGATGAAAAAGAGTAAAAAAGACTCTTAAATGACTAAAAATAGCCGAAAAAGAGTAAAAAAGACCCTTAAATGACTAAAAACAGATGAAAAAGAGTTAAAAAGACTCTTAAATGACTAAAAACAGATGAAAAAGAGTAAAAAAAGACTCTTAAATGACTAAAAACAGATGAAAAAGAGTAAAAAAAGACTCTTAAATGACTAAAAACAGATGAAAAGGAGTAAAAAAGACCCTTAAATGACTAAAAACAGATGAAAAAGAGTAAAAAAGACTCTTAAATGACTAAAAATAGCCGAAAAAGAGTAAAAAAGACCCTTAAATGACTAAAAACAGATGAAAAAGAGTTAAAAAGACTCTTAAATGACTAAAAACAGATGAAAAAGAGTAAAAAAGACTCTTAAATGACTAAAAACAGATGAAAAAGAGTAAAAAAGACTCTTAAATGACCACACAGTTACTGCCTAAAGCTGTTCTGCGTCCCCTCGTGTGTGTAATAATAATAACAATAACATGATAAACATATTAAGTGTGTGTGACAGAGGAAGACGACCTCTGACCTCGTGTGTGTGTGTGATAATAACAATAACATGATAAACATATTAAGTGTGTGTGATAGAGGAAGTCGACCTCTGACCTCGTGTGTGTGTGATAATAACAATAACATGATAAACATATTAAGTGTGTGTGACAGAGGAAGACGACCTCTGACCTCGTGTGTGTGTGTGATAATAACAATAACATGATAAACATATTAAGTGTGTGTGATAGAGGAAGTCGACCTCTGACCTCGTGTGTGTGTGATAATAACAATAACATGATAAACATATTAAGTGTGTGTGATAGAGGAAGTCGACCTCTGACCTCGTGTGTGTGTGATAATAACAATAACATGATAAACATATTAAGTGTGTGTGATAGAGGAAGTCGACCTCTGACCTCGTGTGTGTGTGTGATAATAACAATAACATGATAAACATATTAAGTGTGTGTGATAGAGGAAGACGACCTCTGACCTCGTGTGTGTGTGATAATAACAATAACATGATAAACATATTAAGTGTGTGTGATAGAGGAAGTCGACCTCTGACCTCGTGTGTGTGTGATAATAACAATAACATGATAAACGTATTAAGTGTGTGTGATAGAGGAAGTCGACCTCTGACCTCGCGTCTCGTAGAAAACCACTCCGGCGAAGTGTTGGATGCCGAACTGCGTCTCGTGGTTGTTCTTCGGGGGGATGTAGTTCGTGTGGACTTTGTGCTGGAAGTTCAGTTTGTTCAGCATGGTGGTGTCGGTGCCCTGCAGACACACACACACACACACACAGGCAGAACACACACACACACACACACACACACACACACACACACACACACACCCTTATGTGAAGCCCCTGAAACCTTGGTTTCACACCTTAAATCTGATGTTTGAAGTAAATAATAGATGAAAAAGAGTAAAAAAGTGATGAAAACGAGTAGAAAAGTGATGAAAACAAGTAAAAAAGTGATGAAAAAGAGTAAAAAAAGAGTCAAAAATAGATGAAAACAAGTAAAAATAGATGAAAAGAGTAAAAAAATAGATGAAAACAGGTAAAAAATAGATGAAAACAGGTAAAAAAGTGATGAAAACGAGTAGAAAAGTGATGAAAACAAGTAAAAAAGTGATGAAAATGAGTAGAAAAGTGATGAAAACAAGTAAAAAAGTGATGAAAAAGAGTAAAAAAAGAGTCAAAAATAGATGAAAACAAGTAAAAATAGATGAAAAGAGTAAAAAATATATGAAAACAGGTGAAAAAGTGATGAAAACGAGTAGAAAAGTGATGAAAACAAGTAGAAAAGTGATGAAAACAGGTAAAAAAGTGATGAAAACGAGTAGAAAAGTGATGAAAACAGGTAAAAAAGTGATGAAAACAAGTAAAAAAGTGATGAAAACGAGTAGAAAAGTGATGAAAACAAGTAAAAAAGTGATGAAAACGAGTAGAAAAGTGATGAAAACGAGTAGAAAAGTGATGAAAACAAGTAAAAAAGTGATGAAAACAGGTAAAAAAGTGATGAAAACGAGTAGAAAAGTGATGAAAACAGGTAAAAAAGTGATGAAAACAAGTAAAAAAGTGATGAAAACGAGTAGAAAAGTGATGAAAACAAGTAAAAAAGTGATGAAAAAGAGTAAAAAAAGAGTCAAAAATAGATGAAAACAAGTAAAAATAGATGAAAAGAGTAAAAAATAGATGAAAAAGAGTAAAAAAGTGATGAAAACGAGTAGAAAAGTGATGAAAACAAGTAAAAAAGTGATGAAAACAGGTAAAAAAGTGATGAAAACGAGTAGAAAAGTGATGAAAATGAGTAAAAAAGTGATGAAAACGAGTAGAAAAGTGATGAAAACGAGTAGAAAAGTGATGAAAATGAGTAAAAAAGTGATGAAAACAAGTAGAAAAGTGATGAAAACAAGTAAAAAAGTGATGAAAACAAGTAAAAAAGTGATGAAAACGAGTAGAAAAGTGATGAAAACGAGTAGAAAAGTGATGAAAACAAGTAAAAAAGTGATGAAAACAGGTAAAAAAGTGATGAAAACAAGTAAAAAAGTGATGAAAACAAGTAAAAAAGTGATGAAAACGAGTAGAAAAGTGATGAAAACGAGTAGAAAAGTGATGAAAACAAGTAAAAAAGTGATGAAAACGAGTAGAAAAGTGATGAAAACAAGTAAAAAAGTGATGAAAACGAGTAGAAAAGTGATGAAAACAAGTAGAAAAGTGATGAAAACAAGTAAAAAAGTGATGAAAACGAGTAGAAAAGTGATGAAAACAAGTAAAAAAGTGATGAAAAAGAGTCAAAAAAGAGTCAAAAATAGATGAAAACAAGTAAAAATAGATGAAAACAGGTAAAAAAGTGATGAAAACGAGTAAAAAAGTGATGAAAACAACTAAAAAAGACCTAAAATGACTAAAAACAGAAGAAAAACAGTAATAAACTGCGTCTCCACGGGCTCGCCCCTGAGGCGCTCGCCCCTGAGGCCGTCGCCCCTGAGGCCGTCGCCCCTGAGGCGCTCGCCCCTGAGGCCGTCGCCCCTGAGGAGATCGCCCCTGAGGCCGTCGCCCCTGAGGCGGTCGCCCCTGAGGCGCTCGCCCCTGAGGCCGTCGCCCCTGAGGAGATCGCCCCTGAGGCCGTCGCCCCTGAGGCGGTCGCCCCTGAGGCGCTCGCCCCTGAGGCCGTCGCCCCTGAGGAGATCGCCCCTGAGGCCGTCGCCCCTGAGGCCGTCGCCCCTGAGGCGCTCGCCCCTGAGGCCGTCGCCCCTGAGGAGATCGCCCCTGAGGCCGTCGCCCCTGAGGCCGTCGCCCCTGAGGCGCTCGCCCCTGAGGCCGTCGCCCCTGAGGAGATCGCCCCTGAGGCCGTCGCCCCTGAGGCGTCGCCCCTGAGGCCGTCGCCCCTGAGGCGCTCTCCCCCTCGCGTTGTCGCCGCGGTGCCGTACCCGGGGGAACTTGCTCTCCTCGTCGATGAGCGAGATGATGTTCATGGGCTTCAGGGCGATCATGTCCAGCGCGTCCTGGTTGTCGGTGAACTCGATGTGCTGCCAGCTGATGTGCTCCAGGTTGTACTCCTCCTGCTCCAGCTTGAACACGTGACGCACGAAGAACTGCTGCAGGTTCTCGTTGGCGAAGTTGATGCACAGCTGCTCGAAGCTGCGGACGAGAGGGTTTAAGGGTTATACACGTCCACTTAAAGCTGCAAACTCTCTAATGTCCACTTAAAGCTGCATTCTCTCTAATGCCCAGCAGGAGGAGACTCCACTTAAAGCTGCATTCTCTCTAATGTCCAGCAGGAGGAGACTCCACTTAAAGCTGCATTCTCTCTAATGTCCAGCAGGAGGAGACTCCACTTAAAGCTGCATTCTCTCTAATGTCCAGCAGGAGGAGACTCCACTTAAAGCTGCATTCTCTCTAATGTCCAGCAGGGGGAGACTCCACTTAAAGCTGCATTCTCTCTAATGTCCAGCAGGAGGAGACTCCACTTAAAGCTGCATTCTCTCTAATGTCCAGCAGGAGGAGACTCCACTTAAAGCTGCGTTCTCTCTAATGTCCAGCAGGAGGAGACTCCACTTAAAGCTGCAAACTCTCTAATGTCCAGCAGGGGGAGACTCCACTTAAAGCTGCATTCTCTCTAATGTCCAGCAGGAGGAGACTCCACTTAAAGCTGCATTCTCTGTAATGTCCAGCAGGAGGAGACTCCACTTAAAGCTGCATCCTCTCTAATGTCCAGCAGGAGGAGACTCCACTTAAAGCTGCATCCTCTCTAATGTCCAGCAGGGGGAGACTCCACTTAAAGCTGCATTCTCTCTAATGTCCAGCAGGAGGAGACTCCACTTAAAGCTGCATCCTCTCTAATGTCCAGCAGGAGGAGACTCCACTTAAAGCTGCATTCTCTCTAATGTCCAGCAGGAGGAGACTCCACTTAAAGCTGCATTCTCTCTAATGTCCAGCAGGAGGAGACTCCACTTAAAGCTGCGTTCTCTCTAATGTCCAGCAGGGGGAGACTCCACTTAAAGCTGCATTCTCTCTAATGTCCAGCAGGAGGAGACTCCACTTAAAGCTGCATTCTCTCTAATGTCCAGCAGGAGGAGACTCCACTTAAAGCTGCATTCTCTCTAATGTCCAGCAGGGGGAGACTCCACTTAAAGCTGCATTCTCTCTAATGTCCAGCAGGAGGAGACTCCACTTAAAGCTGCGTTCTCTCTAATGTCCAGCAGGAGGAGACTCCACTTAAAGCTGCATTCTCTCTAATGTCCAGCAGGAGGAGACTCCACTTAAAGCTGCATTCTCTCTAATGTCCAGCAGGAGGAGACTCCACTTAAAGCTGCATTCTCTCTAATGTCCAACAGGAGGAGACTCCACTTAAAGCTGCATTCTCTCTAATGTCCAGCAGGGGGAGACTCCACTTAAAGCTGCATTCTCTCTAATGTCCAACAGGAGGAGACTCCACTTAAAGCTGCATTCTCTCTAATGTCCAGCAGGAGGAGACTCCACTTAAAGCTGCATTCTCTCTAATGTCCAGCAGGAGGAGACTCCACTTAAAGCTGCATTCTCTCTAATGTCCAGCAGGGGGAGACTCCACTTAAAGCTGCATTCTCTCTAATGTCCAACAGGAGGAGACTCCACTTAAAGCTGCATTCTCTCTAATGTCCAGCAGGGGGAGACTCCACTTAAAGCTGCATTCTCTCTAATGTCCAGCAGGAGGAGACTCCACTTAAAGCTGCATTCTCTCTAATGTCCAGCAGGAGGAGACTCCACTTAAAGCTGCATTCTCTCTAATGTCCAGCAGGAGGAGACTCCACTTAAAGCTGCAAACTCTCTAATGTCCACTTAAAGCTGCATTCTCTCTAATGTCCACTTAAAGCTGCAGTCTCTCTAATGTCCACTTAAAGCTGCATTCTCTCTAATGTCCAGCAGGAGGAGACTCCACTTAAAGCTGCATTCTCTCTAATGTCCAGCAGGGGGAGACTCCACTTAAAGCTGCATTCTCTCTAATGTCCAGCAGGAGGAGACTCCACTTAAAGCTGCATTCTCTCTAATGTCCAGCAGGAGGAGACTCCACTTAAAGCTGCGTTCTCTCTAATGTCCAGCAGGAGGAGACTCCACTTAAAGCTGCAAACTCTCTAATGTCCAGCAGGGGGAGACTCCACTTAAAGCTGCATTCTCTCTAATGTCCAGCAGGAGGAGACTCCACTTAAAGCTGCATTCTCTGTAATGTCCAGCAGGAGGAGACTCCACTTAAAGCTGCATCCTCTCTAATGTCCAGCAGGAGGAGACTCCACTTAAAGCTGCATCCTCTCTAATGTCCAGCAGGGGGAGACTCCACTTAAAGCTGCATTCTCTCTAATGTCCAGCAGGAGGAGACTCCACTTAAAGCTGCATCCTCTCTAATGTCCAGCAGGGGGAGACTCCACTTAAAGCTGCATTCTCTCTAATGTCCAGCAGGAGGAGACTCCACTTAAAGCTGCGTTCTCTCTAATGTCCAGCAGGGGGAGACTCCACTTAAAGCTGCATTCTCTCTAATGTCCAGCAGGAGGAGACTCCACTTAAAGCTGCATTCTCTCTAATGTCCAGCAGGAGGAGACTCCACTTAAAGCTGCGTTCTCTCTAATGTCCAGCAGGAGGAGACTCCACTTAAAGCTGCATTCTCTCTAATGTCCAGCAGGAGGAGACTCCACTTAAAGCTGCATTCTCTCTAATGTCCAGCAGGAGGAGACTCCACTTAAAGCTGCATTCTCTCTAATGTCCAACAGGAGGAGACTCCACTTAAAGCTGCATTCTCTCTAATGTCCAGCAGGGGGAGACTCCACTTAAAGCTGCATTCTCTCTAATGTCCAACAGGAGGAGACTCCACTTAAAGCTGCATTCTCTCTAATGTCCAGCAGGAGGAGACTCCACTTAAAGCTGCATTCTCTCTAATGTCCAGCAGGAGGAGACTCCACTTAAAGCTGCATTCTCTCTAATGTCCAGCAGGGGGAGACTCCACTTAAAGCTGCATTCTCTCTAATGTCCAACAGGAGGAGACTCCACTTAAAGCTGCATTCTCTCTAATGTCCAGCAGGAGGAGACTCCACTTAAAGCTGCATTCTCTCTAATGTCCAGCAGGGGGAGACTCCACTTAAAGCTGCATTCTCTCTAATGTCCAGCAGGAGGAGACTCCACTTAAAGCTGCATTCTCTCTAATGTCCAGCAGGAGGAGACTCCACTTAAAGCTGCATTCTCTCTAATGTCCAGCAGGAGGAGACTCCACTTAAAGCTGCGTTCTCTCTAATGTCCAGCAGGAGGAGACTCCACTTAAAGCTGCATTCTCTCTAATGTCCAGCAGGAGGAGACTCCACTTAAAGCTGCATTCTCTCTAATGTCCAACAGGAGGAGACTCCACTTAAAGCTGCATTCTCTCTAATGTCCAGCAGGGGGAGACTCCACTTAAAGCTGCATTCTCTCTAATGTCCAACAGGAGGAGACTCCACTTAAAGCTGCATTCTCTCTAATGTCCAGCAGGAGGAGACTCCACTTAAAGCTGCATTCTCTCTAATGTCCAGCAGGAGGAGACTCCACTTAAAGCTGCATTCTCTCTAATGTCCAGCAGGGGGAGACTCCACTTAAAGCTGCATTCTCTCTAATGTCCAACAGGAGGAGACTCCACTTAAAGCTGCATTCTCTCTAATGTCCAGCAGGAGGAGACTCCACTTAAAGCTGCATTCTCTCTAATGTCCAGCAGGGGGAGACTCCACTTAAAGCTGCATTCTCTCTAATGTCCAGCAGGAGGAGACTCCACTTAAAGCTGCATTCTCTCTAATGTCCAGCAGGAGGAGACTCCACTTAAAGCTGCATTCTCTCTAATGTCCAGCAGGAGGAGACTCCACTTAAAGCTGCGTTCTCTCTAATGTCCAGCAGGAGGAGACTCCACTTAAAGCTGCATTCTCTCTAATGTCCAGCAGGAGGAGACTCCACTTAAAGCTGCATTCTCTCTAATGTCCAGCAGGAGGAGACTCCACTTAAAGCTGCGTTCTCTCTAATGTCCAGCAGGAGGAGACTCCACTTAAAGCTGCATTCTCTCTAATGTCCAGCAGGAGGAGACTCCACTTAAAGCTGCATTCTCTCTAATGTCCAGCAGGAGGAGACTCCACTTAAAGCTGCATTCTCTCTAATGTCCAGCAGGAGGAGACTCCACTTAAAGCTGCTTCAAAATGGCCGCCACAAACCAATGGGTGACGTCACGGTAGCGACATAAATCTAAAGGTTTCCATGTTTATAAAGACTGTGGAGGTCCCGATCACTGGGGCCCAGGCCTTTCTGTGTGTGTGTGTGTGTGTGTGTGTGTGTGTGTGTGTGTGTGTGTGTGTGTGTGTGTGTGTGTGTGTGTGTGTTGTACCTGTTAACAGTGAAGTTCTCAAAGCCGAAGATGTCCAGCAGTCCGATGGAGCGTCTGAGAGCTTTGGGCTGAACAGACGCAGGCTTGTAAATGGCCGCATTGATCTTCTCCACGATCCACACGAACAAACGGCCGTAAATCCCCTACACACACACACACACACACACACGCACGCACACACAAACACACACGGACACACACACACACACACACACACAAAGTAAAAAAGAGATAGGGGACATAAATACAATAAATATGCCAACTACAAAGACCAAAAACTACCAAAAAGACACGAAAAACATCAGAAAAATAGTAAAAAAACACCTAAAATGACCACAGAGTGGTCGGGTTAACTTTTAGGGCGCCCTCCCACTGTGCCTCCGTCCCGTGCCCCGTGCTTTAGGGTCCTTGTCCCCCCCTCCAGGCCCGTTTGTACTCACACTACCTGGGCCTCGGAGAATGCTTCTTGCTGCCTATACGTCATCACGCCGTAACACGTCACACACATTGATGACGTCATGGCGATGCGTGGCTTTGTTTCCAGATCTTTCCGTAGACCTCGGAGTTTTTGTGCGTCTTGTCGACAGTTTTTGAATCTTTTCATCGACCAAATCTGCAGTAAACACTCCACCTCCGCATCACACCAACGTGAACCTTTCACCGCCATTGTTTTAAATGTCCGCGCATGGTCCCTCCTTCTTTTTTCTACGTCCCAACAGGCGCACAGGAAATGACCTCAGAACCGCTGTAGGCCTCGCGCTCGTACACGTGCGCACGCTCGTGCTCGTACATGTGCAAACGCGCTTTACAAAAGCCCACCTCTCCCAAACGGGCCGTGGACGGCGAGCGTGCCGCAGCTAGACACAGTACGGTTGCACTCACCCTGGTCAGAGGAACCAGACTTTACCCGTAAAACCTGTTTGTGCACGGTACGAAGGGACAGTGTGAGTGCGCCCTTAAGGTCACATGATTGTGCCTCTCATAAATCCAACCCTAACGTCCCCGTTGTGAGAGGTGGAAAGCCGGCCAATAGGGCAACGGTAAAACTTCACGGGCCAATCACCCGTGAAGTGGATTAAGAAGCCCCACAACCTCGCAGAGGAAGACTCCTCAAGCCTAAAAGCCAATGAGACGATGAAGACGCAGACTGGAAACCATATGGAGAGGGTGCGTCGGAGTCTTCTCTCTCCGAGGCGACCCTACCAACACCGCAACAGTCACCGAACACCAGGACCATGTTCAACGCAAGGGAGACGTCACGCAGTGCAGATGGGAAGAGGAGGAAGCTAAAGGGAGAGGACCGACACGGAAACAGCTGGAAAGAATGGCCCAACACAGACGAGGGGGAGATTCATCAACGGCCTTTGTTCTGAAAGGCCTAAGTAAGTAAGTGTGTACATGATTGTGGGTTAAATAGAAATCTATTAATATAATATTATAATATTGAATTTAAGTGTGTTACCTTAACGAAAGCGTCCCGTACGTCCAGAGCCTGTTCCTTGCTGAGAGGCGTGGAGACGGTCTCTCCTCTGGTGATCAGAGTCCGGCTGGTCAGACAGTTCATCAGGTCTTTACCGTCCACCTGAACACACACACACACACACACACACACACACACACACACACACACACACACACACACACACACACACACAGACACACACACACACACACACACACACACACACACACACACACACCACGCAGATGGTTATTTCCCGTTGAAAAGCTAAAAGTAGTGATTTTATTGTTTATTTTAGCAAGAGACAGCGTGCTTTTATGCGTCTGTGTCACAAACCACAAATTATCCGTGTGTGTGTGTGTGTGTGTGTGTGTGTGTGTGTGTGTGTGTGTGTGTGTGTGTGTGTGCGTGTCTCACCTCCAGCAGCGTAGCGGCAGTGGTGAGGTGAGGGCTGCGGACGACCTCGCAGGCGTCCAGGTTGTCATACGTACGAGCTGCAGGGTCAAAGGTCACAACAACAACAGCAACAACACACTGAGGCGACGTCATCAGGAAAGATACATGCGCGTGTTCAACCTCCCAGACGAGTTATCGAGCTCTAAACACTGTATTAAAACTTGTTTCAGAACAGTTTTATCTGTTGGTTAACGAGACTTCCAGCCACATGCGTACGTGGTTGCTCGTAGTCACTTGCGTAAAACACAGATGAATCTGTGTTTTATGCTTTTACGACGACACCTACGCGCTCTGTTGGTGTTTGGTGATGATGTTACCTCGTGGCGTAGTGGCTGGATTCTCGCGATAACACGAAATCACACGAGAACTGCGGGTTCACGTCACACTAAAATCCATCTTGTCAGGCTACAAGGTATACGTTTGCGTTCACAGGGAAAGTGAACCGACCAATCAGCATCCTGTGAGGAGCTACTGGTAGTTGAGGGTGACAACAACGCGTTGAGAGCGGTTAGCTTGTACCCAGTTCAGACCAGAGATTCGCGATCAGACAAAACTGTTTTAAAACGTTGCAGCAGTGTGAACTGACCCGTCTCGTCTGGACTCAAACCCGCTGATGTTGTCGCCTGAGACTCAGCTCGCCAAGTCTCCAGCTGCTGGTTTGAGAACGTTAAGTCACGTCACCTGTTTCAACGGCCGATCAGCTCGTAGAAAAGTCTGCTGGTCAAGTCACTTACAAACTGTCAGCTGGTTGAAAAGGCCGTTTTTAACGAAGGCTCCGTGAGAGAGAGGGAGAGGGTGGAAAGAGCTAGAGAATAAATGAAGAGAGGGAGCGCCGTTTATCAAGAACAAGGCATTGTAGCGAGTATCTCACTGTCTCTGTCCTCATTTATATTTTACGATGCTACAAATTATATCAAGCTATGAAGAAAAGCCTGAAAAGTCAGAAGTTAGAACAGAAATACAGAGAACGGTTGCAGTAGAGACGATGCACTGTCTCGTACCACTGGTGTGAACTGGCAGGTTTCAGAACGCTGCAGACCTGCACGTTGAAATTAGTTGCAAGTTTCGTCTAGTTGGGAATCTTAGCTCTGAACTGGACTTTAAGGTGCACTCCCACTGTGCCTCCGTCCCGCGCCCCGTGCTTTAGGGTCCTTGTCCCCCCCTCCAGGCCCGTTTGTACTCACACTACCTGGGCCTCGGAGAACGCTTCTTGCTGCCTATACGTCATCACGCCGTAACACGTCACACGCATTGATGACGTCATGGTGATGCGTCTCTTTGTTTCCAGATCTTTCCGTAGACCTCGGAGTTTTTGTGCGTCTTGTCGACTGTTTTTGAATCTTTTCATCGACCAAATCTGCAGTAAACACTCCACCTCCGCATCACACCAACGTGAACCTTTCACCGCCATTGTTTGAAATGTCCGCGCATGGTTCCTCCTTCTTTTTTCTACGTCCCAACAGGCGCACAGGAAATGACCTCAGAACCGCCGTAGGCCTCGTGCTCGTACACGTGCGCACGCTCGTGCTCGTACATGTGCAAACGTGCTTTACAAAAGCCCACCTCTCCCAAACGGGCCGTGGACGGCAACCGTACCGCTCCTAGACGCGGTACGGTTGCACTCACACTGGTCAAACGGACTAGACTTTACCCGTAAAACCTGTTTTGGCCCGGTACGGAGGAACAGTGTGAGTGCGCCCTTAGACGCTAAAATAGCATCTATTTATCAGAACTGAGTTTTTCTTCACCACCGACCAAAAAGATGTTTCTCTCTTCTCCTGATTGACTTTGGCGAGAGTTTGATTCCTGCCAGGTATGTTTTGAAAACACCCTTTTCTCCCAATTGACGCCTTCAGGTTGGTGACAACCACGACGCATTTGTGCTGAGTCACCAGTGAACGCAGTCGCTCTATAAACTCTTACACCAGCGACGTCCACGGCCGCATGCTGTCGAAAGTGTCGACTACCACAGGACTGAGGATAAAGACGTTTGTGTTCGTAGCGCTCATCGTTAAAACTCTGCCCACAGATGACGCAGTCGTAAACACCGCGGGACTTTCTCGCCGGCGTACACGTTAGCATTGGATCATGACGTTACCTTCATATCTCAGGTTTCCCATGTGTAAAATCGCAGCGAGCAGTTTAGAAATCTCCCAGTTCTCTCTGTCTGTGAACATCAGCACCTGCAGAACAGAGAGAACACACTGTCACTCATGAGCTTAAGACTTTAGACGGAGCGGTAAAGTGACACACACACACACACACCTGGAGCTAACGTGTGTTTGCTGTACTGTAATCAGTGTGTGGTTACCTTCATTGCAGAGCGGATGTTGGAGTACTCTTTCAGGTCGTCTCGGCCGTCACACACCGTGCACTTGCCCTGCAGAGACACAGAGAAAGGAACTCATCAAATATTAAATATTATCAGTTTGAAGACATTCAACAAGGAACGTCACGCAATGAGACTTTGATATCAGGACTATGGGAGTGAGCTTCTTATTGGACACAATCAAACATGTCCGCCTACGTTCTCTGTCAAATGTTCAGGTTGAGCACGTCCTCGTAGACCTGGGGTCACATCCAGTAACTGCTCCCTCTCTCCAGCAGATGTGACAGTGAACAGGAAGACGCTGTGAACTCCTCCAGCCCAGTTTAAACTGCTTTGGTCACGATCTTCACACTTTGTTTTGTTGTTTTTCCGAAATATTGCAACTTTTTTGTCAGCTGGGATCGGCTCCAGCCCCCCGCGACCCCGACAGGGACAAGAGTGTGAAGATGAATGAATGAATGAATGAATGAATTGCAACTTTTTTGTCACAATTTTACGACTTTTTTTCACAAAATATTGCAACTTTCGTCACGATCTTCTGACCCATTTTCTCAATGTATTACGACTTTTTTGTTACAGTTTAACAACTCTTTCAAAATATTCTGATTTTTTATCCCAATCTTCCGACTTTTAACCTTAAAATATTGCAACTTTTTGTCGCAATTTTACGTCTTTTATGGCGCAAAATATTACAACTTTTTTGTCACGATCTTTCGTTATCCCCAAAGAAATTTAAGACAAAAGCAACTGTTCCTTTTCAACAAGCTCAGGCTCATAATCTTTCGCCTTTTTACCTTAAAATATTACAACTTTTTTGTTAGAATCTTTCAACTTTTTCTCAAAATATTGCGACTTTTGCCACAATCTTCCGACTTTATTTCTCTAAATCTTCCGTCTTTTTCCTCCCTCTCTCCAGCAGATGTGACAGTAAACAGGGAGACGTGGTGAACTCCTGCAGCCCAGTTTAAACTTCTTTGGTCCAGATTAGTAACGTTCACTAGTTCACTTGTTTCTCACAGACTGGAGCAGAAAGAGCCGGACGATGATCTCCAACATGTTGGATTCACAGTGTTGGAGCCTTTCACTCACTTTCAGACGCCACGCTTTGAGAACCGGAGATCCATCTTTAAAACCACACCCTGCTCAGTTTGGACACACACACTAAACGCTCCACGCTCAACATTTAAGGCTCTTTTTTTGGTGAACGTAAGGCTTTACTCACGATGGTCAGGTAAGTGTAGTCGGTGGCTTTGCTCAGGCCCAGTTTCTTCTTTTCTTCCGCGGTCATGCCCTTCAGCATGCAATAGAAGATGTGGTAGTTCCTCTCATCGTGGGCCTGCAGAGAGAGAGGAAGTTACATTAGAGTCTCCCCCCGGACACGTCTTCAAGTATAGAAAAACTACTGACTCCTATATTTCATTTATATCATAAAATAACTCAGAGATGAAGCTGGAAGCACATCCAGTGTTGCTCCCTCATTGAGAAATCTTGCCCTTCGCTGCACGTGCCCTTCGCTGCACGTGCCCTTCCCTGCACGTGCTCGCACTCCCGCGTGTACTCGCAGTAGCTCGAGACTCTTCTGTAACTGCGTTCTAGCTTCTACTGGAGGTTAACGAAGAGGCCCGAGGTTAAAGAGAAGCGCGGAAACGGCTCATCAAGATGACTAAGTCTACATTGTTTTTGTTTAAGATTATTTTTTGGCAGTTTTCAAGCCTTTTATTATACAGGACGGACAGGAAATGGGGTGAGAGAGATGGTAAATTGTACGTATATAGCGCCTTTCTAGTCTTC
The DNA here is from genome assembly GCF_963691815.1 of Echiichthys vipera. Lineage (NCBI taxonomy): Eukaryota > Metazoa > Chordata > Actinopteri > Perciformes > Trachinidae > Echiichthys > Echiichthys vipera. The sequence goes on along the minus strand of NC_139830.1, from coordinate 2,931,398 downwards.
TGCCTACTCAAGGTGCTTTCACAGTGTTTGTCACATTCACACTGATGGCAGTGGACATCTACAGACCATCTAATCTGACCATTCACACCACATTCACACACCCATTCGCAGCACGGGGAGCGATTCTGGGTTCAGTGTCTTGCCCAAGGACACTTCGACATGCGGACTGGGGGAGGTGGGGATTGAACCACCAATCTCTTGAATGGAGGACGACCCACCCTACCACTTAGCGGCTGAGACAGGGGAGACGTGCTGCAAAGTGCCTCAGGTCAGAGTCAAACCCGCAGCCTCTGCCTGGAGGACCTTCAGCCTCCTGACACGGGGCGACTTCTCTAACCACTGTTGCACCGCTCGCCCAAAGTCTACAGGTTTGAGCCGGTTACCTGGAGACCTGCAACCAATCCGCGCAACAAAACAACGCAGCTGTTTCGAAGTCTAAGAAGAAATGACCATGTGTCCTGATCGACACACCGTTCTTGTTTGCTGTTAGTCCCATACGAGTTAGCGCTACTTCGTTACCTCCAAAATACCCGTATGTAAAAACTACAATGATTATTAAAGAGAGTGCGACTTGTTGCTGCTCATGGGGGAATTGTTGAGTCTCTGTAAATCATGAATAAGTCACAGGGTTTGGTGTTTACCTGCTCTACATGTAAAGAGTCTCGAGATAACTTGTTTAACTGTAAATAACTGTAATTCAGTTGTATGTGTATCCTGGTTAGATAGCCTGGATTTGCCCTGATTGAATATATATATATATTTATTTAGCACTTAACGTAACCTCTATTTATTTACTGTGCTGTTTCTTTTAGCTTCTGGATGATTGCGGCAGGTGTACCTTGAATTTATTTGTTATTTTTTTCTGCATTTGTTGCTGTTTATCATGAACCTTGATGTGGTTTGACGCCTGCTGCAGCTCACCTGTCCTATAATAGGGACACTAAAGTCGAACACTTTAACTCTAGCACGCCACTCTTACTATTTTAACGTATTCGGGCATCCTATCATGTTGGCCCAGACATCAACAGACGACCGTGACGACACAGAAGCTTCCACATTTAAAGGTTTTATGTTTCCGTTGAAGGTCTGAGCGGGCGGCGCCGTACCTGTCGGCAGACTCTGGATTTCTCCAGCAGGTACTGCTCGATCTTGGCGCCCTCTATGGCTCCTCTCTTGTTGAAATGGATGTCGATGTATTTCCCAAAACGAGACGAGTTGTCATTGCGGATGGTTTTGGCGTTGCCGAAGGCTGGAAGAGAACAGAAAGTGACACCACTGTGATACTGTAACGTCCTGCGGATGCACAGACAGGTGAGTTTTCATGAGGTTTCACGTGTAAGAACATTCGGGTGGTGAATGTAAAGCCCCTTTCACACATGCACTGCAAACCTTACATTGCGTAGACATTACCCGGCCAGGCTGTATGTGTGAAAGGCAATTATTCACATTCACCGCGACACGGTGGTGTGGTGGTTAGCACTGTCGCCTTACAGTGAGAGGGTTTCTCGCTCGAATCCCGGCTGGGGCCCTTCTGTGTGGAGTTTGTGCGTTCTCCCCGTGTCTGCGTGGGTTTTCTCCGGGTTCTCCGGTTTCCTCCCACAGTCCAAAGACGTGCAGGTGTTCGGTTCATTGATGACTCTAAATCACCCGTAGGTGTGAATGGTTGTCTGTCTCTGTTCGTCTCTATGTGTCCTGTGATAGACTGGCGTCCTGTCCAGGGTGGACCCCGCCTCACGCCCGATGTCAGCTGGGATCGGCTCCAGCCCCCCCACGACCCCGACAAGGACAAGCGGTTGAAGATGAATGGATAAATGAGTCAGACCACCCTCCCCGCACCAGAGTACAAAGACCGTTTAAGGGTGAGCCCATGTGTGAATACAGCCGCTCATTCCATGGTGTTTTGATGACGTTTATAACATGCGTTAGAAGAAGAAGAAGAAGAAGAAGAAGAAGAAGAAGAAGAAGGGTGATTTACACAAAGACGATAACGGAAACGTCCAACTGGAGAGACGACGAGATTCAGGAACTTCTGTCACTAAGGACCGACGCTAAAATCAGAGGCTCTGTCGTTTGTGACCAAATTAAGAACCGGCTCCGTCACGTTCTCTACACAGTCGACCAAACGGAGCATTTCCTGCAGGAGTGAACGCGTCTGAGACAGGGAATCTCCAGACCTGGTTCTCCCGACACTGCCCAGTGGTTCACATTTGAAAAAACAGCTTAAGTCCATACGTGGTGTCCCTAAAAGTGTGTGTGTGTGTGTGTGTGTGATTCCTACCTTCTAGTATAGGGTTGGCCTCCAGGACCTGCTGTTCTATCCAGGAGTGCTGACCGCTGATGGCTGCCAAGAACTGAAGGATCAGTTTGGTGCTTTCTGTCTTTCCCGCTCCGGACTCACCGCTATTGAACACACGGACACACACAAATAGGCGTCAGTATTTCACTCTGGACCAAAGAGGGGAACCGACATCGTGGCTAAACCTCAGATCTTTGTCACATAGGCTCTGTTCCTACCTGATGATGCAGCACTGGTCGCGGTTGTTCCTCTGCATGTTGAAGTAACAGTTGTCGGCGATGGCAAAGATGTGGGGCGGCATTTCTCCGATCTTCTTGTTGGTGTAGAGGCGGATCTGGTCGGCCGTGTAGATGGGCAGCAGCTGGTAAGGGTTGACAGCCACCAGGATGGAGCCGGTGTAAGTCTGCACACAAAGGAGGAACTGATTTAGGGCCTTTTAAATTTACAGTTCTGATCAGAAAGGAGGCTAGAAATATTCCTTTAAGCTTTGGACAATCCTTGAGACCTAAGAGTCAGGACAGAGCGCGAACCTTACATTTAATTACTGATCATTATCACTGATGCATTCATGTGTGAGCAGCATTTTTGTTGTGTTTGGGGCGAGGAGCGTTTTAATTTAATCTGCGAAAAACATGTCAATGATGCTAATGAGTACCGTATTTTCTGCACTATAAGGCGCACCACCATGTCTCAAAAGCCGACAGTGCTCCTTATAATCCGGTGCTCCTTATATAAGGACCAATATTGAGCCACAACAGGTCTCCAACTACGGTGAGCAGCCGCCGACTCTATTTTCCCCCGTAGAAGAAGTAACGCACGGTGCATGTTGAGATATACGACTGCGTGAAGCGTGCCGTTTCATTTCCATGTGTGTGTTTGTGTAAAGAGCCCAAAATGGCTCCTGTTAAGAGACACGCTTACGACGCAGAGTTTACACTCAAGGCCATTAGTCACGCAGTAGAACACGGGAATAGAGCAGCAGCCAGAGAGTTGAACATGAACCAATCAATGGTGCCGAAGTGGAGGAAGCAACAAGACGACCTCCCCTGACTGTTGTGTTGACGTTCCCTTTAGCGCAGCTCCATCTAATGGATGCAGAACGTAACCCCAGCCTCCACTGTAGCGTCTGTTCTATGCACCTTATAACGCGGAAAATACGGTAATAAAAACCTTATGATTGATGATGATTTGCGCTGAAAGTAGATGAAAGTGTTTCTAATAATCTGACACTATTTGGGAGACAATAAAACTTAATTCCTGATAACATTGCATCGATTTTTAGAAGATGAAGAGGTGTGTTGTGTATTCAGCAGTATGGAGAGTAACTACTGTATTTTCTACAGTGTATCGTGACACTGTGACTTCATGATACGCGACCGGCTTTCTTTACAACATGCACTGGAATCATTTCTAACATTTATGCGCTTAAACGTTCATTACGTGCACTTTACAGATACAGATACAGGAAATACACTGTTACTGTTTTTGGGCCCATGCATCAGAATACATGCATTAAGCTGAGGTCTGAACTCATTCCAGCTACGCTCTGGCGTGCATGAGCCGCTGACTTACCCTGCCGCCACAGTTTGTCTTCAGTGAAAACAGGAAAAAGGGAGGAGAGGAAGGAAGGAGGGCGGCAAGTTTCGGGCGAGAGAGAGAAACAAGAAAGTGAGAAGAAACACAGATAACAGAGATAACAGCAGACATCTGTCGTTAGTGAGATTATGATAAAGGAGTGTTTCTAAAGAGCGTTAAAGCCCAAGATAGAGGTTTAAGTCAGTCCATAGGTGACTCGGCTGTATGGACCATGGATGGAGCGTGGACTGGTGGCTGGAGAGGTGCCAGTTCATCTCCTGGGCACTGCTGAGGTGCTGTCGAGCAAGGCACCGAACCCCCAACTGCTCGGGGCGCCGGGCTATTGGCAGTATATAGGTCCTGTTTGTGCATGTGTGTGTATTTCGGGCCTTTGTGCCTTTGTGTGTGTGTGTGTGTGTGTGTGCATGGGTGTGTATTTCGGGCCTTTGTGTGTGTGTGTGTGTGTGTGTGTGTGTGTGTGTGTGTGTGTGTGTGTATTTCGGGCCTTTGTGTGTGTGTGTGTGTGTGTGTGTGTGTGTGTGTGTGGGTGGGTGTATTTTGGGCCTTTGTGTGTGTGTGTGTGTGTGTGTGTGTGTGTGTGTATTTTGGGCCTGTGTGTGTGTGTGTGTGTGTGTGTGTGTGTGTGTGTGTGTGTGTGTGTGTGTGTGTGTGTGTGTGTGTGTGTGTGTGTATTTTGGGCCTGTGTGTGTGTGTGTGTGTGTGTGTGAGTGTGTGTAACCTGTGTAATAATAATAACAGAGTGAAATAATTGAATTTCCCCTGCGGGATAAAAACAAAGGAATTCTACTTCTTCTTCTACTTAACAGGCAAAGTCTCACACACACACACACACACACACACACACACACACACACAATCGGCCAAGGACCATAAAGCTGCATTCTCTCTCATTTCCAGCAGGGGGCGACTCCACTGGCTCCAAAACAAACAGAAGTCCAATTGTGTAGAAGTCAATGAGAAAATGAGCCAACCACGGCTCAGTTGTAGCTCCTTTTTAACATGTGCAGCAAACAGCAAAAATAAAGACTGTTTTGTGAGTATTTGTTGGATTAGTGATATCTAAATGTTGCTGAACCAGTCAACGATGTTGTGATGTGGGAAAAGAACATTTGACCGTAAGAAAATAGCATGAAACCATTTAAAAAGTCTCCTAAATGAGCCGCTGAACACAGACACGCACTTTCCATCAGATCAACTGTGAACTCAAGACGACCCTTTGGAAACGTTCAGGTCCAAAGGTTTCACGCGTACTGTGACGCGTCCGAAAGGCTGCGGTGGCAGAGCTCTCCTTCCTGCTGTGTGCTCTCATAGACAACATTCATGCAGAACAACCCATCACCTGTCTCTGTAAACCTGTTCTGATTGGCTAACGTGAGAAATATGGCGCTCCTCTGCAAAGGTAGCTGTGAAGCCGTGGGCGGAGATACTCAGACGGAGGGCGGTGTATTGCACTGAGCCTGCGTGTGACACAGGAAGAGGCGTCACATCTGAATCGTTGAGTCTCGTGTTTTCTGACTGCGTCGTCTTATTCCACAGTTTGTGGGTTTGTAGGCGCTGCAGAGACCCAAACATCACGTGTCCCCTTTAAGGATGACTGCTGTGACAAGGGTGAACGCTCATGAGACTCAAGAGAAGTGTGACACACGTTGCAGGAAATGATTCTTTGTCACAAACTGCTGCACGCTTATCAACAGCCGCTGCACTTCTCGTATCGCTCTCTTCTATCTGAACCTCTCCTCCTCGCTCTCTGCTGCCCCGCCTTTACATGCTCGCAGTCTTCACCCGGCAACAGTTGTCATGCAGTTGATGTGCAAAGTGGAAACTTGAAACACAGACCCGTGGGGGTGTGTCTAATTCTTACAGAGACTCAGAGAGAAGCCTGATACGAAATCACAAGAAACACAGCTGGACATTATTCATCTCATCTCATCTTCAGCCTCTTATCCGGGGTCGGGTCTCGGGGCAGCAGCTTTAGCAGGGGACCCCAAACTTCCCTTTCCCGGGCCACATTAACCAGCTCTAACTGGGGGATCCTGAGGCGTTCCCAGGCCAGTGTGGAGATCTAATCTCTCCACCTGGTCCTGGGTCTTCCCCGAGGCCTCCTCCCAGCTGGACGTGCCTGGAACACCTCCCTAGGGAGGCGCCCAGGGTTCATCCTTACCAGATGATCCTGAACCACCTCAACTGGCTCCTTTCAACACAAAGGAGCAGCTGCTCTACTCCGAGTTCCTCACGGATGCTGAACTTCTCCCCCTCTCTCTAAGGGAGACTCCAGACCCCCTCCTGAGGAAACACATTTCACACGCTTGGACCTGGACCTGGTTCTTTGGGTCCTGACCCAGCTTTCATGACCACAGGTGAGGGTAGGAACCAGGACTGACCGGTAGATCCAGAGCTTTGCCTTCCTCAGCTCTCTTTTCGTCACAACGGTGCGGTAGAGCGACTGCAGCTCCGCCCCCGCTGCTCCGATTCTCCGGCCAAACTCACGCTCCATCGTCCCCTCACTCGTGAACAAGATCCATGATGCAACATGGCTGGACATTGTTCTAGTTCACACACAAAGACGGTGACGAAAACAGTCTTTTATCAGAAACATCGTCAAAGTACGGCCGCTCCTCTCATTAAAGATGCTGAATAAACGTATTCATGATTTCATTACAAATAGATGAGATTATTGCAAAGCTCTTTTTACTGCTCCTCTTTTACTTTAACTTTGAACTTTAACCCTTTGAGCTTCATCAGTTGTTTGAAAAGGACTCTATAAATAAAGTTCCCCCCGTGTCTGCGTGGGTTTTCTCCGGGTTCTCCGGTTTCCTCCCACAGTCCAAAGACGTGCAGGTGTTCGGTTCATTGATGACTCTAAATCACCCGTAGGTGTGAATGGTTGTCTGTCTCTGTTTGTCTCTATGTGTCCTGTGATACACTGGCGTCCTGTCCAGGGTGGACCCCGCCTCACGCCTGATGTCAGCTGGGATCGGCTCCAGCCCCCCACGACCCCGACAGGGACAAGAGGATGATATTTTTACTGTAGTGTATCAAAGAGAAGTCTGTTTATTATAATCTGCTGCTGCCTCACAGTAATTACATATTTAAATTCAGTGTGAAATAGAAGGAGATAGAAGGATCATCTTCAGGTCCTGTCTTGTTTCAAATGTGTATTATTAATATTGTGTCTTCTGTTAATGACTGTAATGTTCATGTTTATGCAGATGACACTATTCTGTATTGTTTAATTGACTCTGTACAAGTTGCTGTTGAGAACCAACAACTTTATTTAATATCCTTCAAAAAGCACTTTAAAAAGTACTTAATGCAAACAAAACAAAGATGATGCTTTACTCTAGAACAAGACACTGATTTAGCAGCTTACACTGATCCAGTGATAAGATGCAGTAAAACATCAGTACAGGCACAGATCAAAATGGTGTTTGTGGATGTTTTTAAATCTGGTTTTAAATACAAAAACAAACATTTTGCACACCAAGACATTTATTGCTTATTATAATTAAAATCAGAAATCAAAACAGTAAAAACTGATCAAGTTTTATTGTTTTTATTTCCCTTTATGATGCAGACAATTGATTATGGATTGATTGATAAAGACCAAAGTATAATAACAGTTATATAACACTGACAGCACTGCAAGATACAACAGTTTTACATTTATATAAAGCAAATGAAATTATTACACATTTAATACAAAATAAAAACACCTTAGACTAAACTAATGTTAAAAAGTTAATTACCAACATGTTAAAAATGTTAAAAATGTTAAAAACAATATGACAGAACAGAGCAGCCCCCTCCTGTGGGTCAGGCTGCAGCCCAAAGCACTGATCTCTATAATCACAGATATACACAACAAAGACAAAGACAAAGAGTAAACAATATATACAATATAATTTACTATGATATAATATAAAATATAACTAATATAGAAACTAAGGGGTCATCTGAACCCTGTTATGATCAAAGGACGACTTCTGACCTTCACACCTTTTATTTATTATTTTCAGTCTAATTATCATAGTTTCCCAGTATCTTACTTTCTATCATTATGATTATTTTTATTATTATAATTGTTGGGTATTTATAACTTTAGGGGTTTATATATGTGTTATTGTCTCCACCAAGAAGGTTCTGTTTTCTATTGGTCTGTTTTTTTGGTTTGTCTCTTTTTCAGCGTGATTACAGGAAAAACTCCCGGCTGGATCATCATGGATCTTGGTGGAAGGATGAAGCACGGTCCAAGGAAGGACACAGTCAGTTTTTGAGTGATATAAATATATTTTACTGACGTTGCAAGATCGGGCTGTTGTGCTGCATTCATGTGGTGTTGTAAGAATCAGACAAATGAGTTCTCGACTGGGAAAGTTCAAACTCTCTCTCTGATGTTTTTGGCCCAGAGGTTCACAGCGACTACAACGACACAGAGCATCAGCAGCAGAACACTGAGCACTGAGCATCTCACTATGTAGAAGGTGGAGGGACCTTTAAAGGGCTTTAGAGCCGTTCTGGTCGTTGACACACACCGATTATCTGCTGACGTTACTGCACACCAATACTCCCCTGTGTCTGCCAGTGAGACATTAGAGATAACCAGGCTCCCATTAGAGTGACTGTTCACTCTGCTCAGATCAGATGCTACATGAACTATTCTTCCTTCTGTTCGGTTCGACTTTACGAACCAACCGTGCAACATACCCTGATCAAAATCTCTGCATCTGAGAGTGACGTCGTCTCCTTCTGTGAAGAGCTCTACAGCAGGTGGGACAGATTGGGGACACACCACCAGTCGGTACGATAGCATTTGGATAGAGGTTTGACACGTGTACACACCTGAGTGATTTAATGTTAGTGATGTAAACACCAGTGAGTAGTTTTGGTCCACAGTCACAGTCTGGTTTTGTTGTCCTAGGACAGTGTAGGATCGTGTTTCCCAATCATACTTCGTCCATCGTGGGGGCTGGTCATCAGTGAACTCAGCAGCAGTGCACGGCAACACAGCCGTCTCTTCCACTGAACGGTAGATTGCCTCTGTTTGTAGTTTCAGCTGTACGCGTTGACTGCTAACACACTGCTGTTGGTTCATCACCAGACAGGTGTACCTTGTAAAGTCCGTTATTCCAACGTTTGATACATGAAGAGCTGATGAGTTTGTCTCCACTTGGTATCTTCCTCTTACTTCGTCCATCACTGACGTCGTATTGTCCCCAAAAACTCTGGTCCACATTTTTTCATATCTTAAATCACGCTTCAGCCACTGCACATCCAGATTGTCAGCTGCCCCGTGACATGGCAGGTCCGCTGTTTGTCCAGATCTATAGTAAAAATATGTGTGCTTACCTACTGAACTACAAACAGTAACAGTGATGTTTTTCTCATGAGTCACGTTGCCCTCAGTCCAACACTCCTCTTGGTACAGGCCGGAGTCTGAATGGGTCAGGTTGTGGATCGTGTAAGAAGAAATATTTGGCGTGCTGACAAGTCGTCGTTTCAAGTCTTCAGGTACTGTGGAGTTCTGGGACCAGAGGTCAGAGGTGTTCCACAGGACAAGCTTCTCCTCACCAACAAATCTGGAGATCAGGCAGGAGTTGGCCGCCTTCGGGAGGCTGAAGGTGTAAGAGTCCCCCTCCTCTTTGATGGTGATGAGTTGTTCTGCATGAATGTTGTTGATGAGAGCAAACAGCAGGAAGGAGAGCTCTGCGACTGCAGCCATTCTGCTCTGAGGTCTCCTTGTGAGTGTCCACGAACACTGACACCACTCCCCTCATAAGCTCTGTGTCGACCCTCGTCAGCAGCTCCTCCTTTGTGACTTCTTTATCTCATCATCATAGGAAACTTTGAAGCGTCAGGCTCTCTATCAAGTCATCTATGTTCTCTGGAAGTGTCTAAAACCACTGAGGCTGTCGTGTCTTCAAACACAGATTTTAAAGAAATTCCAGGAAACCACCAGTGAGAAGTGTGTGTTTGTGTGTGACAGAGAGACATAATGATAGTGTGTATGTATCTTCATCTGTGATGGTGGAGGGAGAGAGATAATAAAGATAGCTGCTTCGCAGCCTGTATCAGGGCCGAGCATTTTGAGGAGGAAAGGCTAAAGATGCACATTTAGTCTAATGGAGGGTGAAGAAAACTGCAAAGCAACAAATGAAAACTGATTTAGTACAAGATGATCAACTTGCAACGCCATGGGCTTGAGCTCACAACCCGACGACTTAAAAGGGAAACACTGATCTCAATGAGCTTTTGGCTGAGTGGTCACAAAACTGGCTGCATAACACTAAGCAAACAATTGGCAGCACTGCATTGAAATGCAGGTTTTTGAACCATTGTCAAAAAGTCATCTATCACTAGAAAATACGGAGAGTTTAGGTGCAAAGTTTGGGGTGTCTTCATGCATGGGAACATGGATTTCTTAGGAAGAAGAGGAGTAAGTACACGACAGCATGTTAAGCCAGGACTTGGAGAGGTTTGTGTGTCCCTGTGAACCTGATGGCTGTTTTGTCTTGAACCTCGTGCTGCTGGTAGGGTCTTCCATGGCAGAGAGTTCTCTGGTGAGGGGCCGGACTAATAATGGTTCACAAAGACTTCATGGTAAATTGAAGTTGAGGTAGAGAGACCCAGACTGGAGGAAGCCTGGGGCCCTTGCCTGGAGCCAGGCTCAGACAGAGGGCTCGTCAGACCACATGGGTAATGATGGAGACACCTGGAGAGGCATGATCAGGAGGAACTGCCTTCCTGATTTAAACCAGAGCGGTCATTCATTATTCTACTTCTGTGCTCGTCATGGATTTTCTGTTAACAAACACCATGTTTGAACATAAGGATGCTCTTAAGTGTACATGGCACTCTAAGCTGAAGGTCAATGATCGATTTTGTGATCGTAACGTCTGATCTGAGGCTGCATGTTTTGGACACTCGGGTGTAGAGAGGGATGGAGCTGTCAACCGATCAACATCTGGTGATGAGTTGAATCAGGGGATGGGGGAGCTGGGAACATCTGGAGGAGGCTCCTTTCCAAGAGATCTTTGCCAAACCTCTGGCAGTGCTTTTCTGGCATCCCTGTGGAGGCTTGGGGCATTGTCGATCAGGGAAGCTACTCAAGAGGGGGAAACGGGGAACCAACCAAGCTGTTTACAGTAAGGATGGGACCTCAACTGAGGAGGTAATCGGACGGTGGAAGGAGGACTTTGAGGAACTCCTGAATCCAACTAACGCTCCCTCTATGGTAGAGGAAGAGCCAGATGATGTGGGATCGTCATCAATCTTTGGTGGTAGTCACTGAGGTAGTCAAACAACTCTGCAGTAGCAAAATCCCGGGGATTGATGAGATTCGTCGGGAAATGCTGAAAGCTTTGGGTTGGGACGGGCTGTCTTGGTTGGCACGTCTCTGGTCCCCCTGTTCAAAAAGGGGGACCAGAGAGTGTCTGCCAAATATAGGGGTATCACACTACTCAGCCTCCCTAGTAAAGTCTACTCCAAGGTGCTGGAAAGCAGCGGAACAATTCGCGTCCTGTACGTGGCACAACGGTCCAGCTCGGACATTGCTTACTCTGGGTAGGGAATGAGTCCTTAGCCCAAGTGAAAGAGTTCAAAAACCTGGGGGTCTTGTTCACGAGGATGGAACGGGAGTTTGGCCAGAAGATCGGAGCAGCGGGGGCGGTGCTGCAGTCGCTCTACCGCACCGTTTTGACAAAAAGAGAGCTGAGGAAGGCAAAGCTCTGGATCTACCGGTCAATCTTGGTTCCTACCCTCACCTGTGGTCACGAAAGCTGGGTCAGGACCCAAAGAACCAGGTTGCGAATACAAGCGGCCAAAATGATTTTTCTCAGGAGGGGGTCTGGAGTCTCCCTTAGAGAGAGGGTGAGAAGTTCAGCATCCGTGAGGAACTCGGAGTAGAGCCGCTGCTCCTTTGCGTTGAAAGGAGCCAGTTGAGGTGGTTCAGGATCATCTGGTAAGGATGAACCCTGGGCGCCTCCCTAGGGAGGTGTTCCAGGCACGTCCAGCTGGGAGGAGGCCTCGGGGAAGACCCAGGACCAGGTGGAGAGATTAGATCTCCACACTGGCCTGGGAACGCCTCAGGATCCCCCAGTTAGAGCTGGTTAATGTGGCCCGGGAAAGGGAAGTTTGGGGTCCCCTGCTGGAGCTGCTGCCCCTGAGACCTGACCCCAGAAGAGCGGCTGAAAATTAGTGATTGTGTTAAAAAAAAAAAAGAGCTGATCTTTTCAGTCAGGTGTGTTGATGCAGTGACCCATCTAAAGGATGCGTGTTAGGGGTCCACAGCACAATGACTGATACATTCATCTTGCAACATCATGGGCTTTATCTCAATCCACTTTGAGATAAAGGGTGACGGACGCTCTGAGTCCTTCCTTGTCCTTCCTGTCGTCTCTTCCCTCTTTGCATGTCCTCTTCTTTACATTTAACCCCTACTTCCTGTTTCATCCCTTCCTGTTTCATCCCTTATGGGAGTTTTCTGTGGATGTTGTGGACATTGCTGCAGCCTGATGCTGCTCATGCGGTGCAGGGCCCTCACTGTGTTTGCTGCAGCTCGTGTGCCAATGCATGTGTGCCGTCTCAGTCCGTGTTGGGCCGGTGTTGAGCAGCGGTCAAGTCTGTCAGAGCAGCTCAAAGTGGTCCAAGCTGAAACTTGACCTGTGGATGCTGTCATGGAATTAAATAGTTTCAGAAAAAAGATATATTTCAAAAGTTAAAGAGGCTGAACTTGACATTCAGAGCATTAATACTGCAGTGAACAAATGTTTGCCACGTGCTGATATGGTGGAGTTATGGCGTCCTGAGCAGAGGAGGAAGCCACTCTCCCTCTGTGTTTGTTGTAATCTGCGTTTCTCTGTCCTTGTTTTGGTAGGTGGTGACTCAAACACAATATGTGTCTTTGTCTCTTCTTCTTTCTTAAATAATAGGATTATTAATTGCTTGCGAACATGAGCCTCCATGTACGGAGAGGAAGACTCTCATGAGACTCAAGAGAACGCGTGACATACGTTGGAGGAAATTATTCTTTGTCACAAACTGCTGCACGCTTATCAACAGCCGCTGCACTTCTCATATCGCTCTCTTCTATCTGTACCTCTCCTCCTCGCTCTCTGCTGCCCCGCCTTTACATGCTCGCAGTCTTCACCCGGCAACAGTTGTCATGCAGTTGATGTGCAAAGTGGAAACTTGAAACACAGACACGTGGTGGGGTGTCTAATTCTGACAGAGACTTAGGGCGCACTCACACTGTCCTTCCACACCGGGCCAAAACAGGTTTTTCAGCTAAAGCCTAGTGCGTTTGACCAGTGTGAGTGCAACCAATCCGCGCATAACTCGGCACGCCGGCCGTCCACGGCCCGTCTGAGAGAGGTGGGCTTTTGTAGAGCGCGTTTGCACGAACGTACGAGCACGAGCGTGTGCACGTGTACGAGCACGAGGCCTACGGAGGTTCTGAGGTCATTTCCTGTGCGCCTGTTGGGACGTAGAAAAAAGAAGGAGGGACCATGCGCGGACATTTAAAACAATGGCGGTGAAAGGTTCACGTTGGTGTGATGCGGAGGTGGAGTGTTTACTGCAGATTTGGTCGATGAAAAGATTCAAAAACAGTCGACAAGACGCACAAAAACTCCGAGGTCTACGGAAAGATCTGGAAACAAAGTGACGCATCGCCATGACGTCATCAATGCGTGTGACGTGTTACGGCGTGATGACGTATAGGCAGCAAGAAGCATTCTCCGAGGCCCAGGTAGTGTGAGTACAAACGGGCCTGGAGGGGGGGACAAGGACCCTAAAGCCCGGGGCACGGGACGGAGGCACAGTGGGAGTGCGCCCTGAGAGAGAAGCCTGATACTACATCAGAAGAAACATGGCTGGACATTGATCTAGATTCAGAATTTAATTGGAGTTCACACATTGAGATGGTGACAAATACGACTTTTTATCACTTGAGAAACATCGTGAAAGTTCGGCCGCTCCTCTCATTAAAGATGCTGAAGACGTATTCAGGCTTTATGAGATCAGTTGACTTAAAAAGTAAGTCACCACTCCCCTCATAAGCTCTGTGTCGACCCTCGTCAGCAGCTCCTCCTTTGTGGTTCATGAACGTGACTTCTTCTTTATCTCATCATCATAGGAAACTTTGAAGCGGCAGGCTCTCTATCAAGTCATCTATGTTCTTTGGACGTGTCGCAATACGTGTTTGTAACTTTTTGATCTGAACATTTTCAAAGTGTCATCTTGAGTTCACAGGAAAGGGTTGAGGTTGATTAAGTCAGTCATTATTTTGTTGTATGTTTATATGACTTTCTCAGTGCTCAAGGCGCTTTACAGAGTCCAGGTTCATTCACACAGACACACATGGTGGTGGTAAACTACGTAGTAGTCACAGTTGCCCTGGGGCAGACTGACGGATGCCTGGCAGCCAATCAGTGCCTACGGCCCCTCGACCACCTCCTCAAAGATACAGCAGTCAGACACATTCACACAAGGCAAGGTGGGTGAAGTGTCTCGCCCAAGGACACAACGACCATGACACAAGTAGTCATGATCGGTTATGTCAGCATGTTAGCATGCTAATAGTTAACACAATTTATAGCTAAGCCTGATAGGGATGTCTTCAGTTTTCAGTTTTTCAGTACAAATTGATATTTCGACCTGAAGTTGGTGTTAGATGAAAGTTCAGGGACCGGTTTCTCCTCAGGGAAACAAAGATATCTGAACCTGATATCATGGCACAAACCACAAACATCATCCTGCTGGTTGCACGATGGGAAAAGTCAGGAACCAATGACAATGGGCATCAAACTGAATTAAATTTCATGATTATCAATCAAACAGTTGTTGAGATATTTCAGTCTGGGCCGATGTAGCCACCAGAGACTTCTTCTCTCTTGATTTATTTCCTCAGTAAACGTTTTCCTAATGAGTTTATGTCTCAATCTCTAGTTTCAAGTCTTATCAATAGAGCATGATGTCCATTGAGGGCGCACTTATACTTTCCTTCCGCACCGGGCCAAAACAGGTTTTTCGGGTCAAGCCTAGTGCGTTTGACCAGTGTGAGTGCAACCGCTCCGCGCATAACTGCGGCCAGCTGGCCGTCCACGGCCCGTCTGAGAGAGGTGGGCTTTTTTAAAGCGCGTTTGCACATGTACGAGCATGAGCGTGCCCACGTGTACGTGTACAAGCACGAGCACGAGCACAAGGCCTACGACGGTTCTGACGTAATTTAGGTGCGCCTGTTGGGACATAGAAAAAAGAAGGAGGGACCATGCGCGGACATTTAAAACAATGGCGGTGAAAGGTTCACGTTGGTGTGATGCGGAGGTGGAGTGTTTACTGCAGATTTGGTCGATGAAAAGATTCAAAAACAGTCGACAAGACGCACAAAAACTCTGAGGTCTACGGAAAGATCTGGAAACAAAGCCACGCATCGCCATGACGTCATCAATGCGTGTGACGTGTTACGGCGTGATGACGTATAGGCAGCAAGAAGCATTCTCCGAGGCCCAGGTAGTGTGAGTACAAACGGGCCTGGAGGGGGGGGACAAGGACCCTAAAGCACGGGGCACGGGACGGAAGGACAGTGTGAGTGCGCCCTAAGTCAACTATGGTCCTGTTTAGAGTCAAGCAGACCAGAAAGCAGGGGACTTTAGGTCGGGGCTACCATGTGATAGACAGGTCCACATGCAGCAACAGGGTTGAAAGAGACCTATTGACGTCACTGTTGACATAAAAATCGCCCTGAACTTGTTTTTTGGGTGTTTTCTGTGACTTTGACCCTCTCACAGTGTGTCTTCACTTTAACTGTAACAGTACTGGGAGCTGTTTGTGACGAGCAGGTTGTCGTTGTGTGTCAGTGTCAGCTAAAGAACAGTACTCACGTATATGAGCTTCTCTCTGTATCTGATGAGCAGGTTGCGGAGGATGCCTGCTTCGTTGAGGTCTCCCAGGCGGATCATGTCCTCCACACCGTGGATGGAGGTGGGGTGCATCGGCTTGATGTTGGTGGCATTCTGGGGGGAAATCCAGTGCTCCTGGTTCGGGGTTCAGAATTTGGACGATTCATTAAAATGGCTTGTTTATCATAGTTTTAGCATGCTAACGCTAACGAGCGTAACAAAAGCACTCACATTTCCCTCATCATCCAGCACCTGGATCTGTCCGGAGTCACAGAGTTTGACCACGGCGCCGATCGGCACCTCAAACTCCCGACCAGTCTTCAAGTCCAACCAGACATAGTCGCCCTGGAGAGAAAAGAAAAAGGAAATAAAAACCTAAACCGGGATCAATATCAGGATCGTAATTTAGTCGAATCACAATCAGAGAAAGAATCAACATTTTGAAAATCGAGAGAAATCAGAACCAGGAAGGAACAACGGGCCTCATTCACGACGTTTTTAAAGTGTAATTCCAGCATAAAATCACCCCATTCATCAAATAATC